>NC_091319.1:20049580-20219580 GCF_038502225.1 Cherax quadricarinatus | reverse complement strand
GGAAAAGTGTACGGTAGGGTTATAATTGAAAGAATTAGAGGTAAGACAGAATGTAGGATTGCGGATGAGCAAGGAGGTTTTAGAGTGGGTAGGGGATGTGTAGATCAGGTGTTTACATTGAAGCATATATGTGAACAGTATTTAGATAAAGATAGGGAAGTTTTTATTGCATTTATGGATTTAGAAAAGGCATATGATAGAGTGGATAGAGGAGCAATGTGGCAGATGTTGCAAGTATATGGAATAGGTGGTAAGTTATTAAATGCTGTAAAGAGTTTTTATGAGGATAGTGAGGCTCAGGTTAGGGTGTGTAGAAGAGAGGGAGACTACTTCCCGGTAAAAGTAGGTCTTAGACAGGGATGTGTAATGTCACCATGGTTGTTTAATATATTTATAGATGGGGTTGTAAAGGAAGTAAATGCTAGGGTGTTTGGGAGAGGGGTGGGATTAAATTATGGGGAATCAAATTCAAAATGGGAATTGACACAGTTACTTTTTGCTGATGATACTGTGCTTATGGGAGATTCTAAAGAAAAATTGCAAAGGTTAGTGGATGAGTTTGGGAATGTGTGTAAAGGTAGAAAGTTGAAAGTGAACATAGAAAAGAGTAAGGTGATGAGGGTGTCAAATGATTTAGATAAAGAAAAATTGGATATCAAATTGGGGAGGAGGAGTATGGAAGAAGTGAATGTTTTCAGATACTTGGGAGTTGACGTGTCGGCGGATGGATTTATGAAGGATGAGGTTAATCATAGAATTGATGAGGGAAAAAAGGTGAGTGGTGCGTTGAGGTATATGTGGAGTCAAAAAACGTTATCTATGGAGGCAAAGAAGGGAATGTATGAAAGTATAGTAGTACCAACACTCTTATATGGGTGTGAAGCTTGGGTGGTAAATGCAGCAGCGAGGAGACGGTTGGAGGCAGCGGAGATGTCCTGTTTAAGGGCAATGTGTGGTGTAAATATTATGCAGAAAATTCGGAGTGTGGAAATTAGGAGAAGGTGTGGAGTTAATAAAAGTATTAGTCAGAGGGCAGAAGAGGGGTTGTTGAGGTGGTTTGGTCATTTAGAGAGAATGGATCACAGTAGAATGACATGGAAAGCATATAAATCTATAGGGGAAGGAAGGCGGGGTAGGGGTCGTCCTCGAAAGGGTTGGAGAGAGGGGGTAAAGGAGGTTTTGTGGGTAAGGGGCTTGGACTTCCAGCAAGCGTGCGTGAGCGTGTTAGATAGGAGTGAATGGAGACGAATGGTACTTGGGACCTGACGATCTGTTGGAGTGTGAGCAGGGTAATATTTAGTGAAGGGATTCAGGGAAACCGGTTATTTTCATATAGTCGGACTTGAGCCCTGGAAATGGGAAGTACAATGCCTGCACTTTAAAGGAGGGGTTTGGGATATTGGCAGTTTGGAGGGATATGTTGTGTATCTTTATATGTTTATGCTTCTAGACTGTTGTATTCTGAGCACCTCTGCAAAAACAGTGATAATGTGCGAGTGTGGTGAAAGTGTTGAATGATGATGAAAGTATTTTCTTTTTGGGGATTTTCTTTCTTTTTTGGGTCACCCTGCCTCGGTGGGAGACGGCCGACTTGTTGAAAAAAAAAAAAAAAAATAAAAAATATATATATATATATATATCTCCCCCTCCCCCTCCCCCCAGATGCATACACACTTATTATGACCCACTTTTTGCATCTGACCCTTATTTTAATCCACATAATCCTTAAATTTATACATAACTAATCCTTCAACATTATTGCTACCCCTTCCCTTTCCTCTCTCTCAGATACCCCTGATTTAATCCCATTTATTTCTCCCTACTGAAACTCCCTTACTCCCTTCAGCTTTGTATCGCTTAGAGCCAGGACATCCAACTTCTTTTCATTCATAACATTGGCAATCATATCGTTCTTATCTGTACTACATCCATGCACTCAAATATCCCAGTTTTATAAAGTTTTTCTTCTTTTTTAGTAGTTTATACAGGAGAAGGGGTTACTAACCCATTGCTCCCAGCATTTTAGTTGCCTCCTACAACATGCATTGTTTATGAGGGAAAGATTCTTTTTCACTTTCCCATGGAGATAAGAAAATAAAGGAGAACAGGAACTATTAAGGAAAGAGAAGAAAAACCCAGATGGCGTGTGTGTATATATGCGTGTGCATGCCTGTGTAGTGTGACCTAAGCACAAGCAGAAGCAGCAAGATATACCTGTTATCCTGCGTGTTTATGAGACACCAGCAATCCTACCATCATGTAAAACAATTACAGGTTTCCATTTCACACTCACTTGGCAGGACAGTAGTACCTTCCTGGGTGGTTGCTGTCTACCAGCCTACTACATACACAAATACACTTTTTGTTTACCCACACTCAGCCTTGTCAGTTTTCTTGAATCCCTCAAACACTAAAATGCTCACCCTGAACAGCATATCTTTATCCAAACACCCATTATTTCCATTCCCATCTAACACTTAAACATACCTCCACATCTTTTGATACCACTGCCACATTACTACAGATTCTTTGTCCAGTGTTCTCTAATCAACCTACCATCCACTTTAGATTTATACACACTCACCCTGTCTAAATTTCACCTCCATTCTTTGAACACAACCAAACCATCTTATGATTGTTTATTCATTCTGGTCCTTTCTTTTGTATATAGTTATTTCATGAAGGGAAGAGCTATAGTAAATTGAGGCACTTTAGAATAATCACACAACAGTTTGTAAACATAAAACATTAATTGCACTTAAAAAAGTAAGTAGAAACTATTATAAGGTGATTTGCATCAACTGTGTAACTCTAGTGTTATTTAATAGATGCTTGGGGCATTGACTGAAAAATTATATTTTTTAAGTTTTTACTTTGTAAATGCTGTACTATATATTATCAAGTGTGATGCTATAATTAGATTTGTCTTTAACAGCTGCAGACCCGCGGATGTGGTCCCGTGATGATGTGACAGCATTTCTCAGATGGTTTGAGCGAGAGTTTGAATTGCCAACCATCGAACTGTCCAAGTTTTGCATGAATGGTAAGTCATCTCTCTATTATTGCTGTTACTAGATGGTGTACAATACTTAGAATATAAGTACAGATAGTATTAACCTTTATCTGTTAATGGAACTTGAATTTCATGAAAACTTCTAGAGCTGCTGTGATCTATAAAAAGACTGGTATCATATGTTGGATATGATTTTATTAAATAATATGATTGCTTGTTTCTAAAATACATACATTGAATAAAATGGGAGTGTGTTAATAGAGGTTGATTACCATCTTTTTTTTTTTTCAGGAAAGGCATTATGCATGCTGACCAAATCAGACTTGGCTGATCGTGCTCCAGGGGCTGGAGACATACTGCACAACACTCTTCAGTTCCTTTTACGTGATGCCCCACAGGTGCCTCAGTCCCCTCTCACACCTCACCATCCACTGCTCTCACCTTCACCTCTCACCACATCACCTGGACAGCCATGGTCCATAATGAACCATGATATACATAATTTCAGCCACTTGTTGCACCAGGGCGGTTCTGTCACTCTGAGTCCTGCACCGTCGGAGCAGAGTGGAGGATCTCCCCGCCACCCTGATACAGCCTCCTCCACCTCTTCTACCTCCACAGCAGCCTATCACCATTCCTCTGCTGCCTCCACAGGTTCTGCTCATTCTGGCAGTCAGTCAGATTCGGAAGATTCAACACGAGATTCTTCTTCGCCACAGCGATCTCCCCTACCACCAAATAATGTCAGTGCTGTGTCTGCATTCCCTGCCCATGCCTTGGCCTCCCTTAAACACATTACTGACTGTCAGCGAGCTGCTGCTGCTGCTGCTGCCGCTGCAGCTGCAGCAGCCCAGAATGTAAACTCTCATCAGGATAATCTACAACAGCATCAACACCATCAGCTTCAACACCAACACCAGCATCAGTCACAGCCGCCATCACTACAACCTCAGGGACCTATAGGACCAAATGAAGAGCCAGTTGAAACCGGAACCAATGGTCGCCTTCTGTGGGATTTCCTACAGCAGTTGTTAAATGACCCACAACAACGATACTCTCGCCACATTGCCTGGAAGAACCGTGATACTGGGGTGTTTAAAATTGTGGATCCACCAGGATTGGCACGCCTCTGGGGAATACAAAAGAATCACTTGAGTATGAACTATGACAAGATGTCTCGTGCTTTACGTTATTACTACCGTGTCAATATTCTTCGTAAGGTACAGGGTGAGCGACATTGTTACCAGTTCCTTCGTAACCCCTCTGAATTGAAGAGCATCAAGAATATCAGTATGCTGCGCTCCACACCTCTTCAATCCCCACGCTCCAAGGATACTATTCCTATTGTACAGCCTGCGCCAATGGAAGAGGAGGAGGGCCCCACAGATCTCTCAATGTCATCCATTCATCATCAGTACCATGCCTCTCCTGCTCCCATGGAAACCCAACCCCAGAACTTAACTTGTGAGCCCCACAACCTCTCTGTCACAATTAAGACTGAAGAGTACCTGGAACATAGTTATGAATAACTGCCCAACTTTGAAATAATTGGTCTTGCTGGACCTTCCCAATCTGACCTGGCCTTATGCTGCCACAACAGGTTGTCCTGCCATAAAGCATAGGGTCGGGTCTGCTGCCCTTGGCCCGTGCACCCCACCTGACATTGCTGCTGTGAGGGTAGCTTTGCTGGTGGTGGTGGTACTGGGCTGTAGTGGCTGTGAGGGTGATGCACGTGCATCACCCAGGGCATTGGTGGAGCTTGGTCTTACTGTGGCACACTGTAGTGCTGTGAGACCACTGAGGGTGCCTACCCTATTCAAGAGAAGGGTTAATGGCTGCCAGCTCCGTGCCTTGCTCAGGTGGGCAGGTGGTTGAGAGCCCTAAATGGCCTATCACTATCTGCTTGCTGCCTACACTGTGGCTTGCTGTGATAACAGATGTACACTCCCTCTTCAAATCCTAAACTCCAGGCTAGAACTCAGTCTAACTGCCATTCAACTCCCCACATGTACAAAGGCATCTAAGCTGTAAGATTCTGTCCAGTAGTGTTTATATCACTGACACTCTGGTATCTTCTCTGGTGTGTGCCGGGCACGAGGATGGAGTGCAATCTCTGCTCTTTTTTGGGGGCTGGAGCTTGGCTGTATAGTACCTGGCATGTAGTATGCATGGGATACAAGAAGTATCACCTTTTCTCTTGTGATATACCATCATTCCAAACTCAGTATAGGCTTGATCATTCAAGCAAGTGTACATGTTGCTAGATTGGCTTTGATTTTCACCCCTATTCTCCAAGAGAATAGGAATGAAGGTCTTTGACCACTGTTGGGAAGAAAAATTGCCAGATATTGCTAGACGTGCTCCTGTCCCGTGCTGACCACTTTCCTGGAGATGTGTGTAGACTTCATGTGTTAATGTGATTTCTGTCTTTCAATCAATTGATCACTTATTATTTTTACGTGTTTTTAGAAAAAACAAATTTACAAATTGTACACCTCACATGTTCTTTACTACACTGTATGCATATAGATATATATTATAACTGTATAAAGTTGTATTTATAAAATAAACTTGTTTTGTACATAAAAGGTGTCTTTAAGGGCCTTTTTATAGACCTTTAGTTTTCATCTTGGACATTTAAGGATACATAAATATTCATGAAGTTTGATTTCATTCTCCTCTCTGAAACATTAAATTGCTCTGACTTGGTTACATTGTTCTTCTTAAGACCTCCTCTTTTGCAGACTTTCCTGCATTCTAATAATTTATTTATGAAAATATATAAATAGTAATGACTGATAGATTTTTTGAGAAACTCCTAGTTTGCACTACATTTCTACATTAAAGATTACTAAAGAGCCACAGGCCTTGGATACAAGCCAGATTCATGGATTTAAGTATTTATGAAGAAAGGCAAAATCCATCAGTACAAATACAGTGGACCCTCGCCTAACGCTATTAATCCGTTCCTGAGAGCTCAATGTTAGGCAAAATAATCGTTAGGCGAATTAATTTTCCCCTTAAGAAATAATGGAAATCAAATTAATCCGTTCCTGACACCCCAAAGTATGAAGAAAAAAAAAACTTTTAGCACATGAAATATTAATTTTAATACACACAAACTGAAGACATGCACAGTTACATGACACTTACCTTTATTGAAGATCTGGTGATGATGATGGGATGGGAGGAGACTGTGGATGGTGTTAATGTTTAGAAGGAGAATCCCCTTCCATTAGGACTTTAGGTGGGAAGTCCTTTTCCGGGGTTACTTCCCTTCTTCTTTTAATGCCACTAGGACCAGCTTGAGAGCCACTGGACCTCTGTCGCACAAATCTGTCCATAGAGGCCTGTACCTCCCGTTCCTTTATGACATTCCTAAAGTGTTTCACAACATTGTCAGTGTAATAGTCACCAGCACAGCTTGCAATAGCTGTGTGAGGGTGATTTTCATCAAAAAAGGTTTGCACTTTAAGCCACATTGCACACATTTCCTTAATCTTTGAAGTAGGCAACTTCTTCAATTTCTCTATCCCCTCCTCCAAAGCAGTTTCCTCAGGTGTGGCCTCTTGCTGTTGAAGATGATCTAGCAGCTCATCAGTGGTTAGTTCTTCATTGTCCTCCTCCACCAACTCTTCCACATCCTCCCCACTAACCTCCAACCCCAAGGACTTCCCCAATGCCACAATGGATTCCTCAACTGGCATACGCTTCTCAGGGTTAGCCTCAAATCCTTCAAAATCCCTTTTGTCTACACATTCTGGCCACAGTTTCTTCCAAGCAGAGTTCAAGGTCCTCTTAGTCACTCCCTCCCAAGCCTTACCTATAAGGTTTACACAATTGAGGATATTAAAGTGATCTCTCCAAAACTCTCTTAGTCAACTGAGTTTCTGAGGTCACTACAAAGCACCTTTCAAACAGAGCTTTTGTGTACAGTTTTTTGAAGTTTGCAATGACCTGCTGGTCCATGGGCTGCAGGAGAGGAGTGGTATTAGGAGGCAAAAACTTGATCTTAATGAAGCTCATGTCTGCAGAAAGTCACTCTGCCATGTCTGAAGGATGACCAGGAGCATTATCTAATACCAGGAGGCACTTAAGGTCAAATCTATTTTCAATTGGGTAATTTTTCACATCGGGGGCAAATGCATGGTGTAACCAGTCATAGAAAAAGTCCCTAGTGACCCATGCCTTACTGTTTGCCCTCCACACCACACAAATTAGCCTTGAGGATATTCTTTTGCCTGAACGCTCTGGGAGTTTGAGTGATACACCAATAAAGGCTTCACTTTGCAGTCACCACTAGCATTGGCACACATCAACAGAGTAAGCCTGTCTTTCATAGGCTTATGTCCTGGGAGTGCCTTTTCCTCCTGAGTAATGTAGGTCCTGCTTGGCATTTTCTTCCAAAACAGGCCTGTTTCATCACAATTAAACACTTGTTCAGGTTTCAATCCTTTAGCCTTTATGTACTCCTTGAATTCATGCACATATTTTTCAGCTGCTTTGTGGTCTGAACTGGCAGCCTCACCATGCTTTATCACACTATGTATGCCACTACAATTCTTAAATCTCTCAAACCAATCTTTGCTGGCCTTAAATTCACTCACATCACCACTAGTTGCAGGCATTTTTCTAATTAAATCCTCATGCAACTTCCTAGCCTTTTCACATATGATCGCTTGAGAGATGCTATCTCCTGCTATCTGTTTTTTGTTTATCCACACCAATAAATGTCTCTCAACATCTTCTATCACTTGCGATCTCTGTTTCGAAAACAAAGTTGCACCTTTGGCAAGAACAGCTTCCTTGATTGCCGTTTTCTTGGCCACAATAGTAGCAATGGTTGGTTTAGGCTTACTATACAACCTGGCCAGCTCGGAGACACGCACTCCACTTTCATACTTAGCAATGATCTCTTTCTTCATATCCATTGTAATTCTCACCCTTATTCCTGTAGGGTTGGCACTAGAAGCTTTCTTGGGGCCCATGGTGACTTATTTTGCAGGTGCAATCACTAAAAACGCTGTGATAATACGAAATGTTCCGATTGTATGCTTGGATGTGACCGTGGAGGCTGGCTTGTAAACACTGCCACCCATGGAACAAGTGAGGCTGGCTCAGGCCGCACGTGGATGCGTCTCGGACGAATCGCGTTGAGCGAGTTTTTTAGCGCTAGGCGAGGCAAAATTTTTGCGTTAAAATGTATCGCTAGGCGGATTTAACGTTATGCAATGCCATTGTTAGGCGAGGGTCCACTGTACTCCAGTGTTCATTGAAGAATAAGTTGAAAGTGGAATTCCATTGGCCTAAAAAATGCAAATACAGTGGACCCCCGGTTAACGAACTTTTTTCATTCCAGTAGTATGTTCAGGTGCCAGTACTGACCGAATTTTTTCCCATAAGGAATATTGTGAAGTAGATTAGTCCATTTCAGACCCCCAAACATACACGTACAAACGCACTTACATAAATACACTTACATAATTGGTCGCATTTTGAGGTGATCGTTAAGCGGGGGTCCACTGTATAGCCTTATTCACAAGAGGCAGTAGAATAACAGGAATCCTTTGACATGACCCATAAGAAATTCCCACAGCACTTGCAATGCCCTGGATACTCTGACAACAATCTTCATGAATAGCTTATTTTTTCAACATTGGTGTCTGTCTTTGGTGGAATGTTCATTATCATCCACTAATGTTCATCCTGCTTTGAATTGAGGAAACCATTCAGAATACTCCGTCTGACCTGTTGTTTTGCTGTTAAATGCTTGCTGGAGCATTTTGTGAGTTTCACTAGCTGTTTAAGCAAGTTTGAAACAATTTCACATTTTTTTTTTTTTTTTTTAAGATTTCATTTTGTTACACAAAAATTAGCAACAGCATACTAACAACAGAAATATGCCTGTCTAACCTCAATGAAATGACCAACTACAGTGAAACTTGCCATGCTGTGCAGTACACTCCTTCGTGACCCACTCCCCCGCCATATATCACTTAGAAAGCTCGTGAAAATTTGAGTCAGGAACTTTTAATAGCTTTGTATTTTAGGACAGGATAATTTTTTTTCACAGCTATTAAATCATTCTGACAATTACCAAGGGTTTGGAAAAGTAAATGCAGTTATATAATTCATGTACAGTGGAACCCCGATTTTCGTCTGATCCGGTTATCATACAGTTCAGTTTTCGACCACTTTTTGGCGAAATTTTCCCCATTTTCGTACATCCCCTTGGAAATCGTCTGTACTAGACATGTCCGTGGGACGTGGTTGCTCATACGTTCATGACTCAGTCTGCCTTTGTTACTCGTTCACTAAGTGTCCCTCTAGTCGTAACGCCATAGTAATAGCATTAACATATAATGATAATCACTCTTGGGCACACTAAATGTCTTATTTTACATTAATATAGACATTTTCATTAATCCATCTATGGTATTTTCTTCAAAATTATATAAGAAACACATTACATACCATATAAACATGCAGTGTTTATATGCTACGGAGGAGTGGTAGTCAGGTGGAGGGAAAACATTACATTTTCTCTGACCAGAGAAAACGTGTATGAATCTGCGTTGGCCCAGTCACTTCCCTTAATACGTAATGCTTTTGTTTACAATTCTCGGCATGAATTATTCATTATTTCTCTCTTGGTTTATGATGGTATCTAAAGGTAGTTGTTATAAAAGATTAAACTCTGTGAACATGGTATGTCAATGGTAATAATATGGCTCTGGGCCACATTAAATATCGTATAGCTATGTAGCTCAGGCTACCTACCGGCTACCTACACCTGACTTCCTACAAATAAGTACTACTCGCCTCTTGCCCTACATTAAGACTACAAATATTTTAAGGTAAGTAATGAATGTACTGTGTATGTATTTTACTTTTATTATGTTTTTTAATGTCTAGTTCTGTTACTAAATATAAATTAGTATGAACTTGACAATCCTATGCCTGTTATGGACTCTATTGTGGCTTTGGAGAAGTCCATGGGGTTGGATGTGAGTGGGCAGGATGTGGAAGAGTTGGTGGACAACCACAGGGAAGAGCTAACCACTGAAGAGCTGCAGCACTATAGTTATTCTCTATAAAATTTATTGTTTGTTAATATTTTTGGGTGTCTGGAACAGATTAATTGGATTTACATGTACATTATTTCTTATGGGAAATATTACTTCAGTTTTCGTACAAATCGGTTTTTGACCTACCTTCTGGGACAGATTAAAGACGAAAACCGGGGTTCTGCTGTACTGAACAACCATGGTGACATCACACATCCCTGTCTAAGGCCTACTTTTACTGTGAAATAATCTCCCTCTTGCCTACATACTCTAACCTGAGCCTCGCTATCCTCATAAAGACAATTCACTGCTTTCAATAACCTACCTCCTATTCCATAGATTTATACACTCTCTGAATGTCCAAACCACCTCAACAACCCCTCCTCAGCTCTGGGGTTGTGGTGGTAATTAGTAGGTTGGTAGACAACCCCCCAGGGAGGTACAGTATAACTGTCCTGTCAAGTGAGTGTGAAACATAAACCTGTGACTGTTTTACACAATGGTAAAATTGCTGGTGTCTTTGTCTCATAAATATGCAACAGGTACACCTTGCTATTCTTATACTCAGTGTAGCGTAGTGGTGGTGGTGCCTCCCACGTGGCTCTGTAGTTTTCAAGGATTATTGCAGGGTACAGTAGACTTTTTTTTGTCAAAATATAGCCTCAAGTGTCGTGATTTGCCTTGAAATTTGGCAGTCGTATGGAACGCATCCAAGCAGCCTCCCAGCAGCCGTGTGTACACAAAGGCTCCCACACACCATTCAGAGTTAGTGTGGCATTGTTTCTGGGCAAGTGATCATCACCCCATGTGTTCATACGATACATTTCGTAATAATCCATTTTGTGCTTGCAACTGCTAAATAAGCCACCATGGGCCCAAAGAAAGCTTCTAGTGCCAGCCCTTTGGTAAAGAAGGTGAGAAACATGATAGAATCAAAGAAAATGTAGAAAAATACGAAAGTGGTAGTGATAGTGGTAGAGGGTGGTAGTGGTTGTGATGGTGGTAGAGGGTAGTAGTGGTAGTGATGGTGGTAGAGCATGGTAGTGATGGTGGTAGTGGTAGTGAGGGTGGTAGAGGGTGGTAGTGGTTGTGATGGTCGTAGTGATAGTGGTAGAGGGTGGTAGTGGTTGTGATGGTGGTAGAGGGTGGTAGTGATGGTGGTAGAGAATGGTGGTAGTGATGGTGGTAGAGGGTGGTAGTGATGGTGGTAGTGGTTGTGATGGTGGTAGTGGTTGTGATGGTGGTAGAGTGTGGTAGTGATTGTCATGGTAGAGTGTGGTAGTGGTTGTGATGGTAGAAGGTGGTAGTGATTGTGGTAGAGGGTAGAGCTGCAAGAGCTCTCTGGACAGTTTTTTTGTGCACTGGGTGCTGTATAGTCCTTGTGGCTTAGCGCTTCTTTTTGATTATAATAATAATAATTGTGCACTGGGTCCAGTGACTCTCAAGCTGGTCCTAGTGCCATTAAAAAAACAAGAAGGGAAGTAACCCTGGATAAGGACATGATACCTAAAATCTTTATGGAAGGGGATTACTCTTCCAAACAATAGTGTAACTTCTCCATCCTCTCCCCTCCTCCCGTCTTCCATACACCAACAAGAGTCTTCAATAAAGGTAAGTGTGATGTTATTGTTTTATACTTAATTTCTCATTCTCTTCTGTATGTAAATCTATATTTAATGTATAAAAAATTATTTTTTGTTAATACTTTTGAGTGGCTGGAACGGATTAATTGGATTTACATTTTTTCTTATGGGGAAAATGGTTTCGAAATTTGTGAAGTTAGACTTTCGGTAGACTATCTGGAACGGATTAATCACGAAATTCAGGGGTCCACTGTATTTTTATGCTAGAAGTGTAGAACTGTGCCAGTAAACATATAAAGTAAATCTCTCCAGTGCTTGGAACTAATCCAGTAAATAATAGTACCCACTGAGGCAGGAAAAGGAAAGAGGTGTACAGGAAGTGGTGCACACACCCATGAGGGAAATCCATAGGCCTAAACAGTGCCTTGTGCAAATAAATACATAGTATCAAATACTGTGAAAGGAAAGATAGTGTCTCTGATAATAGATTGTAATACATAGTGGTATAGTGTACAGTAGACCGTCATTTAACATGGTAGTTACGTTCCTGAAAACACCGTGTTAGGCAAAACCGTGTTAGACAAACTGAAGAACTTGTGGGAAAAATAGAGTTACGTTCCTGGGAGCCCCCAAAAAGCTAAACAACTTTTTTTTAGGCCAACAGATCTTACAAAAATAAAAGTGAATACATAATTGTAGTTCATTGTTGTGATGTATTATGTTGTTTTTACTGCATAAGATCACAACTGCAACAGAAATAATAGTACAGTGGAACCCCGAGTTTTGGCCGTAATCCATTCCAGGAGCTAGGCCTAAAGTCGAAGCAATATTGCCCATAAGAAATAACATAAAACCAATTAATCTGTTCCACCCAAAAATATTCACAAAAAAATAATTTTTTTAAAGAATAAATACTACAGTTTTATATACAGAAAACAATGAAAAATAAATATAAAACACTAATTTTAATGGATAAATGAACACTTAAATCAGTTTTACCTTTATTGAAGACTCTTGTTGGCATATGAGAGAGGCAGGACAAGATAGTCCTTCAATATGAAACTAATATCAACTCTATGGCTTATTTATCTAGGACAATGCATCTAATATGACATAATAAACAACATTAATAACATAGAAACATGATATATACTCTAGAATGAATAAAATGTCATATGTCTCTCTCCCTAACCAATGAGTGTTGGTGTGTTGTTTGTTATTGGGTGTATAGAATCAATAAAATGTCATATGTCTCTGTCCCTAACTGACGAGTGTTGCTGTGTTGTTTGTTATTGGGTGTATAAGGGCCACTGAAAGATAAGCCTTACATAGTGGTGGTGATGGTGACAGCAAAGACGACGGTCTTGTCACTCGCCCTATATAACTCCAACAACATTGGAGGAGTCAGTTTCATGCCGTCCTTTTTCTATCAATTAATCGCTTAATTTACTTGCTACACTGTGAATGCTACACTTTATCTCTGGCTGGCGCTATAGCCTTTATCAGCTCATGCTGCTTTAGTATCGTACATATTGTAGAATCACTGAAGAAGACACATTCTCCCCTCTCTCTTCCTCCACTTTGGTAATTTGCTACAATGTCTTTCTTAAATTACGTATTTCATAGTCACAATCAATAAACAAGCACTAACCACAATAAATTTGTGAAATGTTTGGATGAGCTCACAGGGTAATGTTCATTCAAGGATAAACAAAGCTGGACTGGCTCATGACGCCTGCGCAGGCGGACAGGTCTGGTACGCCGGCCAAAACTGGGGGCAACAGCCGAAACATGGGACAAAATTTGGCTGAAAAAAGCGGTTGAAACCCGAAGTGGCCGATTCTCAAGGCGGCCGAAACCCGGGGTTTCACTGTATTTCTTACCTTAAATTGTGGGTGCTGGTGTTTGTGGATGATTGTGAAGAAAGTGGAGAGTTATGCTGTGGCCGTACTTGGCTGAGGTAGATGGTAGAGGTACTGGAACTGAAGTCAATGGATGTACTGGAGTGTGCATAAATTCTGTAAGGGATTTCTGTTCTGTTTTACCCTGCAGTACATTATACAATTGACAGTAAGGCATCAGCTGCTCTAGACACTGTTTCAGGGTCCTCTTCAGTGAAAAAGTTTAACTTTAAGCCATTCAGTCAAGTCAGTCAGTTATCACACAGTCATATTTACCTCATTCTTTTTGTGTACAAAATTCCGGCTATAAGCTATCTCTTGTCTAATATCTCTATTCATTAATTCTAAGACTTAAATGCTTAAACCTTTTCTTGCAGTTTTCAACAACACTTGTACATTATGTCTACTGGGTGCCATGATTGCTTGGCAGATTTAAGATATGGCAATTAATACGTATCTAAACAAACACAACGAGCTACTGGCACAGGTTCGTTCAACACATGTATGAACTGAACTGAAGGCTGGAAGGGTGGTGGGGGTGGCTAATGCTGGCGGGGGATGGCTGTAGCCCATCCCACTCTGTGGGCGACCACACACTCAAAAATTTTTTCCCTCCCGCAACCGTGTTAAATTAATTTTATGAAGTGTTAAACAAAAATATGCCGCAATTCTTCAATCGTGCTATAACCAAAACATGCCAGACAAAACCGTGTTAAACGACGGTCTACTGAATATCACAGAGGTACACCGTAATAAATGCTGCGTGGTTAAATAAGAGGGAAGCGATAGGCCTAGCTGAAAACCCAAGTTGTAAACAGTCGCCAGGATACTACCATGCAAGTCAGTTAATTTTTAGAGAACTTCCTATAAATGTTAGTCTACCATAGTGCAAAGGCATAGTGATACCATTCAGTACAATTTGTGGAAATATGAAAAAAGTGTAGTTTTGTGTAAATGTGAAAAGTGTACAATTTTGTGGAAACATGATAGTTGTAGAGTTGTCAATGGTTGCAATATCTACAACAGAAAGTCAAATACTCTTCTAGTAAACTTTATACACCAGTCGTTCTACCATAGCTAATAAAAATGACACCATAGTATTCAGTGTGGTTAAGTTGGAAAAAACTAGACATTTTTTTGTGGAAACGCATGAAAAAGTGTACAGTTTTTGTGAAAATACAATGAAGTTGTTGAGTTGTCAGTGGTTGCAGTATATACAACGGAAAGGTAAATACTACTCTTCTAGTAAACTTTATACACCAGTCACTCTGCCATATAAAGCATCAGTTCGTACAATTAAAAAGAATGAGGTAAATATACGAGCTTGTGTAATAAGTAATCAAGGATGTCATCTCATGAAAAAAATTACACATAGATCACAACATTAAATAAAATGGAAAACTTATTGCTTGAGTGGATTGAACAAAAAACAAATAAAGGTGCACCACTTAATTTCATCTTAATTAGGGAAAATGCCTTACAGTTTTTTAAAGCAGTGTGATAAGGAAGGCCTGAAAAAGTGTGTGTGTTTAGCACTCTTTTTCAGGCCTTTTTTCTTTCTGGTGAAAGTGCTTCAGCTGATCATACAGCAGTAAGTAATTTCCCTGCTGAATTGCAGGAAATTATTTCTGAGGGTGGGTACGAGCCACATCAAGTGTTTAATGCTGACAAGACAAGTGTTTTTTGGAAGAAAATGCTAACAAGAACTTATATCAGTCAGCAAGAGAAAAGTGCACCAGGCTTTAAGGCAGCAAAGGATCGCTTCACCTTGCTCCTTTGCGGTAATGCATTAGGTCATTTCAGTGAAGGCTCGTGGTTATTTACCACTCCAAGAATCCTTGCGTGTTGAAAGGTGTAGATAAAAGCACCTTACCAATAATTTCTCACCTCTGAAGATCACTACAATGTACCTACCACATCTGCTTGGAAAAATGATAGGATGGATAATGAGAACCTTCAAAACTAGGGATGCCTTCCCTGACAACACCCTGCTGCCTGCTAAGTGTGCATGGCTAATGAAAGCTGTACAGAAGCATCCTAACTCAAGGATCCAATTTAGGAAAAACACACACAACTTTGTGTTTGTGGAACATAATGAAGAACTGATCAATGATCTACTTAGTACACCTTATGGGGGTATTAAGCTGCTCCGACCTCCATCAGACACTCACCACTTTAAAAAATGGGTCAGTATCATAATCTTTGGATACCCTCTCTACATGGACCCATCCCATCTGACTCTCAGTGAGAATATCATCAAGCCTAAAAGACTTAAAGGAAAATCCCAAATTATTGCCAGTTGGGTAGGTCCTGTGCCCCTCCCCCGAAATATCTGGGTGCATGGCTTACGTTTCCTAAACATCGAAGTGTACCTGCCCCCTAAACGTAGGTGTTACAAATGCCAGCACTATGGCCATGTTGCAGGAGACTGTGGAATACTACATTCTTGGTGTGGTAAGTGTGCTGGGAAACATTCCACTAGAGAATGCACAGTAGGCCTTGACAGCCAAAATTTTAAGTGTATTAACTGTAAAGAAGTTGGGGTTACAGTTTCCCACAAGGACTGCAGTCAGAACCCAAACAACCTTCGATGTAAACCTGATAACAGTCCTTTAATGGTAACTGAGGATGAGGCCATCCAGTCTACCACAGCCAGATCTGAGACTGAACCTCTGCAAAGTGTGCAAGAACCCCACCTCACTGCAAAGGATTCTGGTGATACCAGAATGCCATCACACACACCAGCTGTGGAGGAGCTAGCCATCCCTGCTAGCACATGTGGAACTACTGGTCTGCCACTACTGATACCTATGGCTACACCTGAATATGAGGATGAGCTTGTCATTCTTCCCAATACACACAACTACAACAGTCAGACGGACACCACACAGGTAACCCCCCTGGAAATTGGAAATGAGTCAGATGCACAGGACCTACTTGCAATGAATGATGAAACAGACTTGCCACAGGCACCATCAGAGAACACTAATGTAACCATGGTACACGTTAAGGTGATAGGTGTTAAAGAAAGCGCTAACTCAGAAGTGCCATCCTCCGGAGAGGCATTGGATTCGCCTGACCTTCCTCATATTATAACAAATTTCCAGAAAAAAATTGAGCATCTTGAACAGATCCTGACAAGTTTGATAAATATATGTAATCAGGATGATGCTCTTGAGCATGGTGATGATGTCAAAAGTGCAGCAATCCCCGTTCAGTTTCCAGCAATTTGTGAGAAAGAAGCCCATGACTCTTGCCTTCAAAACTTGCCTTTTAACTGGCTGTCAAGATGCCAAAAAATGCTTAAAAATAAAGGTCCTGAAGATAAAGACGTACAAACTATGCTATTTGCTCTTAGGTGTCTGCACACTGTAGTCAAAGCATAATAGTTTTACCATCTTATAAGCAAGAGATTGTAATAACTCACTACAATGGATACATTACAAATCTTTTCATGGAACATTGCTTCCATCAGGAAGCGGTTGCCTGACTTACATCATATTTGTGCAACCAAGAATATTGATGTCATCTGTTTGCAGGAATGTAGATTGAAAGATGGAGCACCTCCACCAAACTTGCCTGGATATGCAGCTTATAACCTAAGGTCAACCAACTGTTGTGTGATGTATGTCAGAAAGAACTTGCCACATTCACTCCTTTCCTTGCAGAGTCGAGTTAACATGCAGTATCATGGTGTCAAAGTACAGTGGACCCCCAGTTAACGATATTTTTTCATTCCAGAAGTATGTTCAGGTGCCAGTACTGACCGAATTTGTTCCCATAAGGAATATTGAGAAGTAGATTAGTCCATTTCAGACCCCCAAACATACACGTACAAATGCACTTACATAAATACACTTACATAATTGGTCACATTGGGAGGTGATCGTTATGCGGGGGTCCACTGTATATGCAGGTGATTTTTCTATAAACATTTTTAATCTCTATGCCCCAGCGAACCAGCTTCGACCTGATGCTTTACCAGATCGCATCAATAGTGAACCTACCATCATTCTTGGAGATTTTAATGCCAGACATAAGAATATTGGTGGGTCTATGACAAACACCAATGGAACTAAACTAGTGAAATTGCTAAATGAGCATGATAATGTTCGAATTGTGGGCACTACTGAGCCTACTCACATATATGGTGGCATACTAGATCTGTGTCTTGGATTTAATACATCATATACGATGCATGACTCTGTCATAGTTGATGATCTTCTATCTGATCACTTCCCAAGACTAACAACTGTCAATCTTGATCACATCTCCAGCAATCAAGGAGCTAAATACAGGAGGAAACTTATTCTCAAACCAGAACACAGAGACAACTTTATTAACCACTTGGATCAATGGTATAAGAATTACGAGCCCATTGGCACACAAAAATTTAATGATGATTTAATTACCACTATTGAGAGTGTTTTCACAGATCAAGTGGGCAGGAATAGGAAACAAAGACCCTCCACTATAAATAACAATAAAAACCAATGTAAATACTATAATGATCCAGAGCTACGCAATCTAACACATGCAGCTAGGAGGATTGGTAAAGCATACCGTGAATGTAGAACCCCAGACCTGCTCAGAACGTTCCAAGCTGCACTAACAAATGCAAGGAATAGAAAGCAAGAACTTAGGCAACAGGAATGGGAACAGTTTGTTAGTGGATTAAATAGGTCCACCCCTTTAACCCTTTGACTGTCGCGGCCGTATATATACGTTTTACGAGGTGCCGTGTTTGACGTATATATACATACTCATAAATTCTAGCGGCTTCAAATCAAGCAGGAGAAAGCTGGTAGGCCCACATGTGAGAGAATGGGTCTGTGTGGTCAGTGTGCACCATATAAAAAAAATCCTGGCGCACGCAGTGCATAATGAGAAAAAAAAAACTCCGACCGTTTTTTTTAATTAAAATGCCGACTTTGTGGTCTATTTTCGTATAGTATTTATGGTTGTATTCTCGTTTTCTTGGTCTCATTTGATAGAATGGAAAACATATTACAGAAATAGTGGTGTTTTTGATTGATTTTACTATAAAAAGAACCTAGAAATGGAGCTCAAAGTAGGGGAAATGTTTGATTTTTGCCAATGTTCAAAAGTAAACAAATGATGCCATTTTCCAATAAATGTCCAACTAGCCATTCTAATATGCAGTCATGAATGGGTTGATGTTATTTATACAGTTATTACAGCATTGCAGTAGTCTGCATAATAGTAAGTCTAATATTTTTTGTTTGAATAAAAATTCAAAATAGAAAGCAAGAGTAATATCAGAGGGGCCTGGAGACATGACTGATGAGCAAAGAAAATGTTATTTTAGAGCCTGGAATGTCTGCATTGTTCATTCTGGACCTTATTTTGAAATTGTCATATTTTTTAGTTTTCGTGAAATTGGCCAAATTGCAAATTTCTGACCACATTATTAGGTAGTTGAAATCAGTAAATGGGCATTTTCTTGTACTCAATCGATAGAAAAAATGAAGTTCTAAAGAAATAGCTATGAGTTTGGGCGACTGGAACAATGGAATTAGCCGAAAATAGGGCTCAAAGTGGGCGAAATCGCCGATTTGTAAACAGCGCCGAGGTCGCTAACTTCGCGAGAGCATAATTCCGTCAGTTTTCCATCAAATTTCGTTTTTTTTGGTGTCATTACAATCGGGAAAAGATTCTCTATCATTTCATAAGAAATTTTTTTTTTTTTTTTTTAAATTTTGCGACACCAGGAGACACCTCAGGATTGGGGGTTGCGACAGTCAAAGGGTTAAGTTTGGCTTGGAAAGGTATAAATAAAATAACCAGGAAAAAGACTGGCAATGTTGCTCATCCCTTTCCTCTTGAAAAAGCAAATGACCTCATAAATGACTGGTCCAAAACATCCAGGCATGAAAACCTTCCATCTCATCTGAAGAAATGTTGAAACTGATTAATTTTATGAGCCAAAAATTGATGAGAGTGATTGCCTCTTTACCAAGTATGAATTAGATAATGTATTAACTAAAGGTCGATCAACTGCTCCTGGAGAGGATGGTATAACCTATGATATTCTCAGAACTCTAAGGCACGTGCCTGATAACCCTTTGTTGGCACTGTATAATCTCAGTTACATTGAGGGCGTTCTTCCTACTTCCTGGACCAAAAGTCTCATTGTGCCCATCCCTAAGCCCCAACAGCCTGATACATTTAGGCCGATCTCCTTAACTAGTTGTCTTTGTAAAACTTTTGAAAGAATGATACTTAACAGACTGTACTACAGAATCAGACACCAACTTTCCCCCTACCTCTATGGGTTCATGAAAGGTAAAAGTGTGCAGAACTGTATTTCCACCTTTCTCACTGCACACACCTCTACTAGTTTTACCACTTTCCTTGATCTAAAATCTGCATTTGATATTGCGAACAGAACTGTTATACTACATGAACTAGCCAAAATGAATATTGGTGGTAGCTTACTCTGCTGGATAATAGGATACCTGTCAAATAGAGTATCCTCTGTCCTTTACCAAGGCTTCAGAAGTGATTCTAAAGAAATGTCTTTAGGTACACCGCAGGGAGGAGTTCTTAGTCCCATGCTATTTAATATTCTGATTAATGCTCTCCTAAATGCTCTACCTGCCTCACCTAAACATATAGCTATAAGCTATGCTGATGATATCATGATCCATACAACAGGGCATAAGAAGATGAGTACCATTCTTAATGAAGTTCAAGCAATTTGTAATCGACTAGGCCTCATAATATCTTCCTCTAAAACAAAGATATTAACAAGCAAACGACATCCCCCACACATCTATTTGCAGGGTGAAATCATTAGCTACGTTAAAACTTACAGATATCTTGGTGTAGATGTACCCTTTAACAAATCCACTATACCACAACTAAACAAGAAATGCAAAGCTAGGCTAAATGCTCTCAAAGGTGTTGCTGGCTACAACCCCAACTATGGTGCTAATGTGAGAATTGTAAGAATGATGTACATAGCCTATGTTAGGTCCTTAATTGATTATGCTGCTCCCATGTTGATATTGGCTAGAGAAAGTTCTCTCCGACCCTTGGAGTTAATGCAAAATGAAGCTCTCAGGATTATTCTTGGCTGTCCCAGATCTACAAAAGTTCTTAACATGAGGAAGGAGCTTGGTATTTCTAGTACCAGTGATAGGATTATTGAGATTAACACTGTACTCAGTATTAGAATGTTGAGAAACGTACCAGACACTGTCACAATGAATCTTACCAAGTGTCTAGAGGTAAATACACACAGATCTAAATGGATTGTGAAAACGTGCAATTACATCAAGTTTTATAACCTGCATGAACTGTATCACTGTAGGCAACAAGAGCATTTCACCCCTCCGTGGAAGATATGTTCATTTAATATCACATACCTGCAAGTCCCTCCCAAGAAGCTCATTGCTAGTAATCCCTTCCTTAACCCTTTGACTGTTTCAGGCCCCTCTCTGAAACTGTCATTCTATGTCGCTCAATTTTTGAAAAAAAAAAAATTATTTTTTCTTATGAAATGATAGAGAATCTTTTCCCGATGGTAATGACACCAAAAGTTCGAAATTTGGTTGAAAACTCGTGGAATTATGCTCCCGCGAAGTTAGCGGTCTCGGCGACATATGCGTATCGGCGATTTCGCCGACTTTGAGCCCAATTTTCAGCCAATTCCATTATTCCAGTTGACCAAACTCATAGCTATTTCTTTAGAACTCCATTTTATCTATCAGCTGAGTACAAGAAACCTCCCATTTACTAATTTGGAGTACCCAATATGGTGGTCAGAAATTGGCAATTTGGCCAATTTCACGCAAAATAAAAAAGATGCCAATTTCAAAATAGGGTCCAGAATAAACAAGGTAGACATTCGTGGCACTAAAATAACATATGCTCTGTTCATTAGTCACATCTCTAGGCCCCTCTTATATTATTATTGCTTTCTATTTTGATTTTTTATTCATACAAAAAAATACAAAATTTACTGTTATGCAGACTACTGCATTATTGTAAAAATGGTATAAATAATATCAGTGCACTAGTGAAAGAATATTAGACTCCCCAGTTGACGTGTATTGGAAGTGTGGTGTGATTTATTTACTCCTGAACATTGGTAAAAATCGAACATTTCCGCTACTTTGAGCTCAGTCTCAAGGTCGTTTTCATCGTCAAAGTAATGAAAATCATCTCTATTTCTGTAATATGTTTTCCATTTTATCACCTAAGACCATGAAAACGCGAATACAACGATAAATACTATACGAAAATACACCTCAAAGTCGGCGTTTTATTCCAAAAAAACGATCAGAGTTTTTTTTTTCTCATTACGCAATGTGTGCTGCAGGATTTTTTTTATGTGGTGCACACTGACCACACAGACCCATTCTCTCACATGTGGGCCTACCAGCTTTCTCCTACTTGATTTGAAGCCGCTAGAATTATTGAGTATATATACGTCAGAAACATTGGCTCGTAAGACGTATTTATACGTCGAAAACAGTCAAAGGGTTAAATCTCTTGTTAGAGCAACTGCTCAAGAAGAAATTTCTCACCTAGCTGGTAGTAATAAGTTATCACAAGTTATATACACTGATGGATCTAAACAGGAGTCTTCTGGCAGGGCTGCATCTGCTCTTGTTGCCACCTCCCTAGTTAAGAACGATAATAAATTTGTTGAGTTAGGCATAAGAATTAACAACTGGGTGTCTACACTGCAAACTGAATTGTTTGCAATCCTAATGGCGCTAAAGCTAACCTATGACACTGAGCTTGACTCTATCATCATTACTGATTCTATGTCATCATTGAAGGCTCTTGACTCATATAATGACTCCAACAACATGCTCATTGGAGAAGCCAGGTATAGATACTCAAAAATTAGGGACAAAGGAATTAATGTACAATTGCTATGGATCCCATCACACATTGGATTACTCCTTCATGATAAAGTTGATATGTTAGCCAAGAAGAGTACCCAGAAGGAGAATGTAGAATATAACTTTGGTATAACTGTGTCTAGCATTAGGAATAATATTAGGAGAGAAGTAAATAATGAAAATGATTGTTATAGGAATGCAGTTAGAAGCCTGAGTAGATCTATAACTCACTATGAAAACATGAACGTAGATAAGTATGTTTATGGAGCAACTTGCAATGTGAACAGACTGACTGATGTTGTAGTGGCCAGGCTTAGGCTTGGTTACAAGTACTTCTGGCAGTTTGGGAGACACACAGATGATGATCAAACTAATGTAAATTATGTGATCAGGCATATGGTCACTGTCTTGAACACTATGTGCTTAATTGCCCACTTATTGAAGAATACAGAGATAGTATAATAACTTATGAGACATGTCAAGATATCTTATTAATGAAAATAAGATACCAGATATACTAAGCAAATTTCCTAAATTTACTTGTAACAGATAAGTGAACTATAGATATGTAGATATAAATCCATATGTATTCCTGTTAACCCTTTGGGGCCTAGTTCCTAGGCCTTTTGTGAATCCATATGCTCTCGCGCTACCGTCCACAGGATGGATATGGGGTGCACAATAAACTAGCCACTTCGGTGGCAAAATCTAATCTCTCTAGGCTGGAATATTACTGTACACTAATGGCCCCTTGAAAAGGCAAGTGAAATTGCAGACCTGGAAAATATACAGGAAACTTTCACAGCCCATATAAGTACAATATAGCACCTAAATTACTGAGAATGGTTGAAGTCTCTTGATTTGTACTCCCTGGAATGGAGGTGAGAAAGATACATAACAATATACACTTGGAAAATCTAAGAGGAACTAGTCCCAAATCTGCACATGAAAATCACTCTCTATGAAAGCAAAAGACATAAGAACATAAGAAAGGAGGAACACTGCAGCAGGCCTGTTGGCCCATACTAGGCAGGTCCTTTACAATTCATCCCACTAACAAAACATTTGCCCAACCCAACTTTCTATACTCCCCAAGAAATAAGCTCTGATGTGCAAGTCCCACTCAAATCCAACCCCTCCCACTCATGTAATTATCCAACCTAAATTTGAAACTACCCAAAGTCCTAGCTTCAATCACCCAACTAGGTAGACTGTTCCACTCATCAACTACCCTATTTCCAAACCAATACTTTCCTATGTCCTTTCTAAATCTAAACTTATCTAATTTAAATCCATTACTGCTGGTTCTCTCTTGGAGAGATATCCTCAAGACCTTATTAATATCCCCTTTATTAATACCTATCTTCCACTTATACACCTCGATCATGTCTCCCCTCATTCTTCGTCTAACAAGTGAATGTAATTTAAGAGTCTTCAATCTTTCTTCATAAGGAAGATTTCTAATGCTATGTATTAATTTAGTCATCCTACGCTGAATGTTTTCTAACGAATTTATGTCCATTCTGTAATATGGAGACCAGAATTGAGCTGCATAATCTAGGTGAGGCCTTACTAATGATGTATAAAGCTGCAGTATGACCTCTGGACTTCTGTTGCTTACACTTCTTGATATAAATCCCAGTAATCTATTTGCCTTATTACGTATGCTTATGCATTGCTGTCTTGGTTTAAGGTTGCTGCTCACCATAACCCCCAAGTCCTTTTCGCAATCTGTATGGCTAAGTTCTACATCATTTAACTTATAAGTGCTAGGGTTATGGACACTACCGAGCTTCAGAACCTTGCATTTATCTACATTGAACTGCATCTGCCACTTTTCTGACCAAGAATATAGTTTGTTTAAATCCTCCTGAAGTTCCCTAACATCTACGTTTGAATCAATTATCCTACCTATCTTCGTGTCATCGGCGAATTTGCTCATATCACTAGTAATTCCTTCATCAAGATCATTGATATATATTATAAACAACAACGGGCCCAAGACTGATCCCTGTGGAACGCCACTTGTTACTGATCCCCACTTGGATTTAACCCCATTTATGGACACTCTCTGCTTCCTGTCTGTGAGCCATGACTCGATCCACGAGAGCACTTTTCCCCCAATGCCATGAGCTGCCACTTTCTTTAACAGTCTTTGGTGCGGAACTCTATCAAAAGCCTTATTAAAATCTAAGTTAATAATATCAAATTGTTTATCGTGGTCTACAGCCTCAAAAGCTTTACTGAAGAAAGTTAATAAATTAGTTAGACAAGACTGGCCTCTTGTGAATCCATGCTGAGTATCATTAATCAAGCTATGCTTATCGAGATGGCTTCTTATAATCTCTGCTATAATTGACTCTAGTAATTTGCCTACAGTTGAGGTCAGGCTTATTGGACGGTAATTTGACGGTAACGACTTGTCCCCTGTTTTAAAAATAGGAATTACATTAGCCATCTTCCACATATCAGACACTACACCTGTTTGAAGAGATAAATTAAAAATATTAGTTAATGGTTCACAGAGTTCCATTTTGCATTCCTTAAGAACCCTTGAAAAAACCTCATCAGGACCCGGTGACTTATTTTGCTTCAGTCGGTCTATCTGCTTCACAACCATTTCACTAGTGACTGTGATGTTGCATAATTTATCTTCTTCTGGCCCACTATAAAAGTTAATTACTGGAATATTGTTAGTGTCTTCCTGTGTAAAAACCGAGAGAAAATTATTATTTAAAATCGAGCACATTTCATTCTTTCTGTCAGTAAGATGCCCATAGTTATTTTTAATGGAGCCTATCTTATCTCTGACTTTTTTTCTATAGACCTGGAAAAAACTTTTTGGGTTAGTTTTAGAATCCCTAGCAACTTTAATTTCATAGTCCCTTTTAGCTTTTCTTATCCCCTTTTTAATGTCCCTCTTAATGTCAATATACTGATTCATAAGATGACCCTCACCTCTTTTGATACGCCTATAAATTCCTTTCTTATGCCCTAGTAGATATTTCAGCCTATTATTCATCCATTTTGGGTCATTTCTATTTGATCTAATTTCTTTATACGGGATAAACATTCTTTGAGCCTCATGTATAGTGTTCAGAAAACTGTCATATTGATAGCTCTCTTCATTACCCCAGTCAACAGATGATAAGTGTTCTCTAAGCCCATCGTAATCTGCTAAGCGAAAATCTGGGACTGTTACTGAGTTATCCCTACTATCATACTTCCATTCAATGCTAAATGTAATTGATTTGTGGTCGCTAGCACCCAGTTCCTCTGAAACTTCTAAATTATTAACAAGGGATTCATTGTTTGCCAGAACTAAATCAAGCAGATTATTACCCGTTGTAGGTTCTTTTACAAACTGCTTCAAAAAACAATCCTGAACTACTTCTAAGAAGTCGTATGATTCTAAATTCCCAGTCAAGAAATTCCAATCAATATGACTAAAGTTAAAGTCTCCTAGAATTACTACATTATCGTGCCTCGTGGCCCTAACAATTTCCTCCCATAGTAGTCTCCCCTGGTCTCTATCTAAGTTTAGGGGACAGTATATCACACCTAAAATTAATTTTTCATGCCCCTCTGAAAATTCTATCCAAACAGACTCTGTATGCGTTACTTCATACTTAATACCCATTTTTATGCAACAGTTCAAGCGATCTCGGACATACAGTGCCACCCCACCCCCCTTCCCGACACTTCTATCTACTTGGAACAATTTAAAACCCTGAATGTGACATTCCGCAGGCATGTCCCGACTTTTTGAATTAAACCACGTCTCGGTTAAGGCAAATACATCAATGTTACCTGCACTAGCAACTAATCTCAACTCGTCCATCTTATTCCTAGCACTACAGCTATTAGCATAATAAACATTGAAAGACTCTCCTTTCTCTTTACCCTTCCTGCTCATTTCTGTTTTTCTACTAAACCTATTACTGTCCTTATCACCCAATGTCACTGGCTTTTCAATATCTACCTCGTTCTACTTTTTACTAGTTCCCCTAGAACTCATAATATTACTACACTGGGACTTCACTGTTTTCCTGCCAGAACCCATACCACTACCTATTCCTAGTTTAAAGTCCTAACAGCTCCCTCCACTGTAGTTGCCAGTGCTCCCACCCCAGACCTAGATAAGTGAACCCCATCCCTGGCATACATGTCATTTCTTCCATAGAAGAGGTCCCAGTTGTCAATGAATGTTACCGCATTTTCCTTACAGTATTTGTCCAGCCAGCAATTGACACCAATTGCCCTGGACAACCATTCATTTCCAACTCCTCTCCTTGGCAAAATACCACATATGACAGGGTTCCCACCCTTCCTCCTAATTATTTCTATTGCTGACCTATACCTGCTAATCAGGTCTTCACTCCTACGTCTGCCAACATCGTTGCCTCCAGCACTGAGACAGATAATAGGATTGCTCCCATTACCTCTCATGATGCCATCCAGATGGCTAACAATATCCTCCATCCCAGCCCCAGGAAAGCAAACTCTCTGTCTCCTACTCCTGTCCTTCAAGCAGAACGCCCTATCCATATACCTAACTTGACTATCCCCAACAACAACAATATTCTTACCTTCCTTGGTGTCGTTCGTCGTGACGTTCCCAGTAGTCGACTCACATTCGTCGGGTAGCACTGAGAATGTATTAGATGTTTCCACAACAGTTTCCACGGCAGTCTCTTTCTTCTTCATCGTTTCTACCTTTCCATTAGTCTTCTTGATCATCAACTTCGTTCCCTGCTGCCCAGCCACTGACCAGTTTCCTTTCTTGACCTGAGGACTCGAAACAGGAGGACTACTACGAATCTTCTTGTTTTCCTCGGTCAGTCGCCGAATCTCCATCTTCGCCATCCTCAATTCTTCTTTAAGCTGTTGGTAAAGTTGTTCGATGGGGGGCATCTTGGTTCAATTCGTAGAGAGCGCGCAAACAGGTCTTCACAGAGCTAAGTACACGTCACCACTCGAGCTAAGTACAGGAGATGCCACATCCCTCCAATGAAAAGCAGGGGTGCCTCGAGTATGCTACAAGAAAACACATTAAGTGTCTGGGGCCCAAGACTGTTCAACTGCCTCCAAGCATACACAAGGATTACCAGTAGACCCCTGGCTGTCTTCAAGAAAGCACTGGACAGGCACCTAAAGTCAGTACCTGACCAGCTGGGCTGTGGCTCATACATTGGTTTATGTGCTGGCAGCAGTAACAGCCTGGTTGATAAGGTCCTGATTCACCATGAGGCCTAGTCACAGATCGGGCCGTGGGGGTGTTGACTCTCGAAATTCCCCTCTAGGTATACTCCAGGTACACTTATGTGTACATGCACATGTAGTGTGACCTATGTATACACACCCATCCAAGTTTTCTTCTATTTTCTTAGTAGCTCTTGTTCTTATTTATATTCTTTCATCTCCAGGGGCAATTGGAGACAAATCGTTTCCCCTGTTAGCCATGCATGTTATAAGAGGTGACTAAAATATTGGAATGTCCTACTTATCAAGGATAAGTAGGACATTCAGAAAGAGTCCTAATTATGCAAAAAGCTCATTTATAAGGATGACCTACTATACTACAACTCCCACCATGACTTTAAAATCAGGCAGAGAATTATAGTAGGTTTCTTCTGAACTTGAAGTGATAAATATTTTAGACAAACAGGAAAACATTGAAGCAGTACTATTTGCCAACTTAAAAGTTCTCATCATACAATGTATGTTCACTTCTTAATATACAACACACCCAAAGAAGATACCAACATCAATAGATGACTAGTCCTTCCCACTAGGCTGACTACCACCATTGACCCGATTCTTCGAAAAACCAACATGGATGTAGCAGGCCTTACCATGAAAACTTTCAGAGATCACCAGAAGACATAAACTCAGAACTACTTACACAGCAGGAGTATACAGTACACTGTGTAATGGATACAGTATATTCTACATCAGGGATACCATTTGAGACATCCAGATATGCCTTCAGGAACATAAATATGCCTGTAGGAGGAATAAAAGGTACAAAGCATGTGTAAACCATCACAACCTTCATTCTCACATCATGTACTGGGGAACACAATGGTTATATAACAAGAGTGACAAGGCTAGACACAAGAATTTTGGAACCAGCAGTGATTCACCTCACCTATATGTATACACTGGCTGGGTCTATTGCCCATATTGTCTACCACTCATATAACAAACCCATCACTTTAGCTCCACCCTTTACTCTCACCATTGCACTTTCATGGCCTCATATGTGACCTATCTTTCTGACAACCTGACTCCAGGGTGCTCATTTACCTTATAAAGTAGTGTACAGTCAAACCTTGGTTTTCATATGCCCTAGTTTTCATACGATTTGGTTTTCGACGACTTTTTTCATCAAAATTTTGTCTCAGTTTTCGTACATCTGCTCGGTTTTCATACAGTTGAAAATGGTCTGCATGAAACTTGTCCGCCTGCCCGCATGACTCAGCCACTCATTTCCCAGAATCGAGCGCCCACAGGGAAGAGCTAACTACTGAAGAGCTGCAAGACCTTCAAATTGAACAGCAACAGACCACAACTGAGGAAATTGCTTCAGAGGAAGAGGAAGAGAGTGGGAAGAATGTGCCTTCTTCAGTGATTAAGGACATATGTGTGCAAAGTAGAATGTGTTGCAAAGTTATGTGGAGAAATATCACCCTAACAAAGCTGTTGCAAGCCTTGTCCCATTTTAGACAAATCTTAAAGATGCCAGACCTCTCTGGACAGATTTTTTGTGTGACAGGGGTCCAGTGACTCTCAAGCTGGTCCTAGTGCCAGTAAAAGACAAAGAAGGGAAGTAACCCCAGATAGGGCCTTGATACCTGAATTCCTTATGGACAGAGATTCCCCTTCCAAACAATAACCTCTCCTCCTCCCTCTCCCCTCCTCACTGTCTTCCATACGCCAACAAGAGTCTTCAATAAAGGTAAAAGTGATGCTAAATGTTCATTTATCCATTTCACTAGTCACTTATATTTATTTCTCATTGTTTTCTGTATGTAAAACTATAGTTAGTCTCTATAAAATGTATTTTTTGTTAATATTTTTGGGTGTCTGGAATGGATTAATTGGATTTACATTATTTCTCATGGGAAATATTGCTTCACTTTTCTTACGATTCGGTTTTTGTCAGACTTTTTCGAACGGATTAATCATGAAAACCGAGGTTCCACTGTAATTGCTTTTTCCTGTATACGTACCTGTTAAAGCCACCCTTGGGTGAAACTGTGTATTAACCCTTTCAGGGTCCGTCCCATAGATCTACGGCTGGTCGGTGAGTGTCCAAACCGTAGATCTACGCCAAAATTCTAGCGCCGTCAAATTTAGCGCGAAAGCGCTCATAGGCCTACATATGAGAGAATGGGTCTGCGCCGTGGGTGTGCGCCGTAAACAAAAAATCTAGGCGCCTGCATAGCATTGTGGGAACGCCGGCTCAGTCACCCTTGTTCACCATGCCTCGTCGCAAGTCAGCTCTCACTCCCCGGAAAATTGGGACTCTCCTCTTCCTGTCTGATAGTTCTGACACTGATGGAAGTGGAAATGAAGACGAATTCTACGGCTTTGATAAGTTAGTGACCGAAAATAATGACCAGGATATCGATAATAGTGCAGAAAACCCCGACGATCCTCGACCTTCTACCTCTGGTGTGGGCACTCGTGACTCACCGTCGGGTGTTCCTAAACGTAAGAGAAAACTAATATTTTCCCGTGGCCTGGCCTCTGACTTCAGTAATGACGATGATTCTGACGTGGATTGTGATTTTATTGCACTCGACGATCATTCGAGTAGTGATAGTGAGGAAACATATTCACCAGTGAAGCGTCGGTATGTTCGCCGCCGCATGCGCTCGGGTAGTGTACCCTATGCTGTGCCCAGGGGACGGAGTACATCCCGTGGCCCTACACCCGTTTTAGGTAGTGATAGTGAGGATGATGTGGCTACACTTGGCATGGATGGGCCACAGACATCAGTGGATGGTGTTAGTGGGGCTGGTGGTGGTAGTGGCACCGCCATGCGTGACTCGCTGTGCCACGTGGGAACCCACGCTGCTGACTCGTCAGTTCAAGGACAAAGCGGAGCGTCACCCACCAGCCCGCCACAACCACCCGTACAACCAGCCTATGATGTCCAGTATCCACCAGCAAACCGTATCTGGGATTGGCAGCAAAATCCCAATTTTGTTCCCAGCCCTCACCACTTTGATGACTCGCAAAGTGGAATTCTACCTACCTGTCCCCTTGGAACCACGGCCAATGAACTGGAATTCTTTGAATTATTCTTTGACCAGCCATTGATGGAAATTATTGTCAGGGAAAGTAATAAGTATTTTCAGTACACCATGGCAAATACGATCTTATCACCACAGTCAAGACTACACAGGTGGAAAGAGACGACTGTTGCAGAAATGTATTTGCTTTTTGCAACAATAATGCTTATGCCTCACGTCTATAAGCATAATATAAAAGCATACTGGTCCACAGATCGGCTAATTTGTACCCCATCCTTCAGTGAAATAATACCAGTGAACAGGTTTATCTTACTGTTACATATGTTGCACTTCTCTGACAAAACCAGGCCTGACAGAAGTGACAGGTTATACAAGATTAGAAATGTTTTCATGTATCTCAAACAAAAGTTCAGGATATACTTTTATCCATTCAAGAATCTTGTAATTGACGAGTCTTTGATTTTGTTCAAAGGTAGACTGTCATTCAAGCAGTATATACCGAGCAAGAGGAACCGCTTTGGTATAAAATTGTTTGTACTCTGTGATTGTGACAGTGGCCTGGTGTTGGATATTGTTGTATACACGGGTAGTAAAACATTGAAAGATACCAAGATGTTATTGGGTATATCAGGTGACGTAGTGAGAAACATGATGGCACCTTATCTTGGTAAGGGCCATACATTATATACCGATAACTGGTACACAAGCCCATTACTCAGTGATTTCATGCGAGTGAACAAGACAGATGTGTGTGGCACAGTGCGTTCTAATCGTAAATATATGCCCAGGCTCAACGCAGGTGTTCGTGGTGATGACGTGCAGGTGTTTACTGCCAATGACATCATGGCATTACGGTGGCATGACAAACGAGATGTCACATTGTTGACAACCATTCACCATAATGAAATGCAAGACAGTGGCAAAGTTGATCGAGTGACTAATGAACGTATTCGAAAACCAGTGACAGTGATTGATTATACACAAAACATGCGCTTGGTTGACAAGTGTGACATGCAGATTGGTTTTGTTGACTGTGTTCGTAAGAGTTACAAGTGGTACATGAAACTTTTCTTCCATCTCATGGACATTTCAATGCTGAATGCATATAATATGTACCAAATAAAGACTGGTAACAGACCACCGTATGGTGAATTTTGTTTGTCTGTTGTCAGACAACTCATAATGAAGTACCAGGTAACAACACCTGCAATACAACATGGTCCTCGAATTCATCACAATATACCCAAGCGTTTGAGAAGAGAAGGTGATCATTTCATAATACAGCTTCCTTCAACTCAAAAGAAATTTGCTCAGAAGAGATGCATTGTCTGTGCACAAACAAAACGACGGCAACAAAGACGCAAAGACACTCGGTTTATGTGTGAGGAATGTAAGGTGCCTCTGTGCATGGTGCCTTGTTTCAAGGAGTTCCACAAGCTCCAGCAGTTCTAAAACCATGTCCAGTGATTGTAAATATGTAAATATATGATAGAACATTAGTATTATACAATATTTGTGCATGTTTATTGTAATAAACAACAGTGGTAAACAATAATATGATAATAACTTTAGTGCGGTTATTGTGTTCAATACAGTGAGTATATGTATATCAATTATATACAGTATTGGTCTCTCAGGCCCCAAATGTTAGTAGGAATAGAAAAAAATTGGAAAAGAAAAGAAAAAACAACTAAAACAACAAAATAATATAGTACGCGTATGTGGAATTCGTCGATGTTGCCACCACCACATCATTTTCTACAAACTTCTTGGCACTGTATCTCGGTAAGTACTGATCAGATTCTAATTTTTTTTGTTTTATTACCTTCACAAAAATATGCTCTTTAATTCTGTAAGAAAAAATAATTTTTTTTTTTTTCAAAATTTCTTGGACACTGGTGCGTGACTTCAGATTTTGGCCTTGGACCCTGAAAGGGTTAAACGGATTCTCTGCTACCAGTGTTTTTATTTCCAAGAAACATTTATATCTTGCCTTTTATATTTTGGGAAGGATAAGTCTATATGTACCTAAGGAAAATAATTATGTAATAATATTATACATACATACATACAAGTACTACAGTGGACCCTCAGTTTTTGTGTTTAATCCATTCCAGAGAGATCAGCAAAAATGGAAATCGGTGAAACCTGAAACCATTTTCCCCATAAGAAATGTACAGTGGGCCCCCGGTTATCGGCTGTAATCTGTTTCTGAAGGTAGGCCGATAACCGAAATGGTCAATAACCGAATTAATATTTCCCATAAGAATTAATGGCCTTCTCTGGAGTTACTTCCCTTCTCTGTCTTTTAATGCCACTAGGACCAGCTGGAGAGTCACTGGGCCCCTGTCTCACAAAATAGCTGTCCAGAGTGCTCTGTTTCTGGCGTCTCTTTAAGATTTCCCTGAAGTGGGACAGGGTTTTGTCACTAAACATGTTGCAGATATGGCTTGTTTCAGCTCTGTCAGGGTGATGTTTCTCTACAAAAGCTTGCACCCTAGTCCACATTGCACACGCCTCTTTAATCTCTGAAGAAGGCACCTCCTTCACTCCCTCCTCCTCCTCCTCTGAAGCAAGTTCCTCAACTGCAGTCTATTGCTGTTCAAGTTGAAGTTCTTGCAGCTCTTCAGTGGTAAGCTCTTCCCTGTGGTCCTCCACCAACTCTTCCACATCCTCGCCACTCACCTCCAACCCCAGGAACCTCCCCAGTGCCACAATAGAGTCCACAGGGTCGGCAGGGTCAGGGTCACGGTAAGCCTCAATCCCTTCAAAATCCCTCTCTTGGACACAATCTGGCCACAGTTTTCTCCAAGCAGAGTTCAAAGTCCTGGAAGTCACTCCCTCCCAAGCCTTGCCTATAAGGCTTATGCAATGGAGGATTGTGAAGTGATTCCTCCAAAACTCTCTTAGGGTCAACTTAGTGTCCGAGGTCACTTCAAAGCACTTTTGATACACTGCTTTTGTGTAGAGTTTTTTGAAGTTAGAAATGACATGCTGGTCCATGGGCTGGAGGAGAGGAGTGGTGTTAGGAGGCAAGAACTTCACTTTTATAAAACTGAAGTCCCTAAATACTTGGTCTTCCAGTCTGGAGGATGTGCAGGAGCATTGTCCAGTACCAGGAGGCACTTGAGTGGCAATTTCTTTTCCAGGAAGTATTTTTTCACACTTGGGCCAAACACATCATTAACCCACTCTTTGAAAATTTGCCTTGTGACCCATGCCTTATGATTAGCTTTCCACATCACACACAATCTATTCTTCATAATATTGTTTTTCTTAAACACTCTGGGATTTTCTGAGTGATACACGAGTAAAGGCTTCACTTTGAAATCCTCACTAGCATTACCACACAACAAAAGAGTAAGCCTGTCTTTCATAGGCTTGTGTCCTGGCAGTATTTTTTCCTCCTGGGTAAGGTAGGTCCTGTTTGGCACTTTCTTCCAAAACAGGCCTGTTTCGTCACAATTGAACACTTGTTGGGGTTCGAATCCTTCAGCCTTTACATAGTCCTGAAATTCGTGAACATACTTTTCAGCCACACATTTGTCAGAACTTGCAGCCTCACCATGCCTTACAACACTGTGTATGCCACTACACTTCTTAAATCTATCAAACCATCCTTTGCTGGCCCTAAATTCACAAACTGCAGCACTTGTTCCAAGATCTTTGTAAGATCCTTATGCAACTGCTTTGCTTTCTCACAAATGATCGACTCCACAACACTGTCTCCCAGTAATTCTTTTTCCTTAATTCACAGTAATAATAACTTTTCCATCTCTTTCATTATCGGTGTCCTTTGTTTAGTTAGAAAAGCTACTCCTTTTGCAACATTAGCGTCTTTGATTTGTTCTTTCTTTGCCAGGATGGATGTATTTTTATTATTTTTATTATCACACTGGCCGATTCCCACCAAGGCAGGGTGGCCCGAAAAAGAAAAACTTTCACCATCATTCACTCCATCACTGTCTTGCCAGAAGGGTGCTTTACACTACAGTTTTTAAACTGCAACATTAACACCCCTCCTTCAGAGTGCAGGCACTGTACTTCCCATCTCCAGGACTCAAGTCCGGCCTGCCGGTTTCCCTGAATCCCTTCATAAATGGATGTAATTGTTGATTTATTCTTGCTGTACATCCTGGCAAGTTCCACCACCTTCATACTGCTCTCAAACTTTTCTATCACTTCACGCTTAAATTCCATGGTGTTTCTCACTTTCTTTACCACAGGAACTTTACTAGGAACTTTCTTTGGAGTCATGGTTACTTATTTCACAGTTGCACTACAAGAAAAACCACTAAAAACAATGGTAAACAAGCAAAATGGTTGGATGTATGAGCAGAAGCTTCCTCAGCCACCGAGAGACAAAGCCAAACTGAAGCGCAAGTTGCCCCAGCCGGGGCAGCTTACACAAAAGAAATGAATGAACATTCAACATGGCACTTACCTTTATTGAAGACTGTTGTTGGTGGATGGAAGACAGGGAGGAGGGGAGAGGGAAGAGAGGTTATTCTTTGGAAGGGGAATCCCCCTCCGTAAGGACTCTAGGTACCAAGTCCTTATCCTGGGTCACTTCTCTTTCTTTGTTTTTTAATGCCACTAGGACCAGCTCGAGAGTCACTGGACCCCTGTCGCACAAAATATCTGTCCAGATAGGTCTGTTTTTGGCATCTCTAAGATTTGCCTAAAATGGCACATGGCATTGTCATTGTAAAAGTTGCCGGCACGGATTGCAACAGCTTTCTCAGGGTGATGTTCCTCCACAAATGAATGCACCCTAGTCCACATTGCACAAATCTCCTTAATCTCTGAAGAAGGCACATTCTTCCATCTCTCTTCCTCCTCCTCTGAAGCAATTTCCTGAGCTGTGGTCTGTTGTTGTTGCAAAATGAAGCTCTTGCAGCTCATCAGTGGTTAGCTCTTGATTGTGGTCCTCCACCAACTCTTCCACATCCTGGCCACTCACATCCAACCCCATGGAATTCCACAATGCCACAATAGATTGCACAACTGGCATAGGGTTGTCAGGGTCAGCCTCAAACCCTTCAAAATCTTTGAGGACACAATCTGGCCACAATTTTCTCCAAGCAGAGTTCATCATCCTGGAAGTCACTCCTTGCCAAGCCTTATCTATAAGGCTTATGCAATGGAAGATATTGAAGTGACCCCTTCAGAACTCTCTTAGGATCAATTCAGAGTCTGAGGTTATGTCAAAAGCACCTTTGAAACATTGTTTTAGTTTACAGTTTTTTGAAGTTTGCAATGATCTGTTGGTCCATGGGCTGGATGAGAGGAGTGGTGTTAGGAGGCAAGAACTTCACTGTTACAAAGTTGAATTCCTTAGACAACTGGTCTTCCAAGTCTGGAGGATGAGCAAGAGCATTGTCCATTAACAGGAGGCACCGGAGTGGCAATTTATCACACACAATTTACTCTTGACGAGACTGTTTTTCTTGAAAACACTGGGATTTTCAGAGTGATACACAAGTAAAGGCTTCACTTTGAAATCCCCACTAGCATTACCACACAACAAGAGTGTTACCCTGTCTTTCATAGGCTTGTGTCCTGGGAGTGCCTTTTCCTCCTGTGTGATGTAGGTCCTCTTTGGCATTGTCTTCCAAAACAAGCCTGTTTTGTCACAACTGAACCCTTGTTGGGGTTGGAATTTTTCAGCCTCTACATAGTCTTTGAATTCCTGCACGAATCTTTCAGCTGCATGTTTGTCTGAACTGGCACCCTCACCATGCCTTACAACACTGTATGCCACTTCACTTCTTGAATTTTTCGAACCAGCCTTTGCAGGCCTTAAATTCACCAACACCAGCACCTATTGCAGGCATTTTCTTTGAGATCGTCATGCAACTGACTTGCCTTTTCACAAATTATTGACTGCACAACACTATTTCCCGCTAACTGTTTCTCTTTGATCCACACCAACAACAATTTCTCCACATCTTCAAATGTTTGGGATCTCTGTTTTGTTATCGCATTCACCCCTTTCAGCTTCCATGATTTCTTTTCTCTTCGCCACAGTGGAGCTGATGGTTGATGGCACCTTCCTGCACATCCTGCCAAGTTCAGCAATGCGTATGCCACAATCATATTTTTGAACGATTTCTTTTTTCATTTCTACAGTGTTCCTCACTTTCTTTACCAAAGGACTGGCACTAGGAGCTTTCTTTGGGGCCATGGTGGCTTATTTAGCAGTCAAGCACAATAAACGAGTGCCAAAAACAATGGATTATTACAAAATGTTTCGTACAACCTCGCAAGACATGTTCACTCACTGAGAAACAACATGACACTGCCTGAGAATGTGTTTGGGAGGCGGCTTTGTGTGTGTGCTGGGCACTAGACAGGTCCTGTACCACTGATGAAAACGGAGAAAATCGACGAAAACGGAACCAATATTTTGACGAAAAAACTCGGCAAAAATGGAAATCGGCTATAACGGTGATCGATGAAAAGGGAGGGTTCACTGTATTTAAATTGTGTTTGCATATACAGTATAACTTCATTTATTTTCCCAAAATTATTCTAAGCAATTTAAAGGTACCAGTTATATATTACTATTTCTCTCATCCATACTAATTTTAAAAAAATTCTTTATTATTCATGAAATACAATATGAATTATAATGCTCTACAATAATTACTTACACACATAAGCTCCTAGATATCAAGTGAATTTTTGGTAAATTAGGAATAACTTAAGGCTAACTTAAGAGTAATACTAACGCAGACTGTCATAAACAATAAAACACTGATAAGTTTAGTTGCCCGAGGATAAGTTTACTACAATGATTACTCAGAGTGACAAAACTGTCTTTTTATAACAGCACTATTGAAATAAGGGGACAGTAACATAACCATTAACCCTTTGGCTGTCGCAACCCCAAATCCCGAGGTGTCTCCTGTGTCGAAAAATTTTTGAAAAAAAAAAAAAAAAAATGAAATGATAGAGAATCTTTTCTCGATGGTAATGACACCAAAAGAACGAAATTTGATGGAAAACTTACGGAATTATGCTCTCATGAAGTTAGCGACCTCGGCGATATTTACGAATCGGCGATTTCGCCCACTTTGAGCCCTATTTTTGGCTAATTCCATTGTTCCAGTCGACCAAACTCATAGCTATTTCTTTAGAACTCCATTTGTTCTATCGATTGAGTACAGGAAACTGCCCATTTACCGATTTCAACTACCCAATAACGTGGTCAGAAATTTGCAATTTGTCCAATTTCATGCAAATTAAAAAAATATGCCAATTTCAAAATAGGGTCCAGAATGAACAATGCTGACATTCCTGGCTCTAAAATAACATTTTCTTTGTTCATCAGTCACGTCTTCAGGCCCCTCTGATATTACTCTTGCTTTCTATTTTGAATTTTTATTCAAACAAAAAATAGAAGATTTACTGTTATGCAGACTACTGCAATATTGTAATACGTAATTGTATAAATAATGTCAACCCATTCATGATTGTATGTTAGAATGGCTAGTTGGACATTATTGGACAATGACATCATTTGTTTACTTTTGAACATTGGCAAAAATCAAACATTTCCCCTACTTTGAGCTCTATTTCAAGGCTCTTTTCATAGTAAAACCAATCAAAATCACCTCTATTTCTATAATATGTTTTCCATTCTATCAAATGAGACCAAGAAACCGAGAATACAACCTTAAATACTATACGAAAATACACCACAAAGTCGACGTTTTAATCCAAAAACAGGTCAGAGTTTTTTTTTCTCATTATGCACTGTGTGCTGCAGGATTTTTTTATATAGTGCACAGTGACCACACAGACCCATTCTCTCACATGTGGGCCTACCAGCTTTCTCCTGCTTGATTTGAAGCTGCTAGAATTTTTGAGTGTATATACGTCAAATACGGTGGCTCGTAAGACGTATATATACAACTGAAACAGTCAAAGGGTTAATGACAGTCAATGTGGGAGTAAGCATGGATGGCACAATTAGTTTACAAATATGAATGCTGCTCAGAATGGGTCAGATAAGAAGCAATTGGTAAATTTGACATGTACAGTGGACCCCCGGCATACGTTAAATCCGACATACGATACATTTTAACGCAAAAATTTTGCCTCGCCACACATTAAAAAACCCGCCACATGCAATTCATCCAGGACGCACCCACGTGTGGCCTGAACTGCCCCGTGCGTGCCATTGTTTACAAGCCAGTGAGTGTGCTCGCATCTAAGCATACATTCGGTACATTCCATATTATCACAGTGTTTTTGGTGCTTGTTTCTACAAAATAAGTCACCATGGGCCCCAAGAAAGCTTCTAGTGCCAACCCTGTGGGAAAAAGGGTGCTAATTACTATGGAAATGAAGAAAGAGATAATTGCAAAGTACGAAAGTGGAGTGTGTGTGTTGGAGCTGGCCAGGTTGTATACCAAACCCCAATCAACCATCACTACTATAGTGGCCAAGAAAATGGCAATCAAGGAAGCTGTTCTTGCAAAAGGTGCATGTCTGTTTTTGAAACAGAGATCGCAAGTGTTAGAAGATGTTGAGAGACTGTTATTGGTGTGGATAAATGAAAAACGGATAGCAGGAGATAGCATCTCTCAAACGATCATATGTGAAAAGGCTAGGAAGTTGCACGAGGATTTAATTGAAAAAATGCGTGCAACTAGTGGTAATGTGAGTGAATTTAAGGCCAGCAAAGGTTGGTTTGAAAGATTTAAGAATCGTAGTGGCATACATAGTATGATTAGGCATGGTGAGGCTGCCAGTTTGGACCAAAAAACAGCTGAAAAATGTGTGAAGGAATTCAAGGATTACATAGACAGTGAAGAATTTAAACCTGAACAAGTGTTTAATTGTGACGAAACAGGCCTGTTTTGGAAGAAACTGCCAAGCAGGACCTACATTACTCAGGAGGAAAAGGCACTCCTAGGACATAAACCTATGAAAGACAGGCTTACTCTTCTGATGTGTGCCAATGCTAGTGGTGATTGCAAAGTGAAGCCTTTATTGGCGTATCACTCAGAAACTCACAGAGCGTTCAGGCAAAACAGTCTCCTTGGGGCTAATTTGTGTGTGCTGTGAAGGGCAAACAGTAAGGCATGGGTCACTAGGGACTTTTTCTATGACTGGCTACACTATGCATTTGCCCCCAATGTGAAAAATTACCTAAATGAAAAGAAATTAGACCTTAAGTGCCTCCTGGTATTAGACAATGCCCCTGGTCATCCTACAGACTTGGCAGAGCGACTTTCTGGGGACATGAGCTTCATTGAGGTCAAGTTTTTGCCTCCTAATACCACTCCTCTCCTGCAGCCCATGGACCAGCAGGTCATTTCCAGCTTCAAGAAACTGTACACAAAAGCTATGTTTCAAAAATGCTTTGAAGTGACCACAGACACACGATTGATTCTAAAAGAGTTTTGGAAGGATCACTTTCATATCCTCAATTGTATAAACCTTATAGGTAAGGCTTGGGAGGGAGTGACTAAGAGGACCTTGAACTCTGCTTGGAAGAAACTGTGGCCAGAATGTGTAGACAAAAGGGATTTTGAAGGGTTTGAGGCTAACCCTGGGAATCGTATGCCAGTTGAGGAATCCATTGTGGCATTGGGGAAGTCCTTGGGGTTGGAGGTTAGTGGGGAGGATATGGAAGAGTTGGTGGAGGAGGACAATGAAGAACTAACCACTGATGAGCTGCTAGATCAACTTCAACAGCAAGAGGCCAGACCTGAGGAAACTGCTTCGGAGGAGGGGATAGAGAAATTGAAGAAGTTGCCTACCTCAAAGATTAAAGAAATGTGTACAATGTGGACAAAGGTGCAAACCTTTATGGATGAAAATCACCCTAACACAGCTATTGCAAGCCATGCTGGTGACTATTACAATGACAATGTTGTGAACCACTTTAGAAAAGTCATAAAGAAACGAGAGGTACAGGCCTCTATGGACAGATATGTTGTGCGACAGATGTCCATTGACTCTCAAGCTGGTCCTAGTCGCATTAAAAGAAGAAGGGAAGTAACTCCGGAAAAGGACTTGCTACCTCAAGTCCTAATGGAAGGGGATTCCCCTTCTAAACAATAACAACTTCCATACTCTCCCCTCCTCCCATCCCATCAATCATCACCAGATCTTCATTAAAGGTAAGTAAGTGTCATGTATTCTATTGTTAGTAAAGTGCTACTAACTGTGCATGTCTTCTTCAGTTTGTGTGCATTAAACTTAATATTTCATGTGGTAAAACTTTTTTTCATACTTTGGGTGTCTTGCACGGATTAATTTGATTTCCATTATTTCTTATGGGGAAAATTAAATCGCCTTACGATAATTTCAGCATACGATGAGCTCTCAGGAACGGATTAATATCGTATGCCGGGAGTCCACTGTATATTTGATCTTCACGAATTAAATCAAATTACAGTGGACCCTCGACCAACAATGGCATCGTCTAACGTTAAATCCGACTAGCGATACATTTTAACGCAAAAATTTTGCCTCGACTAGCGCTAAAAAACTCGACCAACGAGATTCGTTCCGTTCGAGACGCGTCCACCTTTGGCCTGAGCGCGCCAGTGTTTACAAGCCAGCCACCGCGGTCCCATCCAAACATACAATCGGAACATTTCATATTATCACAGCGTTTTTAGTGACTGCACCTGCAAAATAAGTCACCATGGGCCCCAAGAAAGCTTCTAGTGCCAACCCTACAGCAAAAAGGGTGAGAATTACTATGGATATGAAGAAAGAGATCATTGGTAAGTATGAAAGTGGAGTGCGTGTCTCCGAGCTGGCCAGGTTGTACACAAAACCCCAATCAACCATCGCTACTATTGTGGCCAAGAAAACGGCAATCAAGGAAGCTGTTCTTGCCAAAGGTGCAACTATGTTTTCGAAACTGAGATCGCAAGTGATAGAAGATGTTGAGAGACTGTTATTGGTGTGGATAAACGAAAAACAGATAGCGGGAGATAGTATCTCTCAAGTGATCATATGTGAAAAGGCTAGGAAGTTGCATGAGGATTTAATTACAAAAATGCCTGCAACTAGTGGTATGTGAGTGAATTTAAGGCCAGCGGTTGGTTTGAGAGATTTAAGAATCGTAGTGGCATACATAGTGTGATAACCTTTTTTGATGAAAATCACCCTGACACAGCTACTGCAAGCTGTGTTGGCAACCTGTACACTGACAGTGTTGTGAAACACTTTAGGAATGTCATAAAGGAACGGGAGGTACAGGCCTCTATGGACAGATATGTTGAGAGACAGAGGTCCAGTGACTCTCAAGCTGGTCCTAGTGGCATTAAAAGAAGAAGGGAAGTAATCCCAGAAAAGGACTTGACACCTCAAGTCCTAATGGAAGGGGGATTCCCCTTCTAAACACTAACTCCATCCACACTCTCCCCTCCCATCCCATCAGTCATCACCAGATCTTCAATAAAGGTAAGTGTCATGTAATTGTACATGTCTTCTTCAGTTTGTGTGTATTAAAATTAATATTTCATGTGGTAAAATTTTTTTTTTTCAATACTTTGGGGTGTCAGGAACGGATTAATTTGATTTCCATTATTCCTTATGGGGAAAATTAACTCGAATAACAATAATTTCGACTAACAATGAGCTCTCAGGAACAGATGAATATCGTTGGTCGAGGGTCTACTGTACAGTGTTTTTTGACATTATTTTTAAGCTGCTAGTTGATACAGAATTTTTAGAGGCTTCTGGTGTGCAAATGGTTCATAAGTTAGGCCGATTTGAACACATGGGATGTCAAATGGGTATTTACTTCTTGTACAGGTCAGCCATCACTAACCCAGCAATCAGTAATCTGGCACCAATTTTGGCTAGCACAATTTCAAATTTCCAGGGTCGCCACACCAACCTGCCACTACTGTTGGGTGGCGCTACTTGCTGCATAAGTCATTCAAATTTATTTTTCTCCATTGTTATAACCCACTCACTTTTAGCTCTAGCCATGGTTCCAATGAATAAAAGAAATGCTTCTTGTTGTGTAAAGCACATACACTATACATTATCTATAAAAGATAGGTGACTTTGAAGCCACTGTTGGTCACCATGAGCTCAGCTCACTCAGATAAGCTGTGACAGGTAAATCTGGGCCTAAGATAAGTTAAGATTTTCTTTGGATTTTTAACTCCAGACGGTTAGCCACCCAGGATAACCCAAGAAAGTCAGTGCGTCATCGAGGACTGTCTAACTTATTCCCATTGGGGTCCTCAATCTTGTCCCCAAGGATGCGACCCACACCAGTCGACTAACACCCAGATACCTATTTGCTGCTAGGTGAACATGACAACAGGTGTAAGGAAACATGTCAAAATGTTTTCACCCCTCCGGGAATCGAACCCAGGTCCTCCGTGTGTGAAGTGAGAGCTCTAGCCACCAGGCCACCGGGGCCACATAGGAGTGGTTAGTGTGCACTATATAAAAAAGATCCTGCAGCATGCAGTGCATGAGAAAAAAAAACATGTTTTTGGTGTAAAACAGCGACTTTGCTTTGTAGAAGAAACAACATCAGTAATAAAAGAATAACAGCAAGGACCCTAGAACTCAACTTGTCTACCCAGCAGGACGCCGGTGTATCATCAACCCCCCTCACCGCCGCCACCCAGGGAACAACAACAAACATGGCTGACTCCCCCTCCAACTCCACTCCCTTCAAAGGATTCACCCATGATTACTCAGGTATGATTATTCCTGACAATATCAAGGACTACATCGTTGCTCTAGAAAACGAAATCAAAGATATCAAAGCAACACTCGGGCGACGAGAATCCAAGATAACCAACCTCGAGAACAAGATCCAAAACCTTGAAGAGAAGATTACATCGGGAAGTGTTGACACAGAAAATACTCTGAAAGCAGCTATAGCCAGTCACACTGAACAAATAACAACAATAAATATGAAGGTTGAAGAAGCAATCAAGGACTGGAATCAGAACATGCACACTTGACTAAATGAATACCTTGATTTCCAAGACGACAAAACTGAACAAGATAAGTTGTCTGATGCAGTTATAATAAACAGTCCACACATTCCAAGTGACATAACCCAAGCACAGTGCAAAGAAACTGCTGTCAGGATAATACAGGACCACGTACAAGTCATCGTGCAAAACAATGAAATCAAAGAAACACGTTTGCTAGGAAAACCAGGAAGTAAACACAGTACGTATAATGATCCAACTTCATTCATACGATAAAAGAAAGAACCTAATTAAATCAGCAATTACAAATGAGTGTCTAACAAGAAAACGTCAAAACCTTCTGTTCAGGCTGAGAAAACTTAAGCAGGAAAACAAAATACATCAGTATTTCATGCGAGATGGGAAAATACTAGTAAGGAAAACATCAACAGGACAACAATATACTATCTCAAACGAACATGATTTCTCTACCTTCCTTAGAAAAGCTGACATTTCTGTAACAGATTAGATAAGTGCCCTTAATACATATATACGTGTGGTGCATATAGTGTACGTTACTATTATATTTTGCATTATTATTTTTATTATTTTTTCATCACTAGCTAATGCTAACTACCTCCAATACTTTATACTTCTTTCTTACTGCTATTAATTGCTCATAATTTTAAGTTACAAGTCAAATCTTACTCCAAATTAATATTATTCATTGTTCTTACCTGTCCATTTAATTTTGTTTACCACTACTTGTTTTTTTAGTCACTTTTTATTGTGTGTGCAATTAGTGTATATTCCAATTACTTTTTTGCAAGTACCAAAAACTATCTTTTGCTAGCTAGTACCAACTACCTCATTTTTTTACTTTTTATTGTGCAATAAACTGCTCAACTTATTTAATATTACAAATCAGATCTTACTCCTAAACCAATATTATTTCATAGTGACTATCTGTCCATTTAACTTTGTTTACCATTACTTAATTTTAGTCCCTTATATATTTTTTCCTTTATTTTAGCTTTATATAACTACCTTAGTTCATATATTCACAATTGTTAAAATAATCAAGGTGCTATTCTCAGGCGCTAAAGTGTAATAAGTTCACTATTTTGCCATTATATTCCAAAGCTCATTTATTTGATTACCACTTTATTGTTCACCACAACTTATAATGTACCACTCACAGTTTATCAGAGTGAGCTGAGCTCATGATGTAGATCTACGGTTTGGACCCTGAATGTAAAGCTGTAGATCTACGGGACGGACCCTCAAAGGGTTAAAAAACTACCTTAGCTCATTATTTTTACATTTGTTAAATAATTCAGGTGGTGCTATTTTTTAGCTTTAGAATATTTACTTTGTTTTATACTTAATTCTAACTATAGATTCACTACAAATCTTATGATTACAAGCATTGATCCTGATACCAACCTCTTATTGAATGACTTAAATGAATCAAACAGTTACTGTAATTACTACACAGCAGAACAATCAAAGGCACTTCTCAGAGCCAACAAAAACATAACTGTCTTTAACTACAATATCAGATCTTTAAGCAAGCATTACGATGACCTCATAGCATTACTAAATTCCTTGCATGCCAATATGTCCATCATTACACTAACTGAAACCTGGCTAAAGCCTGATACTACAGATGTCTATGCCATTCCTGGTTACACAGCCATACACAACTGTAGGACAGATCAACAAGGGGGTGGCACAGCTATATACTACTCAGACCAACTAGAATGTATCACTAATACTTGCACAAGGGATGAACATGGGGAATATATAATAGCTAAATTCAAATCCAAATACCTACAAAAACCTCTCACATTGATAAACATCTACAGAGTTCCACAGTCAAACATTAGCCAATTTAGTCAAAACCTAGGAAGTATGATAACTGATGCACGCATGAACAAAGATCACTCACTACTCTCAGGTGACTTCAATATAAATCTCCTGCAAGACCAGGACCCACACGTTACTGAATTCACAAACACAATGAGTAACTGCATGTTGCTACCAACAGTAACAAAGCCTACAAGAGTTACGGAGACTAGTGTTTCCCTACTTGACCACATCTGGACCAACACCATATCCCCTTTAAAATCAGGCATAATTACAGATAATACCACAGACCACTACCCTACTTTCCTCATAACAATTCTTGGTAAATTACCCCAAGACACTACTAAAGTCACCTTCAGACTTCACAATGAGGCAGCCATTAATAACTTCACAAAAGCAGTAACAAACATTGACTGGCACACTGAGCTAGAAATCTATACAGATATTGACAAATGTATTAATAATTTTCTAAAAAAGACCCAATACCTCTATAACAAGCACTGCCCTAAAAAAACCAAACAGATGACAGCTAAGAGACTGAACAGTCCCTGGCTAACACCCAGCATTCTCAAATCCATAAATACAAAACACCGATATGAAAAACAGTACAGAATGGGTTACATAACCAGAGACCAAACAAAACGTTACTCGTCAATCCTAACCAGCCTGATAAGAAGGGCAAAAAAATTGTATTATGAGAACAGATTATCCAACTTACGAGGTGATATAAAAAAGACCTGGAAAACCCTATCAGAAATTCTGGGAACAAAAAAGATATCACGAAATAGCGAAATAAAATTAGCAAAATCAGATGAACCCCAACTCCCACCAACAGAAACAGCAAACAGACTCAATGATTTCTTCTCCACTCTAGGACAAAACCTTGCCAATAAAATCCCAAGCTCAGATACCCCACCAAATGACTACCTCACTGGCAACTACCCGAACACACTGTTCCTAGCTCCGACTAACCCATACGAAGTCTCCCTTATTATCCACGCACTAAAAAACAAGGCAGGAGATTTAAATACCTTACCACCCTTTATATACAAAAAAGTGTCACAAGTGCTATCACCAATCATTGCAACACTCTTTAACAAATCCATTGAATCCTCCACCTTCCCTACAGTTCTCAAAATAGCAAGGGTCACCCCGATCCATAAAGGAGGAGACCAAACAGAGTTGAATAACTATAGGCCAATATCCAATTTACACCCTCTCTCAAAAATCTTCGAAAAATTAATTCATAAACGAATCTACTCCTACCTCATCTCCCAAAACATACTCAACCCCTGCCAATTTGGATTCAGGCCTAATAAAAATACTAATGATGCTATTATACACATGCTAGAACATATATACACTGCAATAGAGAAAAAAGAAGTCCCACTGGGGATCTTCATTGACTTACGTAAAGCTTTTGATACAGTTGACCATGACTTGCTCCACGTAAAATTGTCACACTATGGTATAAGAGGGCACTCCCTCAACTACCTCAAGTCATACCTCAGCAACAGAAGCCAATATGTGTACGCAAATGGGGCAAGCTCTTCTGTACAACCAATTACAGTTGGTGTCCCACAGGGAAGTGTCCTTGGCCCTCTTCTCTTTCTCCTATACATAAATGACCTACCAAATGCTTCGCAATTACTCAAACCCACACTATTTGCAGATGACACTACATACGTCTTCTTTCACCCGAGCCCAGTCACGCTAGCCAATACTGTAAATACCGAATTACAGAAAATATCTACCTGGATGAGGACTAACAAACTTACACTAAACATTGACAAAACCTACTTCATTCAGTTTGGTAACAGAGCTACAGATGTCCCTCTTAACATAATGATAAACGGATCACCTATCACAAAGCTAACAGAGGGAAAATTCTTAGGAATCCACCTTGATAATAGACTCAAATTTCATACACATATACAACAAATTTCTAAGAAAATTTCCAAGACTGTAGGTATACTATTGAAGATACGGTACTATGCTCCACAGTCAGCCCTCCTGGCCCTATATCACTCTCTTATTTACCCCTATCTCACCTATGGAATTTGTGCATGGGGCTCAACAACAATTAACTATCTCAGACCACTAATTACCCAACAAAAGGCTGCAGTTAGAATGATAAATTCTCACTACAGGCAGCACACTCCACCAATATTCAAAACACTCAACCTACTCACCATACAAAACATCCATACTTATTACTGCACCTATTACATACATAGAACACTTAACTCTGATATTAACCCTCCCCTCAAACATCTGCCAACCTCAACAGAACACATGACCATAACACAAGGCACAGATCACTCTTTGATGTTCCTCGTGTCCATCTCACGCTATGCAAAAACTCAATGCACATAAAAGGCCCTAAAATCTGGAATTCATTACCTGTAAATATAAAAGAAACACTACCTGTTTATAAATTCAAGTCTTTTCTCAAAGATCACTTACTCACCCAAAACCAAATAAATACTGAATAACTGAACCTTAAAAATTGTATATCTTAAATATTTCTCACAATTATATCACATAAATGTTAAACCTAAAACCCAATCTAACTTTATTATTTTTTAAATACACTACCTAACAGAATACTCCATTCGACTGAATGTACAGCAATGCATGCAACCACATGACCTGTCTTTGTAATACTCATTTGTGCTTTATAGTTATCTGTTTACAATAATGTTTTATCACTGATTTCATCATTGCTTAGTTAATCTTAAGTTAATTTTAAGCCAGCCCGTAATGCAATGCATATAAGTGGCTTTGGCATGCTGCTCTTACCTGTATTTTTTTTTACCTCTGTATGTATGCTCAAAAATGGTTTTTAAGGTTTTAATCTTGTTTTTTTTTGGTTTCATTTGATAGAATGGAAGATATATTACAGAAGTAGATATGATTTTGATTGGTTTCACAAAGGTAAGTACCTAGAAATTGAGCTCAAAGTAACAGAAATGTTCGATTTTTGCCGATTTTCAAGAGTAAACAAATGATGTTACCATCCAATACGTGTCCAACTGGCTGGTCTAATATGCAGTTACAAATGGGTTGACATTATTTACACAATTATTACAATAATGCAGTGGTCTGCATAACAGTAAATCTTCTATTTTTTGTGTGAATAAAAATTCAAAATTGAAAGCAAGTATAATATACGAGGGGCCTGGAGACGTGACTAATGAACAGAGAAAATGTTATTTGTGTCAGGAATGTCTGCATTGTTTATTCCGGACCCTATTTTGAAATTGTCATCTCTTGAAATTTGTGTGAAATTGGCCAAGTTACTTTTTTCTGACCACTTTATTGGGTAGTTGAAATAGGTAAATGGGCAGTTTCTTGTACTTCAGTCGACAGAATAGAAGGAATACAGTGGACCGCCGGTTAATGATATTTTTTCACTCCAGAAGTATGTTCAGGTGCCAGTACTGACCGAATTTGTTCCCATAAGGAATATTGTGAAGTAGATTAGTCCATTTCAGACCCCCAAACATACACGTACAAACGCACTTACATAAATACACTTACATAATTGGTCGCATTTGGAGGTGATCGTTATGCGGGGGTCCACTGTACTAGTGAATTAGCTATGAGTTTGGTAAACTGGAACAATGGAATGGGCCAAAAATACTGCGTAAAGTGGGTGAAATTGCCAATGCATAAATATCGCCGATGGGTTAAAGTGTATTCTAACCTAACCACTCTAATCTGGCACCCTACAGGTCCCAATGATGCCGGATTAGTGCTGGTCAACCAGTATTGTGTCTGTACATTGTTACAGTTTTCTAGTTAGAATTTTAAGTCAGGGTTTACATTTATGTTAAGTATTTTGTACATACAGTGCTAGTCACAGCATTATGCTGGGTGAACACCCGGCATAATGCTGTGGCAAAAATGAAGGGCCTACCATACAGGTTTTTTTTTTTTCGTCAGTGCATTATGCCAGGTAGCAGCCGTTAACATGACATCACGGCCTGCCACAACACTCCACAGTGACTCCTCAGTGCTCATGTGGCTGCCGTGGTGAGAGGAAGTGTTGCACTTTTGTCTCTCATCTGCCCCATCTTTTGTCTGGTGTTCCCTTTGGTTTTGGGGCTATACATGTTTGATTATGGGTAAAAGGAAGCCTTTAACACCTGACACTATAGCTCAAATCATATGGCTTCACAAAGCTGGGCACCAGACAAAAGAAATGGTGGAGAATGTTGGTGTGTGTGAGCGTTCAGTGAGGAACTGGGTGCAACGTTTCCAGGATGGTGGCGGTGTCAAGTTACCGTCTGCCAAACCTCAGCTTGGCCCCTTGAAGAAGACATCTGTTCATACCTTAACTGTGTTAAAGAAGCAGTTAGAGAGTACACCTAAGATAACTGCTAGAAAATTGAAAGAAAAGACCCACATCTTCTTTCAGAGGTGTCTGTAAGAACTGTTAACAGATGTGTGTCAGAACTGGGGTACAGTAGTCACCACAAGGTTAAGAAACTGATCCTCTCCAAGCCACAGAAGAAATGTAGGCTGGATTATGCAAAGAAATATCTTCACTTTGGAGTGATGAAGCAACCTTCACTGTCACCTGTAACTGTGGGGGACATGAGTATTGGCCCAGAGGTAGTGACCTGCTAGACCCATGCTACACCTGTGGGACCACCAAATACCCAGACTCGCTCATGGTTTGGGGGTGTTTCAGTGCTCGGAGTGTTGGTGAACTCATTGTGCTTCCCAAAAACTAGTATATGAATCAGTAAAATTACCTGGAGTTATTGTGTGACAATTTACCTGAGGCGTTTGACAAGTGTGGAGCTACGGTTTTTATGCTGGACGGTGCACTGTGTCATACCACCAAATTTGTAGTTCAATGGCTTAAGGACTATGAAGTGAGGTTCTTTAATGACTGGCCAGGCAATTCCCCAGACCTAAACCCTATTGAGAACCTCTGGTCAATAGTGAAACAAAGTTTACTGGGCAAGGATATCAGTTCCATCCCCCGGCTGGAGGCTGGTCTACAAGAGGCATGGAATAATATACCTTCCCAAACCCTCAAGAATTTGTGTGAGTCTCTTCTTACACAGCTGATGGATGCAGCACCAAGTATTAAAACCTCAGTAAGTGTGCAAATCTATATATTATAATCTTTCACAGTATGTGTTTTGGTACCGTGTGTGGGGGAGGGGCGGCATAATGCAGTGACTAGCACTGTATGCACAGTAGTAAGTATGGACATTTTGTATGTTGAGTAAGTGAAATTAGTGATCATTCTAGAGTAGATTTTTGTTGAGGCATGACAGGTTTTAGATAACTTACTATTGTTGATCCCCATGCACAAATACCATAAGTAAAAAATAAAAAAAAATATCTCTACCATATTTTAAGTACAATGCCGTATTAAATTTTGTTAAGAAGTACAAGGGCACAACTTCTCAGATTCATTTTTATATTTTTTCATCTAAAGTGAACTTGAAATGTAACTTGCACACCCACTGGAAAAGTAACAAACAGTTAAATGAAAAATATTACTAATTTATTATATATGAAACCTACAGCATAACCCATTACAATACTGGGTGCTTAAAACAGTTTATAAAAAGAGATTTTTTTAAATTCTCAAATGTATTAAAAACATATCTATCATACATTACCTTGAAAAAGTTACAATAAATAAAACCTTATTTCTTAGCAAAAAATAATCTCTGCAATGACTCCAGTATCATTATAGCTGACATGTCCAAATGTAAATTTAAGTATAAAACAAATATCTAGGAACACATGAGGTGCTACTTTCTCAAGCTTATTCAGAAACTTTATATGTACTATACAGTAAGTACAGCACCTACTGCATATCCACTTACCATGTTAATCTCTTTAATGTTAACTAAATAAGATGTCTAGCATTATTCAAAGAGGCACTATTGTACTGTACAGTGGTCCCTCAATAATCGTCCGGCCTGAAAGTCGTCCATTTCGGAAATAGTCTCATTATTTCGTCTAAATATTGGCTCACAAATGGTCTGTTAACTCGCAAATCGTCTTTCATCCTGGGCGCGTACTCATGGCTCTGAGCCGCCTCGGCCTCCCTTCCCAGCCAGTGTGCTATTGTTTACCAGTGAGCGATGGTCCCCTCACGTGTTCATATGAAATATTTCATAATATTCCATTCATTTTAGTGCTTGCAAGTGTTAAATAAGCTACCATGGCTCAAAAGAAAGCTCCTAGTGCCAAGCCTTTGGTAAAGAAGGTGAGAAATACGATTGAATTTAAGAAAAACATCATTGAACAATATGATAGTGGCGTACGTGTGGCCGAACTGGCCAGGACGTATAACAAACCCCATACAACCATATCTTCCATCGTGGCAAAGAAAAAGGAAATCAAGGAAGCTGTTGTTGCTTGGAGAAAATTGTGGCCAGATTGTGTCCACAAGAGGGATTTTGAAGGGTTTGTGGCTGACCCTGATGAGCCTATGTCAGTTGTGAAATCTATTGTGGCATTGGGGAGTTCCATGGGGTTGGATGTGAGCTTGGAGGATGTGGAAGAGTTGGTGGAGGACCACAACGAAGAGCTAACCACTGAGGAGTGCAAGAGCTTCAGCAGGAAGAGCAACAGATCGCAGCTCAGAATCTTGCTGCAGAGGAGGAGGAAGAGAGATGGAAGAAGGTGCCTTCTTCAGAAATTAAGGAGATTTTTGAAATGTGGGGTAGGATGGAAAGATTTATGGAGAAACATCACCCTGAGAAGGATGTTGCAAGCCATATCGGCAACTTGTACAGTGACAGAGTCTTGGCCCATTTTAGGGAAGTTTTAAAGAGACCCCAGAAACAGAGCTCACTGGACAGTTTTTTTGTGAGACAGGACTCCAGTGATTCTCAAACTGGTCCTAGTGGCATTAAGAAACAGAGAAGAGAAGTAACCCCAGAAAAGCACTTGGTACCTGAGGTGTTGATGGAAGGGGATTCCCCTTCCAAACAGTAACTAATGCAATCTCTCTCCTCTTCCAGTCTTCCATACACTAAGAAGAATTGCCAATAAAGGTAAGTGTTATGCTGTTAATGTTTCATTCATCATGTCCCATTGTATTGTTTATGTACTACATCTATATTTCATGTAAAAAATTGTTTTGTTTTAATACTTCTGGGTGTCAGGAACGGATTAATTGTATTTACATTACAGTGGACCCCCAGCATTCGATGGCATCGGTATATGTTAAATCCGGTATTCGATACATTTTAACGCAAAAAATTTGCCTCACCACACGCGACTCGTCCGGGACGCGTCCGCGTGAGGCCTGAACTGCCCCATGCGTGCCAGTGTTTACAAGCCAGTCAGTGTGCTCGCATCTAAGCATACATTCGGTACATTCCATATTATCACAGTGTTTTTGGTGCTTGTTTCTGCAAATTAAGTCACCATGGGCCCCAAGAAAGCTTCTAGTGCCAACCCTGTGGTAAAAAGGGTGAGAATTAGTATGGAAATTAAGAAAGATTTTGAAGGGTTTGGGGCTAACCCTGAGAAGCCTATGCCAGTTGTGGAATCCATTGTGCCTACTTCAAAAATTAAGGAAATGTGTACAAAGTGGGTTGAACTGCAAACCTTTATGGATGAAAATCACCCTAACACAGCTGTTGCAAGCCGTGCTGGTGACTATTACAATGACAATGTTATGGCCCATTTTAGACAAATCTTAAAGGAACGGGAGGTACAGAGCTCTACGGACAGATTTGTTGTGCGACAGAGGTCCAGTGACTCTCAAGCTGGTCCTAGTGGCATTAAAAGAAGAAGGGAAGTAACTCCGGAAAAGGACTTGCTACCTCAAGTCGTAATGGAAGGGGATTCCCCTTCTAAACAATAAGTGCGACACTCTCCCCTCCTCCCATCCCATCAATCATCACCAGATCTTCATAAAAGGTAAGTGTCATGTATTCTATTGTTAGTAGAGTACTACAAACTGTGCATGTCTTCTTCAGTTTGTGTGCATTAAACTTAATATTTCATGTGGTAAATTTTTTTTTTCATACTTTTGGGTGTCTTGCACGGAATAATTTGATTTCCATTATTTCTTATGGGGAAAATTAATTCGCCTTCCAATACTTTTGGCATACGATGAGCTCTCAGGAACGGATTAATATCGTATACCGGGGGTCCACTGTATTTCTTATGGGGAAAATTGATTCGAAAATCGTCTATTTCGATAATAGTCCCACTTCCAGGAACGGATTATGGACGATAATTGAGGGACCACTGTACATGTATATGGAAAAACACAATACTGTACACTGTAGTATAAAAACTGAATTAAAAATTGTACATTTAAAGACACCAAGTCTTCACATTGTATGCATCTTTAAAACATAAATTCGATTCTGCACATCGTTTAAAATACCCAAAATTCATACACGGGTTACAGTCTGCTTCTAGGTGGTTAAGTCATGGATTTAGCTGTCATTTATGTGTACATCGCCTTTTAAGGTTTTACATTTATTTACTGCTGAAGCTCGATGAAAAAAATACACCAGTTTCTAATTAAGACAGATCGTATAATTCCTAAAAAAATACTGTATACCTTAAACCATTTACTTGAGTTATATTCCCTGAAACTCAAATAAATATGGAAATGGGGTTGCAGAATTTTTTTTAACAAAAACAGCTGGAAGAATAATAGGTTGGTAGACATTGAACATGTAGGGAGGTAATGTACTACTATATGATCCTGCCTTAGAAGTTGAAATGGAATCCTATTTGATGGTCAGCACTCTCGCAGAATTACTGATTTTTCTTGTCTCATGAACATGCAGATAAATCTTAAAAATGTCTACTTACATTGAGTATATGTTTCGTTTCTTGTTTCTTAATGGTTCTTATTCCTGAAATATTTCATTTCTAACTGAGGAGGCCTAGTCTGAGATTCGACGATGATCCCTGGGACCACTAATAGATTCCAATATACTTTCTACTTAAACCTCCAAATGTGTGGCCATGCATTTGTGTGTTACAGTTATCTAGCTTTTCTAATCAAGGTTCTCCTCTGAACATCCTCAGTTATTTTGGCTTGGCTTGGTTTATGTCCTCCAAATGTGCTCACTGGATTTCCCATGCCCACATCTCTTTTCTTATGAATGTCAATATCAATTATGTTTGAACAATATTTAGGAATATGGCTTCTGAAACACAGAATGAGCCTAAATCTGAAACAAAATATAAAGACATTTAGTGGGCCTTGGTAGTAGGCTGGTAGACAGGGAGACATTACCATCCTGCCAAGTGAGTGTGAAACAGAAACCTGTAATTGTTTTGCACAATGGTAGGATTGCTGGTGTCTTTTTTTTTGTCTCATAAACACATAGGATAACAGGTATATCTTACTGCTTCAACTTACACCTAGGTCACACTATAAATGCATGCACACACATATATATATTTACACACCCATCTGGGTTTTTCTTCTGTTTTCTTAATAGTTCTTGTTCTTCTTTATTTCCTCTTTTCTTCATGGGGAAGTGGAAAAGAATTCTTCCTCTGTAAGCCACGCATGTTGTAAGAGGCGATTATAATGCCAGGAAAAAGGGGCTCATAACCCCTTCTCCTGTATAAATTATTAAATGTAAAAAGAAAGCCTTTTGTTTTTCTTTTTGGGTCACCCTGCTATGATGGGATACAGCCAGTTTAAAAAAAAATGGTGTATTTGCAGCTTCTAGACTTGCAGGAATTTCTAGGAACCATCTTCTATAAATTCATGAATTTCACTGTATACAGTATAAGATACAAAAAAAATTAAACAAGTCAACTATACTTTTATGTTGGTGAAGGAATGATAATCCAAGAAATTAGAGCTATTCTTCTCTTTCTTGGATCAAATCTTAATTACTACTGTATGACCATTATGGGTTTAGCATTTCCTTGTGGAAGTAGAGTAGGGGCCCCAACTTATGAGGTTTTGCACTTATAACACTGGTATTTTGGAACCAATTAATTACAAATAATGGCTCACTTTTCTGATACTGGAACAACTATATTTATTATTTTCCTAGGGGTGAATTATAAATATTTTTCTTCGTTGCTTTTTTATAAAATGCATTCAAAAAATTGTATATGAACATTATATGAATGTACTGCATAGAGAACTCATACTGGGTAAAGAACTGAAGATCTAATATTTACATTGTGTTAATACATCAGTGGTTGTAATTGGCAGGTGGGTTGTCTGAGGCCCTTATATTACAACATTGTCCCTTTCACACTAACCCATCCTCTCACCTTCCCTCCCCCCTCACACCCACAACACTCATCCATCCACACACCCATCCATCCTCTCTCATGCACACCACTCATTCCCTCACCCATTCATCCTCTCTCTCCCATACTAGTCACCCCCTCTCTCCTATCCATCACCATTCACCCTCCCTCACCCAACAACACCACCCACACCCTTCCACACCCAAACCAGCTGCCCCTCACACTTACCCACTCTCACCCCTCTATTTCTAATTGGAAAGAAACAATACTGAATGTAAAACATGGGTTAGAAAATTCTCTTGAAAAAATGAAATGAAACTTGATACAGAATATTATAGCTCAGAACATATTCATTAATTTTACATTGTTAGCCCATTAACAGTCCAAACGTAGATCTTACTGCTACTGCTCCAAACGTAGGTGAATGTTTTATTTTTCCTACCTTTAAATTTAGAGTTTAGAGGCCTGATAAGCCTAGGAAATATAGGTCTTAACATTGTGCACAGTATTAAAAAAATCTGGGACCACTTAATACCTTGTGGGAGCACCAGTTCAGTTGAGCACCAGCTAGAGCAAACAGCATTAACACTCCTTTTAGAAGGAAAGTGATGTTGACCTCAAGTTTAATAGCTATGAGATGGATGTGGCCAGAAGTGGTCTAGGAAATATCAAAAACCTAGATAATAAACCATGTGCAACATTTGTGCCAAATCCTTTCAATTTTGTTAACACTGGTAGTGTCATCCTGCCAGAATGTCCTATCACATATGCTCTAAGTAAAGAGAAACAATTCTGCAACATGCATAACATGTGTTCAGTTGGCTGGCCTATCTCTCTGGTCTCTGAGAAAGATCTGCTCATGAACCTGATAGTCAGCTAGACTTTCAGACAGGCATCACACAAATTGCAGAATCATCACGCCTGCACAAATGAAAAGATACAACTGTGGCCAAAATGTTTATTACTCACCACAGTCATGCTTATGCCTCTTATCTACAAGCACAGTACAATGGATCCCCGAGTTTTGGCCGCTCCGAGTTTAGATCGCTTTTCGGCTCAATTTTGTCTTGAGTTTCACACTGTGCCCTGAGTTTTGGCCGGCGTACCAGACCTGTCCGCCTGCCCAGGCAGGCATCGTGAGTCAGTGTGGCTTTGTTTCTCCTCGAGTGAACATCACCCTGCGCTCATCCAAACATTTCACAATAATTCATTGTGTTTTGTGCTTGTTGATTGAGTGCAACTGCTACATAATTAACCGTGAGAGTGGTTGTGTGCTCCAGCTTGCCAGGATGTATGGCAAAAACAAATCAACAATCACTTCTATCCTGGCGAAGAAAAAAGAAATTAAGGAAGCTGATGTTGGGAGGCAGTGATGCCCCTCACCAAGGAATATTTGCAGTCTTAATGGTCTTAATATAGGTTGCAAGATGAACAGTAAGGTAGGTATCAAAGTGTGGCAGGTATGTAACCCCCATCTGGCTACCTCACTCACACATTATATACTAGGCATTTAAAGTGCCACAGGGTGATAAAAGGCATATACGGTACACTCATTACTTACCAAAAAGTATTTGTAGTCTTAATGTAGAGTGAGAAGTGAGTAAACAAGATTAAACGAGAGAGAGAGAATGAGTACATGAGTGTAGAAGGTTTGCAAGTTTTGTAAACAAACTAGTTGTTGTTGTTACCAGACCGGACACGAATGGATTTTGTTCACTGTGTCAAGCTGACTGGAAAAACATCTTATATTTGTTAATTTATATGTTTATATGTAGCATGTTTATTATATAATTTTGAAAAAAAATATAGATGGATTAAGCACAATGTCTATATTAAAGTTTTATACAACATTTAATGCACCTCAGAGTGATTATCATTGTGTTGTTATTATTATTATTAATATGGCATCTTCAAGACTAATAACACACACTTAATGATTTTAATGTGTTCCTGCATGCCAACACAGGTGCAAGTTGTGGAGTTTAAAGTTCAGTGACAAAGTGTAGCATTGAGTGTGGCATTAAGTGTGTAGCATTAAGAGTGTAGTAACTAAGCGATTAAGCAATAGAAAAAGGACGAAACGAAATAAACTCCTGACAGCATACGCCGCTCTGCCTATCTTCTGCAAGGTATGTAAATGGCATATGTACACCAGTTCATTTCTACATTATGGTTTTCTTATGAAAGAAGTGATCTAATGCAATTAGCCTCACAAATTCTATTTTCTCTTATACTAACATGTCTGAAGGAGGAAAGAATGGGAAGACATTTTCATAGCTGGAGAGAGCATGCCCGCAACGACTGTCCTCCCCTCCGCCACCACATACGTAATGGCATATTTTATTCACTCTAGAGTGTATACATGTATCAGGTTTTTATGTTATTTATTATTATTTTATGTCATATTAGATGAATTGTGATAGATAAATAAGCTGTAGATACCATAATAGCTTCATATCGAAGTATTATTTTGTCATGCCTCCTGACAGCAGAATGGATTAACTGGATTTACATTATTTCTTATGGGAAATATTGCTTTGACTCTTGGCTGTTTTGAGTTTAGGCCAACCTTCTGGAATGGATTACGGCTGAAACTGTGGGTTCAACTGTATAGCACTTTGTCTGGCTTTTTTGGGTTATCCTAGGTAATTTACACAATGTATGAGAACTATTTTTGTGTATCTGTGCCTAAATAAACTTACTTAGTCCTTCATTCTGTACAAGGGATGCCTGTCCTTTAAGAAATACATACCAAGCAAATGTAATTGAACAGAATCAAGGGCACACATACACATAAGTATAGCTATCATACATAATGTAAATTACCTAGGATAACCCTAGATTCTAAAGAAAAATTGCAAAGGTTAGTGGATGAGTTTGAGAATGTGTGTAAAGGTAGAAAGTTGAAAGTGAACATAGAAAAGAGTAAGGTGATGAGGGTATCAAATGATTTAGATAAAGAAAAATTGGATATCAAATTGGGGAGGAGGAGTATGGAAGAAGTGAATGTTTTCAGATACTTGGGAGTTGACGTGTTGGCGGATGGATTTATGAAGGATGAGGTTAATCGTAGAATTGATGAGGGAAAAAAGGTGAGTGGTGCATTGAGGTATATGTGGAGTCAAAAAACGTTATCTATGGAGGCAAAGAAGGGAATGTATGAAAGTATAGTAGTACCAACACTCTTATATGGATGTGAAGCTTGGGTGGTAAATGCAGCAGCGAGGAGACGGTTGGAGGCAGTGGAGATGTCCTGTCTAAGGGCAATGTGTGGTGTAAATATTATGCAGAAAATTCGGAGTGTGTAAATTAGGAGAAGGTGTGGAGTTAATAAAAGCATTAGTCAGAGGGCAGAAGAGGGGTTGTTGAGGTGGTTTGGTCATTTAGAGAGAATGGATCAAAGTAGAATGACATGGAAAGCATATAAATCTATAGGGGAAGGAAGGAGGGGTAGGGGTCATCTCGAAAGGGTTGGAAAGAGGGGGTAAAGGAGGTTTTGTGGGCTAGGGGCTTGGACTTCCAGCAAGCGTGCATGAGCGTGTTAGATAGGAGTGAATGGAGGCGAATGATACTTGGGACCTGACGATCTGTTGGAGTGTGAGCAGGGTAATATTTAGTGAAGGGATTCAGGGAAACCGGTTATGTTCATATAGTCGGACTTGAGTCCTGGAAATGGGAAGTACAATGCCTGCACTTTAAAGGAGGGGTTTGGGATATTGGCAGTTTGGAGGGATATGTTGTGTATCTTTATAGGTATATGCTTCTAAGCTGTTGTATTCTGAGCACCTCTGCAAAAGCAGTGATAATGTGCGAGTGTGGTGAAAGTGTTGAATGATGATGAAAGTATTTTCTTTTTGGGGATTTTCTTTCTTTTTTGGGTCATCCTGCCTCGGTGGGAGACGGCCGACTTGTTGAAAAAAAAAAAGCCAAACTAAGTGCTATACAGTGTACTGTGCTAGTAGATATGAGGCATAAGCATGACTGTGGCAAGTACAGTGGTCCCTCGATAATTGTCCGGCTCAATAGTCATCCTTTTCGGAAATCGTCGCGTTATTTTCGTCCAAACATTGGCTCGGAAATGGTCGGTTGACTCGCTAATCATTGTTCGTCCTGGACACGTATTCACGGCTCTGAGCCGCATCGGCCTCCCTTCCCAGCCAGTGTGCCATTGTTTACCAGTGAGCGACGGTCCCTTCACTTGTTCATACGAAATATTTCATAATATTCCATTCATTTTAGTGCTTGCAAGTGCTAAATAAGCTACCATGGCTCCAAAGAAAGCTCCTAGTGCCAAGCTTTTGGTAAAGGTGAGAAATACGATTGAATTTAAGAAAAACATCATTGAACAGTAGGTAAGGCTTGGGAGGGAGTGACTACCAGGACTTTGAACTCTGCTTGGAGAAAATTGGCCAGATTGTGTCCACAAGAGGGATTTTGAAGGGTTTGTGGCTGACCCTGATGAGCCTATGTCAGTTGTGAAATTTATTGTGGCATTGGGGAGTTCCATGGGGTTGGATGTGAGTTTGGAGGATGTGGAAGAGTTGGTGGAGGACCACAACGAAGAGCTAACCACTGAAGAGCTGCAAGAGCTTCAGCAGAAAGAGCAACAGATCGCAGCTCAGAATCTTGCTGCAGAGGAGGAGGAAGAGAGATGGAAGAAGGTGCCTTCTTCAGAAATTAAGGAGATTTTTGAAATGTGGGGTAGAATGGAAAGATTTATGGAGAAACATCACCCAGAGAAGGATGTTGCAAGCCATATCGGCAACTTGTACAGTGACAGAGTCTTGGCCCATTTTAGGCCAGTGACTCTCAAGCTGGTCCCAGTGGTATTAATAAACAGAGAAGAGAAGTAACCCCAGAAAAGGACTGGGTACCTGAGGTGTTGATGGAAGGGGATTCCCCTTCCAAACAGTAACTAATCCAATCTCTCTCCCCCTCCAGTCTCCATACACTAAGAAGAATCGCCAATAAAGGTAAGTGTTTTGCTCTTAATGTTTCATTCATCATGTCCCATTGTGTTGTTTATGTACTACATCTATATTTCATGTAAAAAAAAAAAATTTGTTTTAATACTTCTGGGTGTCAGGAATGGATTAATTGTATTTACATTATTTCTTATGGGGAAAATTGGTTCGATAATCGTCGCACTTCCAGGAATGGATGAACGAGGGACCACTGTAATACACATTTTGGCCACAGTTGTATGTTTCCAGTTGTGCAGATGTGACAACACTGCAACATGTGTAATACCTGTTTGGCTAGCTTATGATGAAGTTCATGAGTAGCTCTCTCTGAGACAGATAGACAGAAACAGTCATGCTTGTGTGTATGGAACAGTGAGAATAAATTGAAAACATGCCATGGTTCACTGGGGGTAGTGCTGATGGTGCAGCAATGTTTAGTGACTGCACCATTAGCAATTTAGTGTGCCACTCTGTCTGACACTGTGCTTCAAGGAGTTTCATATACTCCAGCACTTCTAAAAACATTGCTGGAACCTACTATATAAATAATTTGTATATATTTCTAGATAACATAATGTGACTGAGGCAGGTGAACATGTTCACCTATCAATGTGTTTGTTACTATTTCATTACTATATCCATACTTAATATTTGTGTAAGAACAAAAATTGGCTATATCACAAGATCTACTATAAATTGTGATTATCAGAACATAAAAACTAATTAACCTAGGAAGTAGGTTGGTAGACAGCAACTGCCCAGGGAGGTACTACCGTCCTGCCAAGTGAGTGTAAAACGAAAGCCTGAAATTGTTTAACATGATGGTAGGATTGCTGGTGTCCTTTTTTCTGTCTCATGAACATGCAAGATTTCAGGTATGTCTTGCTACTTCTACTTACACTTAGGTCACACTACACATACTTTTTTTTTTTTTTTCAACATGTCAGCCGTCTCCCACCGAGGCAGGGTGACCCAAAGAGAAAGAAAATCCCCAAAAAGAAAATACTTTCATCATCATTCAACACTTTTACCTCACTCACACATAATCACTGTTTTTGCAGAGGTGCCCAGAATACAACAGTTTAGTAGTATATACAGTGGACCCCCGAGTTTCGTGATTAATCCGTTCCAGAGAGCCCGCCAAAGGCCGAAATTCATGAAACTCGAAACCATTTTCCCCATAAGAAATAATGGAAATAAAATTAATCCGTTCCAGACACCCAAAAATATTAAAATAAAATATTTTTTTTTCAAATTAAATAAAGATTTACATAATAAAAACAATCAGAAATCAAGTACATTCATTTAAAATAAATAATAACATTACACTTACCTTTACTGAAGACTTCTGGGTGGATGGAAGATGGGAGGAGGTGATAGGAGGAAGGTGTACACTATTGTTTGGAAGGAGAATCTCCTTCCATTAGGACTTTAGGTAGCAAGTCCTTATCTGGGGTTACTTCCCTTCTTCTTTTAATGCCACTGGGAACAACTTGAGAGTCACTGGACCCCTGACGCACAAAATATCTATCCAGAGAGGTCTTTTTCTGGCGTTTCTTTAAGATTTCCCTGAAGTGGGACACAACACTGTCATTGTACAAGTTGCAGATACGGCTTGTTTCAGCTTGGTCAGGGTGAAACTTTGCAACTCATTCCACATTCCACACATGTCCTTAATCACTGAAGAAGGCACCTCATCCACTCCCTCTTTCTCCTCCTCTGAAGCAAGTTCCTTGGCTGTGGTCTGATGCTGTTCCAGTTGAAGCTCTTGCAGTTCGTCAGTGGTTAGCTCTTCCCTGTGGTCCTCCACCAACTCTTCCACACCCGTCACTCACTTTATTTACCAAAGGGTTTGCACTAGCTTTCCTTGGATCCATGATGACTTATTTAGCAGTTGCAAGCACAAAAAACAATGGATTATTATGAAATGTATTGCATGAACCCGCGGGGTGATGGTCACGTGTTGGTAAACAATGGCACACTGAGCGTGAATGGCGTGGGAGACTGGCTTTGTGTGTACAGTAGCCCTTGTGGCTTAGCGCTTCCTTTTGATTATAATAATAATAATAATAATGTGTGTACAGTGACGGGCAGACGGGTACCGGACGGTCGCTGAAACACGAGTTTTTTCACGAAACTCGAGGCCAAACTTTAAAAGAAAAAAAAACTCGCCGAAGGTCGAATTTCGCGAAAGTCGAGGCTGCCGAAACTCGGGGGTCCACTGTACGTATAAAAATATTTTCTTTCTAGTTCTTATTCTTGTTTATTTCCTCTTATCTCCATGGGGAAGTGGAACAAAATTCTTCCTCCATAAGCCGTGCGTTTTGTAAGAGGCGACTAAAATGCCGGGAGCAAGGGGCTAGTAACCCCTTCTCCTGTATAAATTACTAAATTTAAAAAGAGAAACTTTTGTTTTTCTTTTTGGGCCACGGCCAGTTTGTTGAAAAAAAAAAGAGAAAAAAGTTAAATTGGTAATATTTCTGCAAGCAGGACTCCATATTGAGCATCCAGTGCCAACTTTGCTGCCTTATATCTCAAAAAGTACTGACACTCAAATTTTTTACACAGAAAATTGCTCTCTGTTTCTTACATAAAAAAAAAATTCAGAGCACTAGCAGTAAAAATGTAGATCTATCTTTGGACAGTTAAAGTGTTAAAAATGTTTGGTCCTCACCCACTCCCATTATAAATAGATTTCAGAGGGTTCTGTGCACTGAATAAGTGTATTTTATAAGATACAGTATAAATAATCATACACAGTACTCACAAAAACATAACACAATTGCAAACAAATCAGAGAATGGGTGGGTTTGAGCTCCACCAGGTCTGTGATTTGAAAACAGTACTGATCAAAAGTAGGGTTCTAAAAGTGGCTTTATTCATTAAGTTAACAAAACCCAATAAACCAAGACACAACCTTTATACCATGATATGAGATCAACAATACTGTGGTAAAGACCCTCTCATGCCAGTTAAATGTTGTAAAACCAACACTAGTAGCACATATTTGTACTAATCTCCACTTTCTATCAAGCTGGAAGACATGTATAAGAAAGAAATCTACTAAAGGTACACCCTTCGTTCTGTAAACCAGAGAGCACATGATAAATGCTTCAAAATAACTTTTAAATACAGGCAATAGTTTTTGAAAATTTCAGCATCTTAAGAAAAAAAGTAAATGCTCTTATGCATGGTATGACCTTGAAGTGAACACAGGTACATCTGTAAAGCAGTAGTACATTACAGCCTATATCTAGAAACTTATTCTAATGCATTATGCTATACTTAAATTTCATGAGGAATATAAATTAAGGATACAGTATATAAAATAATATAAAAGTATACATTCTGCTATACTTAAATTTCATGAGGAGTATAAATTAAGGATACAGTTTATAAAATAATATAGTTATTCATAAAGATTCAAATACACTAACTTGCCTTAAGAAAAATCACAGACAACCAACACTCACTGAATGAGTTTTGACTATGATACAGTATAATGCAACTGGAAGTATAGAGCTTTACCATTAAAATACTGCAGCATAAATGAGAGGACAGGTCTGCTTCATGGGGTAATTGAAACAGCACCAAATTTTTACTAAATATAGATAATGTATATAGGACAGCTGATTATATAAAGAAAAATGCACAACACTAAAGGCTAGAAATCCCATACAAAATAGTGTTTATTAATAAAGATTAAACTGTTTAATATAACAAACAAAATGTTATGTTTAAAAAACAAACTTTCTATAAAAGAAAATCATTACAGAAATATTCATAAAAAATTAAAATTTTTAAGTAGATTATTCACAGGAGTACAATAAAATGGAAAATACTGTACCTCATTTCAGAATGTTGATAACTTGGGTAACAGCTATAGATAATATACCTACACTGTAATAATAAACCCAGTTCAAAAATTACACATATCAATGCTATCTGAATATATTAAGTAATACTGTATCTCTAAATACAAAAAATATAATATCTTAAGCAAAATTTGCTTGTATCACCTTTAAATGAGACAGATCTTGCATTTCGTTGTTTATATAAGGTTAATCAGCTCAAGAAAGCCAGGTTAAATGCTTGCACATAGTGAAGCTAATATTTGTAAAGATCTCTCTTAACAATTGGCACTTTTGAGACCAAAACAACAGATGTGGTGGTATCTTGGCACATCCAAACTATTACACATCTGTTTCCCTTTGTAAGATAAGTACACCAAGAATTCAACTACTTTTTAATTGGATGAAAACTTATGAGATACCAGAAATAAAAGTTACCAAGTTTATAAATTCTACAAACAATTAAAACATTACAAATTCATTTGATAAATGAATTACCAATTAAAATTGTTTCCTGAACACATTAGTAATTTCCTACATTTTCAATAAATTTTTAGGGGTTGTAATAATAGTATACTGCAAAATAAATTTTTTTGTTAAGTTGACAACTTTGACACAATAAAAGACTTAACTAATACAGGTCATGCATCACTAATCTGGCAATCAGTTATCTGATTCCATCAGTAATCCGGCACTAATTTTGGCTAGCATAATTTCAAATTTCATCATTATACTGACTCGGAAATTGTGCAGATGGTTGTAAATCTACAGCAGCAAGCCAGTGGAGGAGAAAGCAGTGATGAAAATGAGGAAGATGTAGCAGTCTCTCTATTGATGGGTTAATTAAGTGTATTCTAACCTAACCGCTGTAATCTGGCCAGATTAGTGATGGCTGACCTGTACTTAATTATGATGCAACAGTCTTTCTTCAATATAAATTGGAAAACAGAAATTCCACAGTTAACACTGGTTTTATTGGAGAGCGATGTCACTATTATGTTTCCGGTTAATGTCATCCACAAATTCCCTCTTGAGGATTTTTACACATCTGGAAAACAGGGTCAAGTTTATTATGTAATAATGTATTTATATTTTGGAAGCTTGTATGAAGCCTAGTAATAGTGAATAAGAAATCTGCTGATAGACTGTTGAAAACTTATACTGTAGTGTATTATATTTAACACAAAATAAACAGTACCCACAAGTATTAAGATTAATATTTAAAAATCATCAATGGAACCCCTACAGAGGATCAAAATTAGAAATGCCTGAAAATTTTCAGTCATTTAAAAGTTAAAGGATGGGATTAAGAGTTAAAGGTCATCCCAGCAAATTCAAATAAATATAGTACAGTGGTCCCTCGCTTTTCGTAGTTCTCGGCAATCGTAAATTTCGCCAATCATAGGGGTATTTTCGTATAAACATGGACTCGCTTTTCATAGGTTGACTCGCGAATAGTAGTTTGTCTGGGACGCGTAAGCACGGTGAGGCCTCCCTACCCAGCCAGTCTGGCATTGTTTACCAGTGAGTGAAGGTCCCCTCAAGTGCTCCTACGAAATATTTCATAATATTCCACTCATTTTAGTGCTTGCAAGTACTAAATAAGCTACCATGGCTCAAAAGAAAGCTCCTAGTGCCAAGCCTGTTGTAAAGAAGGTGAGAAATATGTACAGTCACAAAGTCTTGGGCCATTTTAGGGAAGCGCTAAAGAGACGCCAGAAACAGAGCTCTCTCCACAGTTATTTTGTGAGACAGGACTCCAGTGACTCTCATGGTGGTCCTAGTGGCATTAAGAAACAGAGAAGAGAAGTAACCCCAGAAAAGCAATTGGTACCTGAGGTGTTGCTGGAAGGGGATTCCCCTTCCAAACTGTAAACAATCCAATCTCTCTCCTCCTCCAGTCTCCCATACACTAAGAAGAATCTCCAATAAAGGTAAGCATTATGCTGTTAATGTTTCATTCATCATTTCCCATTGTATTGTTTATGTACTACATGTATATTTCATGTAAAAAATTTTTTTGTTTTAATACTTCTGGGTGTCAGGAACGGATTAATTGCATTTACGTTATTTCTTGTGGGGAAAATTGATTCGCAAGTCGTAAATTTCGTTTATAGTAGCTCCTCCAGAAACGGATTAATTACGAAAAACGAGGGACCACTGTAATTGATAACAGATACTTTTTTACTATACAGTCAGTGGTGGCTCGTAGTAGCAGTAATACCTATACCATCGTACTGCATCAGACTTTCATTTTTATCTCGTTTCAACAAAAAAAATTTGCTTATAAATACATTGAAAACAACATACAACAGATTTTCCCAGTAATTTATTTTTTTTTTCAACAAGTCGGCTGTCTCCCACTGAGGCAGGGTGACCCAAAGAGAAAGAAAATCCCCAAAAAGAAAATACTTTCATCATCATTCAACACTTTCACCTCACTCACATATAATCACTGTTTTTGCAGTGGTGCCCAGAATACAACAGCTTAATGTATTTGTCAGTTGCAAATTATTTTAGCATAAGGTTGATGATGTCATACATCTGGCAGTGAGTATCTGGGGGACTGCAGCTCTTATGGACGAGCTGCCACTGTGTACAGTATTAGCATCTCATCCATTTTTCCATCCGTATAATTATTCGTTCACTCAACCACGCGGTCATTTTTTACAAGTTGCTATTTATTAATTTATATCCTGTAGCACAACAAATTACTGTACTCACTTTTTGTACTGGGGTGATGTACGAAACTTTGCAATGTCAAGACTAGGAGCATGTGGCATATGGATGATGAAGGCATTGGGAAGCACAATGAATTCAAAACCAATCACATGCAGTTCCATAATGTGGGAGACCTGTCAAATAATCAGGGCTTACAGTTAGAATTAGGCTTAAGCAAAATATAGGGTAAATAATAAGGAAACAAAATGTATAGTTCCTAATAAGCACCATTTTGCCATAAAAGGGAAAGGATTCACATTAAGATTTTCAAATAAATAGGTAGTAGGTTGGTAGACAGCAACCACCCAGGGAAGTACTACTGTCCTGCCAAGTGAGTGTGAAACAGAAACCTGTAATTGCTTTACATGATGGTAGGATTGCTGGTCTCATAAACATGCAAGGTTTCAGGTATGTCTTGCTACTTCTACTTACACTTATGTTTGTACATGCACGTGTAGTGTGACCTATGTATACACACACCCCTCTGGGTTTTCTTCTATTTTTTTTTACTAGTTCTTCTTGTTGTTTATTTCCACGGGAAAGTGGAACGGAATTCTTTCTCCTTAAGCCAAGTGTGTCATCGGAGGTGACTAAAATGCCGGGAGCAAGGGGTTAGTAACCCCTTCTCCTGTATATGTTACTAAATTCAAAAAGAGAAACTTTCATGTTGGGGGGGGGGGGGGCACCCTGCCTCTGTGGGATATGACCAGTTTGTTGAAAGAAAGAAGAATAAGGTTCCCATAGTTGGTTTAAAATTTTCCTTGAAAACTTTTCTAGACAGATGAAGATAAGCAAGACTTTGCAGAAAGATATGGGTTTCTTCAGAAAGAATATAAGAGAATAGGGAGGAGGAGAGAGATTTAGCTCAGAAAGCCTGGGGAGCAATTGGACTTAACAGTTAAGAGCGATGTTAGATGGGAAGGTAAAGGTACTTGAAAGATGGAGGAAATATTTTGAGGAAGAATTAAATACTGGTGATGAAAGGAAAGTGGTGGTATCATGCCTTGGGCAGGGAGGAATCCTATATGGTAGGAGTAAGGCAGAGCCAGAACTGAGTGTAGGAAAAGTGTGCAAGACAATGGAGAGAATGAGAGAGGGTAAAGAAGCTAAAGCAGATAGAATTAAGACTTGAAATATTAGCAGTTGAGGGTATAGTTTTGGAGTGGTTGGTGTATCTGATGAATATATGCAAGGAAGCAGGGAAGGTATCTAAGGATTGGCAAAGAATGTATAGTTCCTATAAAAGGAGACAAAGAAAAATCTAAGAATTATAAGGGAAAGAGCCATTAAGTACACCATGTAAAGTGTATTGAAGAATTATTATTGAAAATGTAAGGGATAAGACAAAGTAGGATTGCAGAAGAACAAGAAGGATTTAGGAAGAATAGAGGATGTGCAGACAAAGTGTTTATATTGAAGTATTTAGGTGAACAATATTTATATAAGAGAAAGGAACTCGTAAGTCTCATTTATGGAGTAAGTAACTCACTGTCTAACTGGTAGATTTAGAAAAGGCATATGATATAGTGGACAGAGGTCAATGTTGCAAATGTATAAAATAAGTAGTAGATTACTAAGTCAAGAACTTTTATATGGAAAGTGAAGTTCATGTAGGAGGGACTATTTTTTTCATAACAAGCAGGCCATATATAGAGATGTGTGATGTCCCCATGGTTATTTGTTTAGATAGGGTGGTAAAAGATGTGAATGCTAGGCTGCTGGAGAGAGGTGTGGGATTGAAAGATAACAAGTCAAGATGCAAAACAGGAATTGTCACAGTTGCTTTTTACTGATGACACAGTTCTTCTGAGAGATTTTAAAGCTGCAATGGTTGTGGAAGAATTGGGGAAGGTGTGTAAAAGCAGGAAATTAAAAATGAACACAGAAAAGAGAAAGTGATGAGAGTAACAAAAAAAAGTCTGGGCAATCAAAGACTGTAGTGAAGGACTATGGAAGAAGTCAATGTATTTAGATATTTAGAAGTGAACATATCAGCAAATGTGTGTATAACAGATGAGATGAAAAATAGATTAGATGAAGGCATCTGAGAGACAGAAGTTTGAGGCCAAAAAAAGGAAAATGCAGTGGACTTTAATGGTACCAATACATATATGGGTGTGAGGCATGGTCTTTAAACTTAGCAGCAAGGAGGAGGTTGATGTTACATTTGAATGCAATGTGGCGTAAATATGCAGAGAATTAGGAGCACAGAAATAATATGGTATTGGGTTATTAAAGGTATAATTTAAGAGGGCAGAGAAGGGGTTGTTGTGTGGTTTGGTCACTTAGAAAGGATGGACCAGAATAGGATGAAGGTGTTATAATTATAAATCCAGGGTGGCAGAAAGGAGGAGTATGGGTCATCTCTAGAAAGACTGGAGGGAGAGGTTGTGACCGTATCAGGCTGGACTGGAGACGAGTAGTTTTTAGGGTTTATTACGCTGTTGGAGTGTGAGCAACTTAACATTTTTACAAAGGGAAGCTATTTAGCTTGACTGAGTCCTAGAAGTGGGAGGTGCACTGCCTGTACTCTAAAGGCTGGTTGGGGATGTTGCTGTTTGGAGGATCATCTGAATTATGTTTGCATAGTTCTGGTAAGACAGCTATTGAGTGAATAGATGTATTAACTTTCTGGGTCATCATATCTTGGTGGGAGACAGTCGATGTAGAACAGAAAAAGGTGGGTGAGGGGGGGGTGGATATTTTCATGAAGCAAAATCATATATCACCTTATTCCATCCAAAACCAACGAAGCGTGTGTCATATTCAGGAACATCCTTGCGGACTACAATATATGGTTCGAAGTCTTGTTCCCATGGAACCTGTCAAAAAGGAAAGAAAAATATTAAGCAGTAGTCATCATTTGCTCATAACAGATTCCTTCAGTTAAGTTCTGCTCTTCGCTACTGTTGTCTTATACGCAGACCCCATTTTTTCACATACATCATCTGTCCATTTTCTTGGGCTGGGTGTTTGTCCCAATATTTAAATAAATGTCTATAAAAAAAAAAGATACATGTATATGAGTATGTTGATAAATGCTGCAAATATTTTATGCAAAATAAGCAAGAAAAATGACTAACTCCTTACAGTACAATTTTGACAAATTAAGCAGAGTGAAAGATGGGTGGTGAAGTTCAATGGAGATAAATGTCATGTAATGTAAACAAGCCACAGGAAAAAGAAGTTAGTCCTGTAGCTTCCATGACCATTTATGTGCTCACATCAGGCATGAAATGTCCAGTGGTACTGGTCACCTGATGTTTGAAGCACTGATGGCCAAGTGGACTAAGGCATCTTGGAATTTTGGGTGGCTTCCTGGGAGACATGCTAAAATATTGGGGGTTTGATTCCCAGCCAGTTGCAGTACAACTTCCTTATGTTACATTTTTTTTTAACACGGCTGTTTCCCACCGAGGCAGGCTGACCCAAAAAGAAAGAGAAAAAAAACTTTCATCATCATTCATACATAATCACTGTCTTTGGAGAGGCACTCAGATACAACAGTTTAGATGTCCCTCCAAACAGCCAATATCCCAAACCCCTTTTTTAAAGTGCAGGCATTGTACTTCCCACCTCCAGGACTCAAGTCTGGCTAACTGGTTTCCGTGAATCCCTTCATAATATATTACCCTGCTCACACTCCAACAACTCATCAGGTACCAAAAACCATTTGTCTCCATTCACTATCAAACATGCTCATGCATGCTTGCTGGCAGTCTAAACCCCTCACCCACAATAACCTGCCTTTCTTCCTCTACAGATTTATATGCTTTCCAGGTCATGCTACTTTGTTTCATCCCCTCTAAATGACCAAACCACTTCAACAACCCTTCTTCAGTCCTCTGACTAATACTTTTAGTAACTCCACACTACAAATTCTCCGCATAATATTTATACCACATATTGCCCTTAGACAGGATATCACTGCCTCCAGCCTCCTCCTTGCTGCAGCATTTACAACCCATTCTTCACACCTATATAAGAGTGTTGGTACCACTATAATCTCGTACATTCCCTTCTTTGCCACCATGGATAACGTTTTTTGTCTTCACTCATCTTTTTTCCTTCATCAATTCTATGGTTACCCTCATCCTTCATAAACACATCTGCTGACAAGTCAATTCCCAAATATCTGAACACATTTATTTTTTCCATACGCCCTCTCGCCAATGTGTATCCAATTTTTTTTATCTAAATTGTTTGATACCCTCATCACCTTACTCTTATCTATGTTCACTTTCAACTTTTTACCTTTACACACCCTCACAAACTTGTCCACTAACTTTTGCAACTTTTCTTCAGAATCTCCTAAAAGCACAGTATCATCAGAAAAAAGTAACCGTGTCAACTTCCATTTTTTATTTGATTCCCCAAAATTTAATCCCACCCCTCTCCCCAACACCCTAACATTTACTTCTTTTACAACCCTATCTATAGATATGTTAAACAACCATGATGACATTACACATCCCTGTCTAAGACCTACTTTTACCAGGAAGTAATCTCCCTCTCTCCTACACACCCTAACCTGAGCCTCACTATCCTCATAAAAGCTCTTTACAGCATTTAGAAACTATGATTACTGCTGAGGTCTGGTTCGGTGAGAACGAGTTGTGCCTCGTTCCAGTTCATCAAATGCCCCGTGGAGTCTCTGTATTCCTTGGGACAGAAAACACTTGCAACATCTGCCACATTGCTCTCCTATCATGTGCCTTTTCTAAATCCATAAATACAAAGAAACTTCCCTACCTTTATCTAAATACTGTTCACATATATGCTTCAATGTAAACACTTGATCTACACATCTCTACCCATTCTAAAGCCTCCTTGTTCATCTGCAATCCTGCTCTTTGTCCTACCTCTAATTCTTTCAATAATAACTCTGCCATACACTTTACCTGGTATACTTAGTAAACGTCTTTCTTTCAACACACCGAACGTATCCCACCAAGGTGGGGTGGCCCAAAAGGAAAAATGAAAGTTTCTCCTTTTATATTTAGTAACATATACAGGAGAAGGGGTTACTAGCCCCTTGCTCCCGGCATTTTAGTCACCTCTTATGGCACGTATGGCTTACGGAGGAAGAATTCAGTTCCACATCCCCATGGAAACTTAGTAAACTTATTCCCCTATAATTTTTACACTCTTTTGTCCCCCTTCCCTTTATATAAAGGAACTATACATGCTCTCTGTCAATCTTCCTCTCTCTTTCATACATTTACTAAATAAAAATACCAACCACTCCAACACTATATATCCCCCCTGCTTTTAACATTTCTGTCATGATCACATCAGTTCCAGCTGCTTTACCCCCTTTCATTCTACATAATGCCTAGCACACCTCCCCCACACTCACATCCAGCTCTTCATCACTCCTAAAAGATGTACCTCCTTGGCCAGTGCATGAAATTACTGTCTCCCTTCATCAACATTTAAAAGTTCCTCAAAATATTCCCACCATCTTCCCAATACCTACAACTCCATCTAATAACTCCCCTACTCTGTTTTTAGCAGACAAATCCATTCGTTCCTTAGGCTTTCTTAACCTGTTTATCTCCAAAAATTTTTCTTTTTCTCAGCAAAATTTACCGACAGTGCCTCATGCACTCTATCATTTGCTCTCCTTTTTGCACTCTCTCACCACTCTCTTCACCTTCCTTTTACTCTCCATATACTCCGCCCTTCTTATATCACTTCTGTTTTGTAAAAACTTCACAAACGACCTTTTTCTCCTTTACCTCATCATTCCACCAATCACTTCTCTTTCCTCTTGCACCCACCGTGATATAGCCACAAACTTCTGCCCCACATTCTAACACTGCATTTTTAAAACTATCCCACCCCTCTTCAACCTCCCACTACCTATACTCGCACTAACACACCTTTCTGCCAAGTTGCTTATACATGTATCTCGCACTAACTTCCTCCTTCCATAGTTTATACACTTTCATCTCTCTTACTTGCTGCTGCCATTATCCTTTTGTCCCATCTACCTCTTACTCTAATTTTAGCTACAACTAAATAATGATCCGACATATATGTTGCCCCTCTATAAACATGCACATCCTGAAGCCTACCCATCAACCTTTTATCCACCAATACATAATCTAACAAACTACTTTTATTACATGCTATATCATATCTTGTATACTTATTTATCCTTCTCTTTATAAAATACGTATTACTTATTACCAAACCCCTTTCTACACACAATTCAATTAAAGGCCCCCCCCATTTTCATTTACCTTCATATCCCTTCATATATATCTATTAATTAACGTCAACTATTATTTGTATCTGAGACATCATGCATAATTATTATAGAAAAGAACAGCATTATTATTCTAATTCTTGCATAATAATATTTGTCTGCTATTCTCACTTCAAAAAACTGCATGAATTAATATACACACATATCACTAAAATCTTTTTTTTTACTAAGCTATACGGAGAAAAGGGGTTACTAGCCCATTGTTCCCGGCTTTTCAGTTGATTTTTACAACACGCATGGCTTATGGAGGACAGATTCTTATTCCACTTCCCCATGCAGGCAAAGAAGGGAATGTACAAAAGTACAGTGGTACCAATACTCTTATATGGGTGTGAAGCTTGGGTTGCAAATGCTGTAGAAAGGAGGCAACTAGAGGCAGTGGAGATGTCCTGTCTAAGGGCAATGTGTGGTGTAAATATAATGCAAAGAATTCAGAGTGTGGAAATTTGGAGAAGGTGTGGAGTTACTAAAAGTTTTAGTCAGAGGGCTGAAGAAGGGTTGTTGAGGTGGTTTGGTCATTTAGAGAGAATGAATCAAAGTAGAATGACTTGGAGAGCATATACATCTGTAGGGGAAGGAAGGCAGGGTAGGGGTCGTCTTCGAAAAGGTTGGAGGGCGGGGGAAAAGGAGGTTTTGTGGGTGAGGGGGCTTGGATTTCCAGCAAGCATGTGTGAGCGTGTTAGATAGGAGTGAATGGAGATGAATGATTTTTGGGACCTGACGAGCTGTTGAGTGTGAGCAGGGTATTATTTTGTGAAGGGATTCAGAGGAACCGGTTAGCCGGACTTGAGTCCTGGAAATGGGAAGTACAATGCCTGAACTTTAAAGGAGGGGTCTGGGATATTGGCAGTTTGGAGGGACTTCTGAACTGTCGTATCTGAGCGCCTCTGCAAAGACAGTGATTATGTGTGAGTGAGGTGAATGATGATGAAAGTATTTTCTTTTTGGGTCACCCTGCCTCGGTGGGAGACGACCGACGTGTTAAAAAAAAAAATCACTGAAATGTTACAAAATATAAATACGTATGCAAAAGAACTCAAGGAATCATCTATGTAAGTTTTTCTTTAGTGTTACAGTTTAACCCACCACACCTTTTTTTTTTTTTTTACTAATAAGCCACACTGCTTCTGTGATTTGCAGCTAGTTTGTTGAAAGAAGAATGCATACATGAATATTTATGTATGTAATGTATATTATAAATATTAATTATAACAGAATGAGAATGAATAAGTAAAAGTTAAGAAAAACTAGTTACAATATGAGCTAAAGCAATATTATACCTTATAGGGAGTGGTAGCAGTTCTCCACTTGGCAAAATTAGTTGGAGCATGACCTTTTGTCCAAACATGATACCTGTAAATACATACAGAAGTTTGCTTCAGAAAAAGAAAAAAATTAGAGAGACATTTGACATAGAAGTACAGTAGGGCCCTGCTTTACGGCGTTCCACCTTACAGCGATTTCAAATTATGACCAAAATTTGCTATACAGTAAGAAGTCTTTCAAATATGGCACGCCCCACCCAGTTTGTTTACATTCTCCATTAGCACATCTCTCTATTATGTCTGGAAATTTTCCATAATTTCAAGTGTTTTAAAGTTATTGCATATTTATATATACTCTTATACTTATGTATACCTGTACCTAAATATACTTACACACTGTACTGGCATACAGGTACACATTAAATCACTAAGTTTGTCTCTAATCAAAACATATAAGGATCTCTTAAGCACATTAAATGTCATATATTGCATTAATATAGACATTTCCATTAATCCATCTATGATATTTTTTCAAAGTTATGTAATAAACATGCTACATAACATATAAACATGATAATTACACTCACAGTATAAAAACTGACATAAATATGAGATTTCTTTACAAAGCGGTTAGTAGGTGTCTGAAGAATATCTATCTATAGCTATTCACAACCCTTGTGGGTTTAGCACTTCTTTTTTATTATGATTGTAATAATAATAATCACTTTGAATAAGTAAGTTTTTTCAGGTATACACAAATACAGTTGCACAGATTATTATACATAGCAGCATATGTGTAAGGAACCTACGATAATCCAAAAAAGTCCGAGAATGAGGCGCATTAAATGTTGTATAAAACGTTAACATAGACATTTTACCTAATCCATCTATGATTTTTTTTTTCAAAATTCTATAATAAACACGCTACATAACATATAAACATGACAAATATACCCACAGTAGAATAAATTAACACAAATATGGGATGTTTTTCTAGTCAGCTTGCGGAGTGAACTAAAACCATACGTGTCCGGCTGGTTTACGTGTACTCATTCTCTCTCCCTCTCTCGTTTATTCATTTAATCTCATTTACTTGCCTCTCACCCTACATTAAGACTACAAATATTTTAAGGTAAGTAATGAGAGTACTGTATATGCATTTTATCACTCTAGGGTGCTTTAAATAGTATTTAATGTGTGGGTGGGGTGGCCAGATGGGGTTACGATACCTATCTCAATAGTACTAGTTACTAGTGTCAGTAGTAATGACTCATACACCGACCGTTACTGATCCTCTGCTCCTGCGTGAATCACTGACTGTTATTCACTGTTACAGCTGACCTAGCATGATTTGTATGCCACTCACCCTCTAGGCACCACTGTGAGTTAGTTCAAGTGAGACGTTATACTGTAAAAGTTATTTGAATGAAATGAGCTGTGACTGAATAAATTCACAATAACATGGTTAAAATATTTCAAGAGTAACACATAATTTGGAAAGGAAACCTTAGAAGAAATTTCAGTTAATCTTGGTCCATAGATAAAGTCATGATAACGAACCAAGTTGAACTGAAACATAGTCTAAAGTCTCCTCTCCAAATTGTGAGTTAGTTCTGAGATGTAGTTGTTTTGAATGTAATATTAGGGTACAATTTGGGTGTTAACCCGTAAACGGTCTAAAAATATATATACGTTTTATTTGTCATACATTCAACATTGCCACGATAAGCCTGAGTCACCTAGACATGAGAGAATGGGTGTGCACACTCACTGTGCACCATATTAAAATAACTGGGGATGCCTGGGTACCATATGCTCTTTTTTCCTATTAAAAACAACAATTTCTTTTCTCAAAAAATTTGGGGCACTATGGGAGAGAACATATATACACGTTTGGACTGTTTACGGGTTAATTAAAATCTATAAATCATAGATGTTATGAATGAGAAGAAGCTGGATGTCCTGGCTTTAAGTGAAACAAAGCTGAAGGGGGTGGGAGAGTTTCAGTGGAGAGGAATAAATGGGATTAGGTCAGGGGTTTCAAATAGAGTTAGAGCTAAAGAAGGAGTAGCAATAATGTTGAAGGATAAGCTATGGCAGGAAAAGAGGGACTATAAATGTATTAATTCAAGGATTATGTGGAGTAAAATAAAGATTGGATGTGAAAAGTGGGTTATAATAAGCGTGTATGCACCTGGAGAAGAGAGAAGTGTAGAGGAGAGAGAGAGATTTTGGGAAATGTTGAGTGAATGCGTGGGGAGTTTTGAATCAAGTGTGAGAGTAATGGTGGTTGGGGATTTCAATGCTAAAGTGGGTAAAAATGTTATGGAAGGAGTAGTAGGTAAATTTGGGGTGCCAGGGGTAAATGTAAATGGGGAGCCTTTAATTGAGCTATGTGTAGAAAGAAATTTGGTAATAAGTAATACATATTTTATGAAAAAGAGGATAAATAAATATACAAGGTATGATGTAGCACGTAATGAAAGTAGTTTATTAGATTATGTATTGGTGGATAAAAGGTTGATGGGTAGGCTCCAGGATGTACATGTTTATAGAGGGGCAACTGATATATCGGATCATTATTTAGTTGTAGCTACAGTTAGAGTAAGAGGTAGATGGGAAAAGAGGAAGGTGGCAACAACAAGTAAGAGGGAGGTGAAAGTGTATAAACTAAGGGAGGAGGAAGTTCGGGTGAGATATAAGCGACTATTGGCAGAAAGGTGGGCTAGTGCAAAGATGAGTAGTGGGGGGGTTGAAGAGGGTTGGAATAGTTTTAAAAATGCAGTATTAGAATGTGGGGCAGAAGTTTGTGGTTATAGGAGGGTGGGGGCAGGAGGAAAGAGGAGTGATTGGTGGAATGATGAAGTAAAGGGTGTGATAAAAGAGAAAAAGGTAGCTTATGAGAGGTTTTTACAAAGCAGAAGTGTTATAAGAAGAGCAGAGTATATGGAGAGCAAAAGAAAGGTAAAGAGAGTGGTGAGAGAGTGCAAAAGGAGAGCAGATGATAGAGTGGGAGAGGCACTGTCAAGAAATTTTAATGAAAATAAGAAAAAATTTTGGAGTGAGTTAAACAAGTTAAGAAAGCCTAGGGAAAATATGGATTTGTCAGTTAAAAACAGAGTAGGGGAGTTAGTAGATGGGGAGATGGAGGTATTGGGTAGATGGCGAGAATATTTTGAGGAACTTTTAAATGTTAAGGAAGAAACAGAGGCAGTAATTTCATGCACTGGTCAGGGAGGTATACCATCTTTTAGGAGTGAAGAAGAGCAGAATGTAAGTGTGGGGGAGGTACGTGAGGCATTACGTAAAATGAAAGGGGGTAAAGCAGCTGGAACTGATGGGATCATGACAGAAATGTTAAAAGCAGGGGGGGATATAGTGTTGGAGTGGTTGGTACTTTTGTTTAATAAATGTATGAAAGAGGGGAAGGTACCTAGGGATTGGCAGAGAGCATGTATAGTCCCTTTATATAAAGGGAAAGGGGACAAAAGAGACTGTAAAAATTATAGAGGAATAAGCTTACTGAGTATACCAGGAAAAGTGTACGGTAGGGTTATAATTGAAAGAATTAGAGGTAAGACAGAATGTAGGATTGCGGATGAGCAAGGAGGTTTTAGAGTGGGTAGGGGATGTGTAGATCAGGTGTTTACATTGAAGCATATATGTGAACAGTATTTAAAGATAGGGAAGTTTTTATTGCATTTATGGATTTAGAAAAGGCATATGATAGAGTGGATAGAGGAGCAATGTGGCAGATGTTGCAAGTATATGGAATAGGTGGTAAGTTATTAAATGCTGTAAAGAGTTTTTATGAGGATAGTGAGGCTCAGGTTAGGGTGTGTAGAAGAGAGGGAGACTACTTCCCGGTAAAAGTAGGTCTTAGACAGGGATGTGTAATGTCACCATGGTTGTTTAATATATTTATAGATGGGGTTGTAAAGGAAGTAAATGCTAGGGTGTTTGGGAGAGTGGTGGGATTAAATTATGGGGAATCAAATTCAAAATGGGAATTGACACAGTTACTTTTTGCTGATGATACTGTGCTTATGGGAGATTCTAAAGAAAAATTGCAAAGGTTAGTGGATGAGTTTGGGAATGTGTGTAAAGGTAGAAAGTTGAAAGTGAACATAGAAAAGAGTAAGGTGATGAGGGTGTCAAATGATTTAGATAAAGAAAAATTGGATATCAAATTGGGGAGGAGGAGTATGGAAGAAGTGAATGTTTTCAGATACTTGGGAGTTGACGTGTCGGCGGATGGATTTATGAAGGATGAGGTTAATCATAGAATTGATGAGGGAAAAAAGGTGAGTGGTGCGTTGAGGTATATGTGGAGTCAAAAAACGTTATCTATGGAGGCAAAGAAGGGAATGTATGAAAGTATAGTAGTACCAACACTCTTATATGGGTGTGAAGCTTGGGTGGTAAATGCAGCAGCGAGGAGACGGTTGGAGGCAGCGGAGATGTCCTGTTTAAGGGCAATGTGTGGTGTAAATATTATGCAGAAAATTCGGAGTGTGGAAATTAGGAGAAGGTGTGGAGTTAATAAAAGTATTAGTCAGAGGGCAGAAGAGGGGTTGTTGAGGTGGTTTGGTCATTTAGAGAGAATGGATCAAAGTAGAATGACATGGAAAGCATATAAATCTATAGGGGAAGGAAGGCGGGGTAGGGGTCGTCCTCGAAAGGGTTGGAGAGAGGGGGTAAAGGAGGTTTTGTGGGTAAGGGGCTTGGACTTCCAGCAAGCGTGCATGAGCGTGTTAGATAGGAGTGAATGGAGACGAATGGTACTTGGGACCTGACGATCTGTTGGAGTGTGAGCAGGGTAATATTTAGAGAAGGGATTCAGGGAAACCGGTTATTTTCATATAGTCGGACTTGAGTCCTGGAAATGGGAAGTACAATGCCTGCACTTTAAAGGAGGGGTTTGGGATATTGGCAGTTTGGAGGGATATGTTGTGTATCTTTATATGTTTATGCTTCTAGACTGTTGTATTCTGAGCACCTCTGCAAAAACAGTGATAATGTGCGAGTGTGGTGAAAGTGTTGAATGATGATGAAAGTATTTTCTTTTTGGGGATTTTCTTTCTTTTTTGGGTCACCCTGCCTCGGTGGGAGACGGCCGACTTGTTGAAAAAACTCACATTATCAAGGAACATTATCCTTGATAATGTGAGTAGTCACGAAAGCGCTTGGAATTTCTCTATTCTTTCAGAGTGGTTGTTTTGCATGTATATATGTATGTATATATATATATATATATATATATATATATATGTATATATATATATATATATATATATATATATATATATATATATATATATATATGTATATATATATATATATATATATATATATATATATATATATATATATATATATATATATATATATATATATATATATATATTTATATTTTCTTATAGTCGGACTTGAGTCCTGGCAATGGAAAGTACAATGCCTGCACTTTAAAGGAGTGGTTTGGGATATTGGCAGTTTGGAGGGATATGTTGTGTATCTTTATACGTATATGCTTCTAAACTGTTGTATTCTGGGCACCTCTGCAAAAGCAGTGATAATGTGTGAGTGTGGTGAAAGTGTTGAATGATGATGAAAGTATTTTCTTTTTGGGGATTTTCTTTCTTTTTGGGGTCACCCTGCCTCGGTGGGAGACGACCGACTTGTTTATAAAAAAAAAAAAAAAAAAAAAAAAAAAAATCATAGATGCATCTATCTTTGATTTATAGATTAAAAATAAAATTTTCTTTGACTTAATGGAAACATGCTTAGATATACAATACTATTTTGATGTCATTGACAATTCATCACTAGATAATGTTACCAAGAATAAGCCTTACTTTAGAAAAAAAAAATGCTGTGCTATCCAGAGACTTCTAGGAATACCAATGATCAGACGCTCAAAATAAAACACCCCTTATTACTATGCTCTAAGCATCATCTATAGTGTAAAGTATATATTTGCAAAGCCTAAAACTTTACTTACTGGTACCAAAAAAAGGTAATTAACCCTTTCACTGTCATGACCCCTGAAACTAAAAGTAATGATGGAAAATTTAATGGAAAACTTACAGAATTATATAGGCACAAATTTGGTAGTCTGGGCGCAAGTTACACATCACAGTTTCTGCCCAATCTGAGTCCTATTTTAAGTCCATTCTAGTGTTTAATTCAACCCAATTCCTAGCTATTTCAATAGTATTCCTTCTGTTTTATCAACTGAATGCAAGAAACTGTCTATTCAATGATCAGAACTACCCTACAAAGTGCACGGAAGTTGGTAATTTGGTCAAACTTTAACAAATTCCAATTTAAAAAAAGTCCAAAATATATATTGCAACTATTCCAGTTGCCAGAGTAACCTTTCCTTGTTCCCAAGCCTCTCCTATATAACACTGACCTCAATTTTGAATCCAACATCACACAGTCCAAGTTTTACCCTATTTCTCAGATTAATAAAATATAACCATAGTTTAGTCCATCCTAACAACTGAAGCAGACCTAGTAAAAACCCATGAAATAGACCAGGGGGTACTGGAGCCCCTCTCCTTCCACAGAAAAATCACCAAAAGTTTATTATTTCTGCCAATGTGGGCCCTATTTCAAGCTACTGTACTTCCAGTCTGAAACTGACCAAAATCCTCTCTGTTTCACTAGTATGTCTTCCAGTCTATCAGCTGATATCAAGAAACAGCCAATAAAAGCATGAAAATTGTTCTGGAAAACACCTCAAAGTTGCTATTTTCAGCCAAACAATGTCAAGAGGTTTGCTTTTCCCATCATGCACTTTGTGGGGGCAGGATTTTTTTTTATACTGTGCACACTCACTGAACAGACCTATTCTCTCATGTCTGGGCCAAAACTGATCACTCACAGCATATTTGAGGGCACTGTGTTTAGAATGTAGATCTACATAAGCAACACTGGCTTAAATAACGTAAATATGTGAGAGACAGTGAAAGGGTTAATAAAACCAGGTGACCTACTGTCAATCACACAGTATATATTCCTAAAAAACTTCAGAGCTGGTATGTGAAGTACTAATGAATTGAATGTGCATGTGGACTTCAGAAGTATTCTATAGGGTATTTTTTTTATTAGCACACTGGCCAATTCCCACCAAGGCAGGGTGGCCCAAAAAAGAAAAACTTTCACCATCATTCACTCCATCACTGTCTTGCCAGAAGGGTGCTTTACACTACAGTTTTTAAACTGCAACATTAACACCCCTCCTTCAGGGTGCAGGCACTGTACTTCCCATCTCCAGGACTCAAGTCCGGCCTGCCAGTTTCCCTGAATCCCTTCATAAATGTTACTTTGCTCACACTCCAACAGCACGTCAAGTATTAAAAACCATTTGTCTCCATTCACTCCTATCAAACACGTTCACGCATGCCCGCTGGAAGTCCAAGCCCCTCGCACACAAAACCTCCTTTACCCCCTCCTTCCAACCTTTCCTAGGCCGACCCCTACCCCGCCTTCCTTCCACTACAGACTGATACACTCTTAAAGTCATTCTGTTTCGCTCCATTCTCTCTACATGTCCGAACCACCTCAACAACCCTTCCTCAGCCCTCTGGACAACAGTTTTGGCAATCCCGCACCTCCTCCTAACTTCCAAACTACGAATTCTCTGCATTAAATTCACACCACACATTGCCCTCAAACATTGCCTAGAGCCTTCTCCTCACTGCAACATTCATCACCCATGCTTCACACCCATATAAGAGCGTTGGTAAAACTATACTCTCATACATTCCCCTCTTTGCCTCCAAGGACAAAGTTCTTTGTCTCCACAGACTCCTAAGTGCACTGCTCACCCTTTTCCCCTCATCAATGCTATGATTCACCTCATCTTTCATAGACCCATCCGCTGACATGTCCACTCCCAAATACCTGAATACATTCACCTCCTCCATACCCTCTCCCTCCAATCTGATATTCAATCTTTCATCACCTAATCTTTTTGTTATCCTCATAACCTTACTCTTTCCTGTATTCACTTTTAATTTTCTTCTTTTGCACACCCTACCAAATTCATCCACCAATCTCTGCAACTTCTCTTCAGAATCTCCCAAGAGCACAGTGTCATCAGCAAAGAGCAACTGTGACAACTCCCACTTTATGTGTGATTCTTTATCTTTTAACTCCTCGCCTCTTGCCAAGACCCTCGCATTTACTTCTCTAACAACCCCATCTATAAATATATTAAACAACCATGGTGACATCACACATCCTTGTCTAAGGCCTACTTTTACTGGGAAATAATCTCCCTCTTTTCTACATACTCTAACTTGAGCCTCACTATCCTCGTAAAAATTCTTCACTGCTTTCAGTAACCTACCTCCTACACCATACACTTGCAACATCTGCCACATTGCCCCCCTATCCACCCTGTCATAATAAAATGTTAAATGAGCTTTTGAAAATTAGTTTGTCCCTTTGTAGAAAAACTAGTTGCAAATGTGCATTTGTGAATACTTAAGTTGTAATTATGGGAGCATAGTTATACTTGTGTCCCATTTTCAGTGTGTCATTTTTGTTAAAGGTAGCAATGGTTTTAACACAAACTAACTCATGGTTCTGATTCTGATAGGTTTAGCACTCTGTTAATATTAATAATCTCACTTAGTTGAAAATTCCCTAAATCATCATTTAACACCTCCTGAAAACTACCTTTTCTACACTCTTCTCATCTCCAGATGCAGAAACAATATAACAATTAATATAACCCACTTTTCATTTTCTAATTTTATTCTGAACATAATTCTTAAATTTAAATGTTTATATGTCCTTTTTTCTTTCCACAAGTATCTGATACTCTTTCTTTGGCTCTCATTTTTCAGATACAACTGACACTTAATCCCACTTTTCCTACAGGGAAATTCACCCACCCCTTTAGCTTCAATCATGCTTATTTAATGTATGGGTGTGAAATTCTTGTGTCAGTGCCATAAACATGAAAAAATATAGAGCAGTAGCATTGGGATAAACAATAAGGAATGGCAATGTTAATAAATTTTTTTTTTTTTCAACAAGTCAGCCGTCTCCCACCGAGGCAGGGTGACCCAAAAAGAAAGAAAATCCCCAAAAAGAAAATACTTTCATCATCATTCAGCACTTTCACCTCACTCACACATAATCACTGTTTTTGCAGAGGTGCTCAGAACACAACAGTTTAGAATCATATACATATAAAGATACACAACATATCCCTCCAAACTGCTAATATCCCAAAACCCCTCCTTTAGAGTGCAGGAAATTGTACTTCCCATTTCCAGGACTCAAGTCCGGCTATATAAATATAAAAATAAAATAAAATAAAAGATGTGGAATATAAAAGTCTGTAACTTAGAGAGATTTAGGAGTTTGCTACAGTGGTATTGTAGTGTCAATATGTTTGAATAATGTGAGTGTAATTATGATTATTTATACAAGAGAGTTTAAGGATAGGAAGAGTAAAGGAAGGCCAATAGAGGCAGGTGGGCAAGTATAGTGCAAGTGTGGAGAAAGCACAAGAAGAGATAATGAACAAGTATGTAGTAATTTTTTATGTAGTAATTTTGTTACTTTTCTATGAAATGCTTGTAATACCGACACATATTTTGCTAGTTCTGCATCGTGCTATTGAATGTAAAGGATAGTGTGAGCGGGTGGGGGTGAGACTATATTCTGTAACCTCTAATGTGGGCTGTTCTACCCCCATGAAAATGAAAAATAGGAAACTGATGATAAAATTAACAGCATCTTAAAAAACTCAAACAATTCAAACATGGAATAATAGAATTGCTGATACATATCTAGTACAGTAATACCATTTTTTAAACTTACAATTAAAAAATATTTTGCAAATGTAAGATTATATTACCAACTTAATATCTTCAGAACTCCACTTTTCACTAACCTAAAAGTAAACAGTTCTCCCATGTCAAGTCTGTTAAGGAGCTCAGCCTTGCTGCGTGGGAATGATAAGCGGTAACGCTGTGTTTCAAATGCGGGCACGACCCATGCCTGTCAAGAGAAAAAAATTATAATATTGTACTGCAGTAAGAGAAAATTAAGTGTGATTGGATGACGAGTGAAGGTTTGAAATTCACATGTATTTGCAAAGAAAACATATAGTACGGTAGAACCTGCAGTTACAAGCACCAAAGTTATGAACATCCACACTTAGGAACAAGGCAATTCAGAACACAGTGTCCTATGAATGCTGATCTGCAGATGTAAAAACTGAAAGAAATCATTTTCAATAACTTTTTTCAGTTTTTCTTTACAAAATGCATTCATATCTTGTATATAATCATTTTATGCATGTGTGCAGGGCTCCTATTTGTTTGTGAGAGACTGGTTAGGAATTGTAGATTTAGTAATTATATATACAGTGGAACCTCAAATATCGAACTTAATCCGTCCCAGGAGCTAGTTCTAAATTCGAAAAGTCTGAAAATCGAAGCAATATTTCCCATAAGAAATAATGGAAATACAATTAATCCGTTCCAGAAACCCAAAAATATTCACAAAAAAATACATTTTATATAGATTAATTACAGTTTTACATACACACAACAAATAATATAGTGTTCAATTATGTATATAAATATAAAATAACATTTTTACTTACCTTTATTGAAGATTGGTGACGGCATCTGGAAGATAGGGAGGAGGAGAGAGGGAGTTGGGGTAGTGTTTGGAAGGGGAATCCCCCCATAAGAACTTTAGGTATCAAAGCCCTCTCTGGGGTTACTTCCCTTCTCTGTCTTTTAATGCCACTAGGGCCAGCTTGAGAGTCACTGGAGCTCTGTCTCACAAAATTACTGTTCACAGTCGTCTGTTTCTGTCTCACAGTCCTCTGTACATCCTGGCAAGCTCAACAAGTCTCACACCACTCATACTTCTGAATTATTTCCTTCTTCACATCCATGGTGTTTCTCACTTTCTTTACCACAGGGGCACCACTAGCAAGTTTCTTTGGGCCCATGGTAGCTTATTCCACAGTCCTACAATCACTAAACACAATGAAATAATCATAAAATGTTTGAATGAGAGCGCAGGTTAGTGTTCACTCAAGCATCAACAAAGCCAGACTGGCTCATGGTGCTTGCGCGGGGATGCGGACAGAGTGGGCTGGTGGACAGGTCCGGTGCCCGGCAGTCCGAAAATAGGGGCACGTTCAATAATAGCGACAAAGTTGGTTTGCAAAAAGGGTTCTATTTTTGAAACGTTCGATAAGTGATACGTTTGAAATTTGAGGTTCCACTGTACTTGCCTTAACCCGTAAATGGTCCAAACGTATATAAACGTTCACTACCGTACTGCCCCAACTTTTTTGAGAAAAAAAAAATGTTTTTTAATAAGAAAAAAGAGCATATGGTACCCAGGCATCCCCAATTATTTTAATATGGTGCACAGTGAGTGCTCACACCCATTCTCACATGTCTGGGCGACTCAGGCTTATCGTGGCAATGTTAAATGTAGAACACATAAAACGTATATATACGTTTGGGGCACTAGCGGTAAAAACGTATATATACGTTTGGACCGTTTACGGGTTAAAGATGAATTATAAATATTATTACCTCTTCAGGTAATTCATAATGCGATGTACAGTGGTACCTCGGGATGCGAACTTAATTCGTTCCAGAAGGCTGTTCGAATGCCGATACTGAACAAATTTGTTCCCATAAGGAATAATGTAAATTAGATTAATCCATTTCAGACCCCCAAAAATACACTTACAAAAGCATTTACAAAAATACACTTACATAATAGTTCGAGTTTTGAGCTGTTCGTATCCCGAGGTACCACTGTACAGTGGACACCCGCCTTACGATATTAATCCGTTCCTGAGAGCTCATCGTAAGCTGAAATTATTGTTAGCCGAATTAATTTTCCCCATAAGAAATAATGGAAATCAAATTAATCCGTTCCTGACACCCCAAAGTATGAAAAAAAAATTTTTTACCACATGAAATATTAATTTTAATACACACAAACTGAAGAAGACATGCACAATTACTACTCTACTAAGAATAGAATACAGTGGACCCCCGCATACCGGACGCCTTGCATAACGGACAATCCGCATACCGGACGCTTTGATCGCTAAAATTTTGCCCCGCATACCGCCCAAAAACCCGCTCAGCGCCCTTCGTCCGAGACGCGTCCAATGTGCGGCCTGAGCCAGCCTCATATGTTCCGCCGGTGGCATTGTTTACCAGCCAGCCTCCACGGTAACATTCAAGCATACAATCGGAATATTTCGTATTATTACAGTGTTTTCGGTGCTGTTTCTGGAAAATAAGTGACCATGGGCCCCAAGAAAGCTTCTAGTTCCAACCCTACAGCAATAAGGGTTAGAATTCCAATAGAAATGAAGAAAGAGATCATTGATAAGTATGAAAGTGGAGTGCGTATCACCGACCTGGTCAGGTTGTACAAGAAACCCAAATCAACCATCTCTACTATTGTGGGCAACAGAAAGGCAATCAAGGAAGCTGTTCTTGTCAAAGGTTTAACTGTGTTTTCGAAACAAAGATCGCAAGTGATGGAAGATGTTGAGAGACTCTTATTGGTGTGGATAAATGAAAAACAGCTAGCAGGAGATAGTGTCTCTCAAGCGATCATAAGCGAAAAGGCTAGGAAGTTGCATGAGGATTTAATTAAAAAAAGGCCTGCAACTAGTGATGATGTGAGTGAATTTAAGGCCAGCAAAGGCTGGTTTGAGAGATTTAAGAAGCGTAGTGGCATACATAGTGTGATACGGCATGGTGAGGCTGCCAGTTCGGACCACAAAGCGGCTGAAAAATATGTGCAGGAATTCAAGGAGTACATAGAAACTGAAGGACTGAAACCTGAACAAGTGTTTAATTGTGATGAAACAGGCCTGTTCTGGAAGAAAATGCCAAGCAGGACCTACATTACTCAGGAGGAAAAGGCACTCCCAGGACATAAGCCTATGAAAGACAGGCTTACTTTGTTGATGTGTGCCAATGCTAGTGGTGATTGCAAAGTTAAGCCTTTATTAGTGTATCACTCTGAAACTCCCAGAGCGTTCAGGCAAAAGAATGTCCTCAAGGATAATTTGTGTGTGCTGTGGAGATCAAACAGTAAGGCATGGGTCACTAGGGACTTTTTCTATAACTGGTTACACCATGCATTTGCCCCCAATGTCAAAGATTACCTAACTGAAAAGAAATTAGAACTTAAGTGCCTCCTGGTGTTAGACAATGCCCCTGGTCATCCTACAGACGTGGCAGAGCGACTTTATGGGGACATGAGCTTCATTAAGGTGAAGTTTTTGCCTCCTAATACCACTCCTCTCCTGCAGCCCATGGACCAGCAGGTTATTGCAAACTTCAAAAAACTGTACACAAAAGCTCTGTTTGAAAGGTGCTTTGTAGTGACCTCAGAAACTCAACTGACTCTAAGAGAGTTTTGGAGAGATAACTTTAATATCCTCAATTGTATAAACCTTATAGGTAAGGCTTGGGAGGGAGTGACTAAGAAGACCTTGAACTCTGCTTGGAAGAAACTGTGGCCAGAATGTGTAGACAAAAGGGATTTTGAAGGGTTTGAGGCTAACCCTGAGAGGAGTATACCAATTGAGGAATCAATTGTGGCATTGGGGAAGTCCTTGGGGTTGGAGGTTAGTGGGGAGGATGTGGAAGAGTTGGTGGAGGAGGACAATGAAGAACTAACCACTGATGAGCTGATAGATCAACTTCAAGAGCAAGAGGCCAGACCTGGGGAAACTGGTTCAAAGGAGGGGAGAGAGAAATTGAAGGAATTGCCTACTTCAAAGATTAAGGAAATGTGTGCAAAATGGCTTGAAGTGCAAACCTTTTTTGATGAAAATCACCCTCACACAGCTATTGCAAGCCGTGCTGGTGACTGTTACAATGACAATGTTGTGAACCACTTTAGACAAATCATAAAGGAACGAGAGGTACAGGCCACTATGGACAGATATGTTGTGCGAAAGAAGTCCAGTGACTCTGAAGCTGGTCCTAGTGGCATTAAAAGAAGAAGGGAAGTAACCCCAGAAAAGGACTCGACACCTCAAGTCTTAATGGAAGGGGATTCCCCTTCTAAACACTAACACTCTCTCTCCCCTCCTCCCATCCCATCAATCATCACCAGATCTTCAATAAAAGTAAGTGTCATGTAATTGTGCATGCCTTTTTCAGTTTGTGTGTACTAAAATTAACATTTCATGTGGTAAAAAAAATTTTTTTTCATACTTTTGGGTGTCTTGCACGGATTAATTTTATTTCCATTATTTCTTATGGGGAAAATTCATTCACATACCGAACATTTCGCATAACAGCCAGCCCTCTTGCACGGATTAAGGTCGCTATGCGGGGGTCCACTGTACATGACATTTACCTTTATTGAAGATCTGGTGATGATTGATGGGATGGGAGGAGGGGAGAGTGTGGAAATTATTGTTTAGAAGGGGAATCCCCTTCCATTAGGGCTTGAGGTAGGAAGTCCTTTTCCGGGGTTACTTCCCTTCTTCTTTTAATGCCACTAGGACCAGCTTGAGTCACTGGACCTCTGTCGCACAACAAATCTGTCCATAGAGCTCTGTACCTCCTGTTCCTTTAAGACTTTCCTAAAATGGGCCATAACATTGTCATTGTACAGGTTGCCTACATGGCTTGCAGTAGCTGTGTCAGGGTGATTTTCATCCATAAAGGTTTGCAGTTCAACCCACTTTGCACACATTTCCTTAATCTCTTTTTTCAATTCCATACTAGTTCTCGCCCTTTTTACCACAGGGATGGCACTAGAAGCTTTCTTGGGATCCATGGTGACTTATTTTGCAGTTACAAGCACTAAAAACACTGGGATAATGTGAAAAGTACCGAATGTATGCGTAGATGCGCCTACACTGGCGCTGAGGCCACATGTGGGACGCGTCCCGGATGAATCACGTAAGGAGAGTTTTTTTATCGTGAGGCGAGGCAAAATTTTTGTGTTCAAATGCTTCGTATGGCGGATTTAACCCTTTGACTGTCGCGGCCGTATATATACGTCTTACGAGGTACCGTGTTTGACGTATATATACTCATAAATTCTAGCAGCTTCAAATCAAGCAGGAGAAAGCTGGTAGGCTCACATGTGAGAGAATGGGTCTGTGTGGTCAGTGTGCACCATATAAAAAAAATCCTGGAGCACGCAGTGCATGAGAAAAAAAAACTCAGACCTTTTTTTTTAATTAAAAAGCCGACTTTGTGGTCTATTTTCGTATAGTATTTATGGTTGTATTCTCGTTTTCTTGGTCTCATTTGATAGAATGGAAAACATATTATAGAAATAGAGGTGATTTTGATTGATTTTACTATAAAAAGAACCTAGAAATGGAGCTCAAAGTAGGAGAAATGTTTGATTTTTGCCAATGTTCAAAAGTAAACAAATGATGCCATTGTCCAATAAATGTCCAACTAGCCATTCTAATATGCAGTTATGAATGGGTTGATGTTATTTATACAATTATTACAGTATTGCAGTAGTCTGCATAATAGTAAGTCTTCTATTTTTTGTTTGAATAAAAATTCAAAATAGAAAGCAAGAGTAATATCAGAGGGGCCTGGAGACATGACTGATGAGCAAAGAAAATGTTATTTTAGAGCCAGGAATGTCTGCATTGTTCATTCTGGACCTTATTTTGAAATTGTCATATTTTTTTAGTTTTCGTGAAATTGGCCAAATTGCAAATTTCTGACCACATTATTAGGTAGTTGAAATCGGTAAATGGGCAGTTTCTTGTACTCAATCGATAGAAAAAATGGAGTTCTAAAGAAATAGCTATGAGTTTGGGCAACTGGAACGATGGAATTAGCCGAAAATAGAGTTCAAAGTGGGCGAAATCGCCGATTTGTAAACAGCGCCGAGGTCGCTAACTTCGCGAGAGCATAATTCCGTCAGTTTTCCATCAAATTTCGTTTTTTTGGTGTCATTACAATCGGGAAAAGATTATCTATCACTTCATAAGAAATTTTTTTTTTTTTTTTTAATTTTGTGACACCAGGAGACACCTCAGGATTGGGGGTTGCGACAGTCAAAGGGTTAATGTAATGCGATGCGTTCATAAGGCGGGGGTCCACTGTATTAGTATTTTGTGTTTATTATATGCATCATATTTGTTTGGTAGATGACAAAGAGAAACGAGCAGCAGTTGTAAACCTTATTTAACCCTTTCAGGGTCCGTCCCGTAGATCTACGGCTTTACGTTCAGGGTCCAAACCGTAGATCTACGCCATGAGCTCAGCTCACTCTGATAAACTGTGAGTGGTACATTTGGGCCTAGATATGAGAGAATACATCTATGTGGTATGTGTGCACCACATAAAACAGATCCTGCAGCACACTGTGTATAATGAGAGAAAAAAACTTAAATCATGATTTTTCGATTAAAACAGCAACTTTGCAGTGTTTTTTCGTGTTTTTATAGTTGTATTTGCGATTTCTTGGTCTCATTTGATAGAATGGAAGACATATTACAGAAATAGAGATGATTTTGATTGGTTTTAGCACTGGAAATGGCTTGAAACTGAGCTCAAAGTAGCGGAAATGTTAAATTTTTGCCGATATTCAAGAGTAAACAAACGACCTCACACGTCTAATACACGTCAGCTGGTGGGTCTAATATACATTCACAAATATGGTGATGATATTTATACAATTATTACAGTATTGCATAACAGTAAATCTTCTATTTTTTGGTGTGAATAAAAATTCATTATGTGAATAAAAATTCAAAATGAAATTTATTTGTAAAGCCTCAAAACATAACTAATGAACAGAGGAAACATTAGTTTAGTGCCAGGAATGCCTACATTGTTTATTCTGGACCCTATTTTGAAATTGGAATATTTTGAACTTTGTGTTAAATTGGCCAAATTAACAATTTCCGATCACTTTATTTTGTAGTTGAAACAGTTGACTTGGCGATTTCTTGTGCTCAATCGATAGAATAGAAGTAATACTAGTGAAATAGCTAAGAATTTGGTTGATTGGAATAATGTAATTGGCCTAAAATGGGAGTCAAAGTCGGCAAAATCGCCGATTCGTAAATGTTGCTGACACATCAAAATTCGCGAGAGCATAATTTCGTCAATTTTCCACCAAATTTTGTACTTTTTGTTTTATTACCTTCACAAAAAGATTCTCTACGATTTCATAAGAAAAAATAACAAATTTTTTTTTGGAAAATTCTTGGACACTGGTGCGTGACTCCAGATTTGGGCCTTGGACCCTGAAAGGGTTAACCCTTTGACTGTTTCGGACGTATTTATACGCAAAAATTCTGTCGGCTTCAAATCAAGCGGGAGAAAGCTGGTAGGCCCACATGTGAGAGAATGGGTCTGTGTGGTCAGAGTGCATCACATAAAAAATTTCCTGCAGCATGCAGTGCATAATGAGAAAAAATAAAACTGACCGTTTTTTTGGGATTAGAACGCAGACTTTGAGGTGTATTTTCATATAGTATTTATCACTGTATTCTTATTTTCATGGTCTCAGATGATAAAATGGAAAACATATTACAGAAATAGAGATGATTTTGATTAGTTTCACAATGAAAATGACCTTGAAATTGAGCTCAAAGTAGCAGAAATGTTTGATTTTTACCAATGTTCAGGAGTAAGCAAATCACACCACACGTCCAATACACGTCAACTGGGGAGTCTAATATTCTTTCACTAGAAAATTGATATTATTTATACAATTTTTACAATAATGCAGTAGTCTGCATAACAGTAAATTTTTTATTTTTTGTACGAATAAAAATTCAAAATAGAAAGCAATAGTAATGTAAGAGGGGCCTAGAGACATGACTAATGAACAGAGGATGTTATTTTAGTGCCAAGAATGTCTACACTGTTTATTCTGGACCTTAACATGACTCAAGAAATCGTAATGACACGATTGCAAACAAACCATACCCCCGGCCGGGATTGAATCCGCGGGTTCAATCCCGGCCGGGGGTATGGTTTATTCTGGACATTATTTTGAAATTGGCATCTTTTTTAATCTGCGTGAATTTGGCCAAATAACCAATTTCTGACCACTTTATTGGTTGGTTCAAATCGGTAAATGGGCGGTTTCTTGTACTCAACTGATAGAAAAAATGGAGTTCTAAAGAAATAGCTATGAGTTTGGTCAACTGGAACAACGGAATTGGCCAAAAACAGGGCTCAAATTCGGCAAAATCGCCGATGCGTATATGTTGCCAAGACCGCTAACTTCGCCGGAGCGTAATTCTGTGAGTGGTGTCATTACCATCGGGAAAAGATTCTCTATCACTTCATAAAAAAAATTTTGCGACATAGAATGACAGTTTAAGAAAGGGGCTTGCGACAGTCAAAGGGTTAATCGCTGCTTGCTCACTTTGAGTCCTATTTTATGCCAATTACATTGTTCCAGTCACCCAAATCCTTAGCTATTTCACAAGCATGTCTTTATCAAATGAGCACAAGAAATTGCCCAATCAATTATTTCAACTAACCAATGAAGTGATCAGAAATTGGTAATTTGGCCAAATTCACACAAATTTCAAAATACAGTGGTACCTTGACTTACGAGTGCCCCAACTTATGAGTTTTCCGAGTTATGAGCTGTCGCTTGGTCGATTTTTTGCTTTGAGTTGTGAGCCAAAATCCGAGTTATGTGCAAGCTTCAGATACGCTACCACTCGCAGGAGATACCAAGGAAATATCAGAAACCTTAATAATAACCAATATGTAACATCCTTTCAATTCTGATACCACTGGTAATGTCATCCTGCCAGAATGTTCTATAACTTATGCCCTAGGTAAAGAGAAACAATTCTGGAACATGTGTAACATATGTTCGATAGGCCAGCTGGTTGGGTGGGCAGCCGGCTGGCTGGCTGATTTTTATTTATTTATTTTTTTATTTGGACATGATATATAGTTGTACAAAGAAATATAGTGATTGGGTGTACATGCCAAAAGCCCCTTGTATGCAGAGCATTATGGGCAGGCTTAAAATTAACTTAAGATTAACTAAGCAATGATATATTCAGTGGTAAAAACTACAGTAAACAAATTACAACATGAAGTACAAATGAGTACAGTGGACCCCCGGTTAACGATATTTTTTCACTCCAGAAGTATGTTCAGGTGCCAGTACTGACCAAATTTGTTCCCATAAGGAATATTGTGAAGTAGATTAGTCCATTTCAAACCCCCAAACATACACGTACAAACACACTTACATAAATACACTTACATAATTGGTCGCATTCGGAGGTGATCGTTATGCGGGGGTCCACTGTATTTCAAATAAGAAGCATTAAAGTTGTGCAAATTTTCTCTGTATCTATCTCACAGGTACACATAAATACAGTTGTACATAGTGTAAATTGCCTAGGATAACCCCAAAAAATACAGACAAAATGCTATATTGTACTATGCTTGTAGATATAAAGTATAATAAGCATGACTGGCAAGTAATACACATTTTCACTTGTTCAGGAATCAGACATTACGGCTCTGCATCGTGTGTAATACCTGTTGGTTCATGAGAGGATCTCTCTCTGAGACAGAAACACAGGCAGACAGAAAGACATATAAGCAGAGACAAAGCTAGACAGACATGTTTATGTGTAACAGTGAAAAATAAAGCCAAGGCAGTGCACGATCATCAAATGCCACTCCACTGCTGCACTGTCAGCCGTGGAGTGACACTCATCTTACACAAAGCTTCAAGGAATGTCATATATACTCCAGCATTTCTAAAACATTGCTGGGACCTGGCAAAAAAGGAAAAAACATTTTTTATTTATAAATACATTTTTCTTATTTAAAAACTCATGACAAAAAAATTGGGGTGGCTTTTGGGGGCTGGAACAGACTAATGGCATTTCAATTAATTTCAATGAGGAAAACTGATTTAACATACACGCAAATAGAGTTATGAGCTCGGTCACGGAACAAATTAAACTCCTAAGTCAAGGTACCACTGTATTACAATTTCAAAACAGAGTCCAGAATAAAGAATGCAGGCATTTCTGGCACTAGAATAACATTTCCTCTGTTCATTAGTTATATTCCCAAGCTTTACACATGAATTCCATTTTGATTTTTTATTCACACAAAAAAAATAGATTTACTGTTATGCAATATTGTAATAACTGTACAAATAATATCAGCGCATTCGTGAACGCATATTAGATCCACTAGTTGGATGTGTGTCGGATGCATGATGTCCAATACATGTCCAACATTTTTGCTAATCTAAGCTCAAATTCACACTATTTCCTGTCCTAAAACCAATCAAAATCATCTCTATTTCTATAATATATCTTCCATTCTATCAAATGAGACCTGGAAACTGAGAATATAACCATAAAAACAATATGAAAATACACTGCAAAACTGATTTTAAACCAAAAACACAGTTGCAGGGTTTTCTCATTATGCACTGCTTGCTGCAGGATTTTTTTTATATAATGCATATTTACCACATCGACCCATTCTCTCACATCTAGGCCCAAATTTACCGCTCACACTTATCTGAGTGAGCTGAGCTCATGCCGTAGTACCATGGCATGGCCAGTGAACTCAAAGGCATAGCACTACGGCACAGTCAGTGAAGTGGTTAATAATTATGATGGCTGCTCGACTAATGATTATATAGACGATCCTACAAATATTAACGAAGAGAACTACAGTGTTCAATTTGTGAAAATAGTTTAAATGCAGCAGCTCCACTTACTCACACCATGCCCTCCTGCACAAGCAGCTGCCTTCATGACTCCTTTGCACACCACACACAACAGTGAGAAGATGGAGAGCACATGTAAAGAGTGTTGTGTCAGATACACTGAGGCAGAAATGTGGTCCTGCAGTTCTATTTTACATGCTTCCTATCCCAACATGTATAGAGAGGCAGTATGAAGAGGCAGAAATGCAGTCCTGCAGTCATATTTTACATGCTTCCTATCTCTACACGCAGAAATAGTCAGCATGATTACATTTCTGCCTCATCGTATCTGACACAACACTCTTTATGTGAGCTCTCCTTCTCACTGTTATGGTGTGGGCATTAGATGCCTGGGTATATAGTGTGTGAATGAGTGATGAAGGCAGCTGCTCTTGGTTTCAGTTAAGGATGAACACGTTTAATAAACATCACAAGTATATCAACACAAAGAAAACAAAAAATAACACAAACCAGCAACCATATGTAAAAATTGGTAGCACCCATTTTTTTTCCCATCCTCTACCCTCTTTAATCTAAATAGCACAAACAGTCCAGGTACTTTGTTCTTTCTCCTACTCCTGCTCCAATTTGTGTTCACTTATTTCACAGCAGTTATTTATTTTGTGGTAGTAATATTTACTTCTAACCCCTTCTCCTGTATACATTACTAAAGTTAAATAGAGAAACTTTTGTTTTTCTTTTTGGGCCACCTTGCCTCGGTGGGAAACAGCCGATTTGTTGAAAGATATTTACTTCTGATTATAAAGCTAGCATTTGGAATCCTCTTCATTTTCAATGTTATATAATTAATTTTCCATGTCCTTGATGTGCGAGGAAAAGAAAAAGTGCAATATAGATTTGTAGGAAGAGAAAAGTAAATATTGTTATACTGTAAAAGCAAATGTTTCAAGCGCACATTTACAAATCTTCCCTGCTTAGCTGTTTGAGAAAGATTACTATATAATGAAACCATTTTTTCAAAGTTGAAGACCATAAAGGACATATGCTATTTTATATTGAAGCTTAATGCATTTTTAACAATTCACTCAGGAGACTGATAGATAAAAAGTTGGACATTGTAGATTCCATGTAAATAAATAATTAAAAATTGGTTACACAAGCTTAGAGACAAACTCCAAGAAAGGAGTTTAGAAAATTAAATATGGACTCCATAACTAATACTTTATGTAACTCCAACACTAGTGAATCTCTGTTAATTTAAATAACAAAGTGATCCTCACAATTAATTATGCATATTTACCCACCTTTTTGCTATCATCAGGGTGTAAATTTTGAAGTGTTTTTCTTAGGTAGACATAAAGGCCAAACATGGGAAGAAAGTCTATATCTGTTAGGAAGACGTATGGTGTATTTACATGTTGCACCCCAACATTACGAAGGAAATTGACAGGATAAAAATTCTGAAAAAAAAAAATGCAAAAAAAATTAATTTAGTCAAATATACCTGAGGGCTTAGTCCCAAATGTATACACTACCAAAACAATGTACTGAAAGAGATATGGGAAGAAGTGTAAAATACACCCAGTGAAAAGCAGGGGTGACATGGGCACAATAAGAGAGCACTATATCAACATCGATAGTCCAAGACTACCTGCTAAAAACAGATACCAGCAATATTGCCACACCAACCAGCTGTGATGGCTATGAGCCAGGGAGGCATCAACAGCAACAGTCATATTCAACAAGTAAACAGAAATGTGCAAGAAAGGTATAAAATACCAACAATATGAAAGTAAAGACACATGTGCAACATCTGGATATCTTTATTGTAGACGTTTCGCCATCCAGTGGCTTTATCAATACAAATTCTAGGACATAATTGGAAGACTGTAGAACTATATACAAAAGATGAGGTAATCAGTCCCTCAGCCTTGGAGTTAGTGTTCACAGCATCGTGGTGGAGGAGAATCTGGAGTAAAGGCAAGAAGACTGGCGGTTATATAGGCGTCAGTGGATAAGGACATGCAGCAGACAGGGGCATAGTCACTGGTAGGCGGGATTCCCCAGAGGAAGTAGGTCCTTCCCAAAGAGATGGGTTAGTTGCAGCAGCCATGAAGAAGGTCTTGTAGATGTCCTCTGAACCAAGATTCCATGATGTTGCAGTGTCTGACAAGTTGTGCAAGAAAGGTATAAAATACCGACAATATGAAAGTAAAGACACATGTGCAACATCTGGATATCTTTATTGGATATCTTTATCTACAATAAAGATATCCAGATGTTGCACATGTGTCTTTACTTTCATAAACAGAAATGCCTGGCCTCAGGCTACACTGAAAGGGTAGAAAAACTCAACCTTGGTAACAGGTACAGTACATCTTTAAAGATGTTATCTTAGAACAAAATGACTAACATCACAAATATTACTTTGAATGCAAGACATATGAGTCACATGCTGTTGAAACAAAGGATCAGGATCTCTGTACGATGTAAGTTTAGGCAACATTTGAGGCATCTTATATTTAACATATTATTCAATGAAATAATAATATATGAGGGCAAACAATGTCAAATAAGAGGTACATTGTCCAATGCTATGATAATTATTACAAGCATATTTTGAACTTACTCTATTTCTAGTATGCAACATTCAGCTCTAAATATTATGTGATAAACTGTAGTATTGAGACAAACATATTCTAATTTATTATTTTTGGTTTGAAACTGAAATTTTGCTTTATATGATTTTTCAATGCTTCTTCAAATGTTCCCATTTTTATTTCTTTTTACAATTTGGACTAAAATGAACTGCAAATAATTCTATGGAAATCATATTTAAAATACTAAGTGACAATGTTGAGGTAAGACACTAAGTTAATAAGGCCCATTCCCTAATTATAATATTTTTAATCAAGAAATTGCCATAAATTTATTACTAGCAGGCATGGATAAAATATTTTTTAAAGAAGCAATGCTCTAGGATTTATTCCCACAGGCAGAAGGTTCGTAGACAGCAACCACAGAGAGAGGTGTTTTATTACCATCCTGCCAAATGAGTGTGAACTAGAAACCTGTAATTGTTTTGCATTCTGGTAGAGCTGCTGGCATTTTTTCTTTGTCAGATAAACATGTAGGCCTTAGGAAAGGTTGGAAGGAGGGGTAAAGGAGGTTTTGTGTGTGAGGGGCTTGGACTTCCAGCAAGCATGTGTGAATGTGTTAGATTTTTAGGACTTGACATGCTGTTGGAGTGTGAGCAAGGTAATATTTATGAAAGGATTCAGGGAAACTGGCAGGCCAGACTTGAGTCCTGGAGGTGGAAAGTACAGTGCCTGCATTCTGAAGGAGGGGTGTTAATGTTGCAGCTATATAACTGTAGTTCAAGCATGCCTCTGGCATAATGGTGATGGAGTGAATGATGATCATATTTTTTTTTTGGGGGGGGGGATGTATTAACCCTGTCAGGGTTTCGGCCGTACTAGTACGGCTTACGCACCAGGGTTTTTGACGTACTAGTACACCTAAATTCTAGTGCCCTCAAATCTAATGAGAGAAAGCTGGTAGGCCTACATATGAAAGAATGGGTCTATGTTGTCAGTGTGCGTGGTATAAAAAAATCCTGCAGCACACAGTGCATAATGAGAAAAAAAACTTTGACCGTGTTTTTGGATTAAAACAACGACTTTGCACTGTATTTTCGTATGGTATTAATTGTTGTATTCTAGTTTTCCTGGTCTCATTTTATAGAATGGAAGACATATTACAGAAATTGAGATGATTTTGACTGGTTTTACAATGAAAAGTACCTTGAAATTGAGCTCAAAGTAGCAGAAATGTTCAATTTTTACCAAAGTTCAAAAGTAAACAAATCATGCTGTGTCCAATACACGTCAATTGGTGAGTCTAATATTCTTTCACAAGTGCGCTGATATTATTTATACCATTTCTACACTAATACAGTACTCTGCATAACAGTAAATCTTCTATTTTTTTGTGAGAATAAAAATTCAAAGTGGAAAGCAAAAGAATGTAAGAGGGGCATGGGGACGTGGCTAATGAACAGAGGAAATGTTATTTTAGTGCCAGGATTGTCTTTCTTGTTTATTCTGGACCCTATTTGGAAATAGGCATCTTTTGAAATTTGTGTGAAATTGGCAAAATTGCTAAATTCTGACCACTGTATTGGATAGTTGAAATCGGTAAATGGGTGGTTTCTTGTACTCATTCGATAGAAAAAATGGAGTTCTAGTGAAATAGTTATGATTTTTGTCGACTAGTACAGTGGAATTGGCCGAAAATAGGGCTCAAAGTGGGCAAAATCGCCAATGCGTAAACATTGTCGAGACCGCTAACTTCGCGAGAGCATAATTCCGTAAGTTTTCCATCAAATTTCATACTTTTGGTGTCATTATGATCAGGAAAGATTCTCTATCTTTTCATAAGGATTTTTTTTTTTGAAATTTGGGCAACCCTGAGAACAAGTCTCTGGGAGGGCCTGTCGACCCTGAAAGGGTTAATAATAATAAAAAAAATAAGATGACAGGTACAACTTGATACAACTACTAACACCTAGGTCATACTACATGTGCAATTGTGCATTTACGTGTATACACTCATCTGAGTTTCTCTTAATTTTTAAACAATTCTTGTCCTTATAGCATTTCATTTCATCTCCATGGAGAGGTAGAGTAGAATTCTTCCTCCATAAGTAATGTATTTCAAGAAAGGTGACTAGAGTGCCAGAAGCATGAAGTTGGGTTTTCTGAATGTGCGAGGATGTAGTACAGATGGAAAGAAAGAATTAATTGTTAATGTTACGAATGAAAGAAGCTGGATGTCCAAGCTTTAAACAAAACAAAGATGAATAAAGTAGGATAATTTCAATGAGAATTAAAAGGGGTTAAATCAGGTGTATCTGAGAGCTAGAGCTTAACCCCTTGACTGTCACAACCCCAAATCCTGAGGTGTCTCCTTGTCGTAATGGTTCTTAAATGGAGATATCACAGGTTGAAAGTAGACACACTTGTAGGATGGTAGATATATTGTCAGACTGAGATGAGAGATGGAGCCCGGTGCCAAGCCTGTTCACGTCTTGTAGGTCTGCCGCCGAGTGAGAGCGGGACAAAGGGATCACTGCCCATGTGTATGCCTATGACGTCACACAAAGCCAAAGGCTTACGAGGGATCTCGTGTCTAAAGCACAGGGATGATACTAATATGCTATGCTATATAATACTGGGAATACAGGGATCAGCAACTATGCTGACAGCTCGGTCATGTTACGTATGTCGTCCCGACATACACTACTATCTATAGGCTGAACAGGCAGGCGGATCTGGGCTGATTCTATACAATAACAAATGCATATATAACTTAGAACTAATGGATGGTACAACATGATTTTGACGTAATGGGTGTTAACGTAATCCTTACAAACTATAAGTACAAATCATTATACAATATGGATGGAATTGATCGATCGATCTGTATTCATGCACTCTACAAATGGTGGCAGCGGTGGGATGATACTAATATGCTATGCTATATAATACTGGGAATACAGGGATCAGCAACTATGCTGACATCCTGGTGTCGCCAAAAAAAAAAAAAAAAAAAAAAAAAAAAATTACGAAATGATAGAGAATCTTTTCCCGATTGTAATGCCACCAAAAGAATGAAATTTGATGGAAAACTGATGGAATTACACTCTCGCGAAGTTAGCAACCTCTGTGATATTTACGAATCGGCGATTTCGCCCACTTTGAGCCCTATTTTTGGCTAATTCCATTGTTCCAGTCGACCAAACTCATAGCTATTTCTTTAGAACTCCATTTTTTCTATCAATTGAGTACAAGAAACTGCCCATTTACTGATCTCAACTACCCAATAATGTGGTCAGAAATTTGCAATTTTGCCAATTTCACGAAAATTAAAAAAATATGACAATTTCAAAATAGGGTCCAGAATGAACAATGCAGACATTCCTGGCTCTAAAATAATATTTTCTTTATTCATTAGTTACGTCCCCAGGCCCCTCTGATATTACTCTTGCTTTCTATTTTGAATTTTTATTCAAACAAAAAATAGCAGATTTACTGTTATGCAGACTACTGCAATATTGTAATAATTGTATAAATAATGTCAACCCATTCATGACTGCATATTAGAATGGCTACTTGGACATTTATTGGACAATGACATCATTTGTTTACTTTTGAACATTGGCAAAAATCAAAGATTTCCCCTACTTTGAGCTCCATTTCAAGGTTCTTTACATAGTAAAACCAATCAAAATCACCCTATTTCTATAATATGTTTTCCATTCTATCAAATGAGACCAAGAAATCAAGAATACAACCATAAATACTATGCGAAAATAGACCACAAAGTCGGCATTTTAATTAAAAAAAAATGGTCGGAGTTTTTTTTCTCCTTATGCACTGTGTGCTGCAGGATTTTTTTTATATGGTGCACACTGACCACACAGACCCATTCTCTCACATGTGGGCCTGCCAGCTTTCTCCTGCTTGATTTGAAGCTGCTAGAATTTATGAGTATATATACATCAAAAATGGTGGCTCGTAAGGGTTAAAAATGGGTAGTAGTATTATTAAATTATCAACTGTGGAAGGCAAAAACAGGGTATGGGTGTTTAAATTCAAGAATTACAATATGTGGATTAGAATAAGGTGGGATGTAAGAAGTGGGGTTATAGTAAGAGATTTTAGAAGGTGTTAAGTGAATATTTAGGGAGTTTTGAACCAAGTAAGGAAATAAATGTTGTGGGAACAAAAATGCTAAAAATGAGAAAATGGTGTATATGGCATAGTAGGTAAGTTTGGAATACCAGGGTAAATGACAACGGGAGGCCTGTATTTGAACTACCATATACAGTATATAGAAAGAAGTTTGGCAATAGGTAGTTTAAGAAAGGATAAATAAGTACAAGACTTGACAATAGTTTGTTAGCCTATATATTAGTAGATAAAAGGCTAATGGGTATACAGCAAGACCCCCTGTATCTGCAGGGGATAGGTTCCAAGAACCTCCTGTATAGAGTCAGAAAACTTAAGCGGGAGAATAACGACACAATACACCAATGCTTCACACGGGATGGGAAAATTCTTGTTAGGAAAACAAATGTAGGTCAACTGTACACAATCACGAACGAGAATGATCTATCACGATTCCTCAGGGATACTAATCTTACAGAGAATAACTAAACAATGTCCAACTTAAAAGCCTACGTAGTGTAGTGTATGTTTTGCTCCATTATTGTTCAAATTTCATTGTACAATCTCTTAGTAATTAAATAATCAACTACCTCATTTTGTGATTTACTAGTAAGCATAAGTCACCTTATGTAATTTTCTTATTTACTATTGTTTGCTTAAACATTAGCTGAATTGATACTTTCTTTGTCCATATTACTACCTCATATTTTTTTAAATACTATCAATTGATATTACTTACTAAAATTAATAATTATAATTTTTACTATAATTTCAATTTACTCTTAACATTTTTGACATTTAATAACCATTACTTGTCTAATTACCTTTACCTGTTTTAATACCACATTTACTCTCTTAGAGTACTCTTAATTACCTTGTACTGCCATATAACCTCTAGTATAACTACCAGTGCAATATTGAATGAAATAAACATTACTTTTTCACTTTTTTTGTAATCATTATTACTTACTAAAATTTTATTAAACACCATATTTACTACCAGTCAATTTTACTTTTGTACATTAAACATTATTTAATACTTCCCAAAACATTTTGTTGCCAAATTATCAAGTTTGTATATTCAACTCCAACCTTTATATTATCCTTTGTACCTGTGTACCTGTCTACCATCTTACTATCATATTATAACCAAGACATTACCATTGTTATTTTTTACTATTATTCTTTTGGTACTTTGTGAATTTTATTTTGTCAATTTAAATCTAGTTATACTCTTGATCTTGTCAACAACCTATACCAAACTCTAGTGCAATTGCAAGTACCATTTCAATTTGTATTTTTATATTATAAGTTTATATTTAATTCCTACTCTAAGATTGTTTTCATATCTTAGTGACTATATTGTGTGTGCAATTAGTGTATATTTCAATTATATTATTGTTCAAGGCCCTTAACTATCTTTTGCTAACTAGTACCAACTACCTCATATTTTTTTTTTTCTACTTTTTTTATTCTTTTGCTACCTTACCTTGTATATTTTATCTTGTCAATTTAAATCTAGTTATACTCTAATTCTTGTAAACAACTTATATAACACCTTAGTGCAATTACAATTGAGAGCCTTGTGCCTTTTTTATATTATTAGATTAAACTCAGTTGTACTATAGTCAATACCAAATTCATTATATTAGACCATATTGCAATTACTAGTGAGAGACTGGTGCTATTTTTAACTTGTATTTTTATATTATTAGATTAAATCTAGTTGTACTATAGCTCATTCTAGCTCAAAACATAGACTCCACAAAAGTCATTATATTAGACCTTAGTGCAATTACAAGTGAGAGTCTTGTTCTATTTTAAATTTGTATTTTTATATTACTAGTTTATACCTAGTTGTACTTTAGTTCATTCCAGCACAACACATAGACAACATCAACTTCATTATGTGTAGTAGTGACTATACTCTATATGACCAAAATACTCTAGCTATATACTTATCCAAGCTTCCCACCACTACAGATATCAGTACTAGAACTCAACACATAACTCAGGATATAAATAACCATAATTTAAACCTAGAAGATGATTGATCATGTTGACCCTGATCTAAACCTCCATAATCTGACACCCAATCAAAACCTATTGGAAAGTAACTGCCTTTATTACACAGCATCACAAGCCAGCACTATCCTAAACAATGCTAAAAGCCTATCAGTACTTAACTACAACATCAGGTCCTTAAGCAAACACTATGATGACCTCCTGGCACTCCTTGAATCACTAAAGACACCCTTCTCCTGCATTATTCTTACTGAGACCTGGCTTAAGCAGGACACAATAGATATCTACCCTCTACCAGGATACACAGCAATTCACAACTGCAGACCAAACCAAGTTGGGGGTGGTATTGCAATCTATTACTCTAACCAATTATCTTGTATTAGCACCACTTGCTTTAGTGATGAATATGGGGAATACATTTTTGCTAATTTTACTGTAAAAAACGACACCTATAACAATCGGTGCCATTTACCGGATACCTCACACAAACATCCCAAATTTCAGTGAGAAATTAAAGTCACTAATAACAAACAGACAAATGAATAAACACCACCTTCTCTTAGCTGGAGACTTCAACATCAACCTTGGCTTACTAGATGATCAGCCTGTAACTGATTTCATCAACAATATGAACAACACACTTCTCATACCAACAATAACTAAACCAACCAGGCTCACTGAGACAAGTGCAACCATAATAGACCACATATGGACCAATATACTAGCCCCCCTTAAATCAGGGATAATCACAGATAGCACTACAGACCATTACCCTACCTTCCTCCTGACAAACATTAATAAACCACCACTTGAATACAACAAAGTCTCATTTAGACTCCATGACAAGGCCTCAATAAGGAAGTTCACAACTGACCTAGAGATTGTTGACTGGCCTACAGAATTCTCCAAGGCCAATGGTATTGATGACTGGACAGACATTTTTCTTAACAAATTACTTAGACTATACAACAAACATTGTCCTATAAAAACGAAACAGATCACAAACAAACGGCTTGGTTGCCCATGGCTAACCAGCACCATTCTGAAATCCATTGACAAGAAACACCAATATGAAAAGCAATATAGACAGGGCATAATACACAAAGATATTCTTAAACACTATTCATCAGTTCTCACCAAAGTAATAAAGAAAGCCAAACAACTATACTACTCCAGTAGATTCACAGACACTAGAGGAGATATAAAAAAGACCTGGAAAACACTCTCTCAGATTCTAGGGACCCACAAACTGAAAAAAAACAAGAATATTGTCCTAACTAAACCTAATGAAACACCACTACATCCCACTGACACAGCTAACAAGATAAACGACTTCTTCTCAACCATAGGATCTAGTTCGCCAATAAAATCCCACATACTAATGCCCATGCCGGGGACTACCTAGATGGGAATTTCCCAAATTCCTTCTATCTTGCACCAACTGAGCCCTCGGAAGTCACCGAGATTATAAAGTCACTTAAAAACAACTCGGGGAATCTGTCTAATGTCCCACCATTACTGTACAAGCGAGCGGCCCATATTCTTTCGCATGCTATTTCATTACTTTTTAACAAGTCACTAGAGACTAGCACCTTCCCGAAACTACTCAAGATGGCAAGGGTTACACCAATACATAAAGGTGGTGACCCTACAGACTTAAACAACTATAGGCCAATATCAAACTTACCATTGCTATCCAAAATCTTTGAGAAACTCGTGCACAGGAGACTATATTCGTTTATAACAGCACAAAACATACTCAACCCCTGCCAATTTGGATTTAGGAAAAATAAAAGCACTAATGATGCAATCATAAAAATGCTAGATCTGCTTTACACAGCATTGGAAAATAAGGAATATCCACTAGGAATTTTTATTGACCTAAGAAAAGCTTTTGACACAATAGACCACGACATCCTACTCCACAAACTTGACCATTACGGTATAAGAGGCCATGCGCTTGCTTATTTCAAATCTTACCTTACTAATAGGTATCAGTATGTTACCATTAAAGACACAGCATCAACAACACTGCCACTTGATACTGGAGTTCCGCAGGGAAGTGTCCTTGGTCCCCTGCTGTTCCTCATATACATCAATGATCTTCCAAACGTATCCCAACACCTGAAACCCATTCTCTTTGCTGACGGCACGACTTATGTCATCTCTCACCCTAATCTTGCCACCCTCAACACCATTGTTAATGAGGAGCTGATCAAAATATCGACTTGGATGACAGCCAATAAACTTACGCTTAACACTGACAAAACCTACTATATTATGTTTGGTAGCAGAGCAGGAGATGCACAAATTAACATTAAGATCGACAACACTCTAATTACCAGACATAATGAGGGCAAATTCCTAGGCCTATACCTTGACAACAACCTGAATTTCAGCACCCATATCCAACACATAACCAAAAAAGTATCCAAAACAGTTGGGATCCTCTCCAAGATACGATACTACGTGCCGCAAAATGCCCTTCTCACACTATACCACTCACTTATTTATCCATACCTCACCTATGCTATTTGTGCTTGGGGATCAACTGCAGCAACACACCTAAAGCCAATTATAACCCAACAAAAAGCTGCAGTAAGAATAATCACTAAATCCCATCCCTGGCAACACACCCCCCCACTCTTCATAGATCTAAACTTACTCCCTGTTCAGTACATCCACACTTACTACTGTGCAATCTACATCTACAGGACCTTAAACTCTAATATCAACCTTGACCTAAAATACTTTCTTGATAGTTGTGACAGAACCCACAGGCATAACACCAGACACAAACATCTCTACGACATTCCCCATGTCCGACTAAACCTTTACAAAAATTCAATGTATGTCAAAGGCCCTAAAATCTGGAACATCCTACCGGAGAACTCTAGAACTGCAGACACATTCATCACCTTCAAAACTACGATTAGAAAACATCTTATCTCCCTGATAAACCCCATCAACTAACTACACGAATACCACCTGGTGGTTCACACTTACACTCACTCACCCATTTGACCATAAACAGAAATATTAATCTCAATCTTAAAACAATGAATCCTATGATACTCCAATACTGAAACTATGTACTGTGCCAAAACAAAAGCATTCACATTGCTAAACTCACAAACTAGTATTTAGTCACTTAGCCATAATACCAACTTACCTCATAATTTGTAATATTTTAAAATAAAGAATTAAACTAAGTCTGCCCGAAATGCCTAGCCATGCTAGGCGTTCTAGTGGTACACTCTGTAATCATTATTTAACTACATGTAAACCACAAAACAACCAAATTCTGTAAATTCAACATTGTAATCTTTATAGAGAATAAACTTTGAATTGGAATTTGAATATTATAAAGTTTAACCCTTTCAGGGTCGACAGGCCCTCTCAGAGACTTGTTCTCAGGGTTGGCCGAATTTCAAAAAAAAAAATAAAAAAAAAAAAATTTTCTTATGAGAAGATAGAGAATCTTTTCCCGATCATAATGACACCAAAAGTATGAAATTTGATGGGAAACTTACGGAATTATGCTCTTGCGAAGTTAGCAGTCTCAACGATGTTTACGCATCGGCGATTTTGCCCACTTTGAGCCCTATTTTCGGCCAATTCCAGTGTACTTGTCGATAAAAATCGTAACTATTTCGCTAGAACTCCATTTTTTCTATCGAATGAGTACAAGAAACCACCCATTTACTGATTTCAACTATCCAATACAGTGGTCAGAATTTAGCAATTTTGCCAATTTCACACAAATTTCAAAAGATGCCAATTTCCGAATAGGGTCCAGAATAAACAAGAAAGACATTCCTGGCACTAAAATAACATTTCCTCTGTTCATTAGTCACATCCCCACGCCCATCTTACATTCTCTTGCTTTCCACTTTGAATTTTTATTCTCACAAAAAAATAGAAGATTTACTGTTCAGCAGACTACTGCATTAGTGTAGAAATGGTAATGGTATAAATAATATCAGCACACTTGTGAAAGAATATTAGACTCACCAGTTGACGTGTATTGGACGCATAGCATGATTTGTTTACTTTTGAACTTTGGTAAAAATTTAACATTTCTGCTAATTTGAGCTCAATTTCAAGGTACTTTTCTTTGTAAAACCAGTCAAAATCATCTCAATTTCTATAATATGTCTTCCATTCTATAAAATGAGACCAGGAAAACTAGAATACAACCATAAATACCATACAAAAATACAGTGCAAAGTCGCTGCTTTAATCCAAAAACACGATCAAAGTTTTTTTTTCTCATAACGCACTGTGTGCTGCAGGATTTTTTTTATACCGCGCACAATGACCACATAGACCCATTCTTTCATGTGTAGGCCTACCAGCTTTCTCTCACTAGATTTGAGGGCGCTAGAATTTAGGCGTACTAGTACGTCAAAAACCCTGGTGCGTAAGCCGTTCTAGTACAGCCGAAACCCTGAAAGGGTTAATTGATAAATTATGCACAATAAGTGGAGAATGATTTTTCACTGATGGGAAGCACTTCATGGCTTCTGTTAGGTTCTGAAGAACTTTTACCATCACTACTTTTACACTTTGAGGTCATTATTATGGAAAAACGAAGAGTTATTTTCAGGCCATGGTAAACTGCGGATACAGGGTCCATTGATACCTATGATGAGTTTTGAGAGTCTTACTACTCAAAATACTGTACAGTGGTACCCTGAGTTTCGATCATAATTCATTCCAGAAGGCTGTTCGAATGCCTTTACCGAACGAATTTATTCTCATAAGGAATAATGTAAATTAAATTAGTCCATTTCAGACCCCCAAAAATACACTTAAAAAAGCACTTACAATAATACACTTACATCATTGTTCGAGTTGGGAGCTGTACGAAACTCGGGGTACCATTGTAATTCTGGCTGTGCATGTTTTTAGAGGGGCAACTGATACACCAGCTCATGATTTAATAGTAGTTACATTGAGAGTAAAAGGTAGATGGAGTACAAGGTGAATGTCATCATTGGGTTAGAATAAAGTAGAAGTTAATGAATTAAAGTTAAAGATGAAAGGGTAAGATGTAAGAAACTATACTGGGAGAAATATGAGCTACAGTGTACAGGTAATGAGGAGGGGATCAAAGAAGTATGGAATAGATTTAAGAATGCAGAGTTAGTGTGAAGCAGAAGTTTGTGGGTACATGAGAGTAGGTGTGGGTGGGAAGAGAAGCAATTGATGGTAAAATGAGGTAAAAGGGTGATAAACTAGCATATATGAGGTTTTTAAAATGTAGACATGAGTATGTGGAGGGTATAATAAAATTTAAAAGATGAGTGCAAAAGGAGAGGCAATGAGACAGGGTGAGATTTTATTGATAAATTTTGCTGAGAATAAGAAAGCTTTTAAGTGAGATTAATAAGTTGAGAAAGCCTATAGAACACATGGATTTAGCAGTCAAAAACAAAAGATGAGAAAGATGAAGGGAATATTTTGAGATGGTAAATGATAATGAGGAAAGAAAGGCAGCGATTTCATGCACTGAGCAGGGAGGTATAACATTTTGTAGGAGTGAGGAAGAGCGAGGTGTGAGGGTAGGGAAAGAGCATGAGGTAATGGGTAGAACAAGAGGTTAAGGCAGCTGGGATAGATGAAATCAAGACAAATGTTAACCCTTTCAGGGTTTCCGACGTACTAGTATGGCTTACGCACCGGGGTTATTGACGTACTAGAACGGCTAAATTCTAGCGCCTTCAAATCTAGCGAGAGAAAGCTGGTAAGTCTACATATGAAAGAATGGGTCTATGTGGTCAGTGTGCGTGGTATAAAAAATCCTGCAGCACACAGTGCATAATGAGAAAAAAAAAAACTCCGACCGTATTTTTGGTTTAAAACAGCGACTTTGCAGTGTATTTATGGTTGTATTTTAGTTTTCCTGGTCTCTTTTTATAGCATGGAAGACATATTACAGAAATTGATTTTGATTGGTTTCATGATGAAAAGTACCTTGAAATTGAGCTCAAAGTACCAGAAATGTTCAATTTTTACCAAAGTTCAAAAGTAAACAAATCATGCCAAGCGTCCAATACACGTCAACTAGTGAGTCTAATATTCTTTCACAGGTGCGCTGATATTATTTACACCATTTCTGCACCATTTCTACACTAATGCAGTAGTCTGCATAACAGTAAATCTTCTATTTTTTGTGAGAATAAAAATTTAAAGTGGAAAGCAAAAGAGATGTAAGAGGGGCCTGGGGATGTAACTAATGAACAGGAAAAAATGTTATTTTAGTGCCAGGAATGTCTGTCTTGTTTATTCTGGACCCTATTTGGAAATTGGCATCTTCTGAAATTTGTGTGAAATTGGCAAAATTGCTGATTTCTGACCACTTTATTGGATAGTTGAAATCGGTAAATGGGTGGTTTCTTGTACTCATTTGATAGAAAAAATTGAGTTCTAGCAAAATAGATATGATTTTTGTCGACTAGTACAGTGGACCCCCGGTATTCGATATTAATCCATTTCTGAGAGCTCATCGAATACAGAAAATATCGAAAAGCGAATCAATTTTCCTCATAAGAAATAATGGAAATCAAATTAATCCGTGCAAGACACCCAGAAGTATGAAAAAAAAAATTTTTACTACATGAAATATTAAGTTTAATGCAATAGAATAATTGACACTTACCTTTAATGAAGATCTGGTGATGATTGATGGGATGGGAGGAGGGGAGAGGTGTTAGTGTTTAGAAGGGGAATATCCTTCCATTAGGACTTGAGGTAGCAAGTCCTTTTCCGGGGTTACTTCCCTTCTTCTTTTAATGCCACTAGGACCAGCTTGAGAGTCACTGGACTTCTGTCGCACAACATATCTGTCCAGAGTGGCCTGTGCCTCCCGTTCCTTTATGCCATTCCTGAAGTGTTTCACAACATTGTCAGTGTAATAGTCACCAGCACGGCTTGCAATAGCTGTGTTAGGGTGATTGTTATCAATAAAGGTTTGCACTTTAAGCCACATTGCACACATTTCCTTAATCTGTGAAGTAGGCAACTTCTTCAATTTCTCTATCCCCTCCTCCCCACTAACCTCCAACCCCAAGGACTTCCCCAATGCCACAATGGATTCCTCAACTGGCATAGGATTCTCAGGGTTAGCCTCAAACCCTTCAAAATCCCTTTTGTCTACACAGCCACAGTTTTTTCCAGGCAGAGTTCAAGGTCCTCTTAGTCACTCCCTCCCAAGCCATACCTATAAGGTTTATACAATTGAGGATATTAAAGTGAACCTTCCAAAACTCTTTTAGAGTAAGTTGAGTTTCTGTGGTCACTACAAAGCACTTTTGAAACATAGCTTTTGTGTACAGTTTCTTGAAGTTGGAAATGACCTGCTGGTCCATGGGCTGCAGGAGAGGAGTGGTATTAGGAGGCAAAAACTTCACCTTAATGAAGCTCATGTCCTCAGAAAGTCGCTCTGCCAAGTCTGTAGGATGACCAGGGGCATTGTCTAATACCAGGAGGCACTTAAGGTCTAATTTATTTTCAATTAGATAATTTTTCACAGTGGGGGCAAATGCATGGTGTAACCAGTCATAGAAAAAGTCCCTAGTGACCCATGCCTTCCTGTTTGCCCTCCACAGCACACACAAATTAGCCTTGAGGACATTGTTTTTCCTGAACACTCTGGGAGTTTCAGTGATACACCAATAAAGGCTTCACTTTGCAATCACCAGTAGCATTGGCACACATCAACAGAGTAAGCCTGTCTTTCATAGGCTTATGTCCTGGGAGTGCCTTTTCCTCCTGAGTAATGTAGGTCCTGCTTGGCATTTTCTTCCAAAACAGGCCTGTTTTGTCGCAATTAAACACTTGTTCAGGTTTCAAGTCTTCACTGTCTATGTAATCCTTGAATTCCTTCACATATTTTTCAGCTGCTTTTTGGTCCGAACTGGCAGCCTCACCATGCCTAATCACGCTATGTATGCCACTACGATTCTTAAATCTTTCAAATCAACCTTTGCTGGCCTTAAATTCACTCACATCAGCACTAGTTGCAGGCAATTTACCAAATCGTCATGCAACTGCCTAGCCTTTTCACAAATGATCGCTTGAGATGCTATCTCCTGCTATCTGTTTTTCATTTATCCACACCAATAACAGTCTCTCAACATTTTCTAACACTTGTGGTCGCTGTTTCGTAATCACAGTTGCACCTTTTGCAAGAACAGCTTCCTTGATTGCCGTTTTCCTGGTCACTATAGTAGAGATGGTTGATTGGGGTTTATTATGCAACCTGACCAGCTCCGACACAAGCACTCCACTTTCGTACTTTGCAATTATCTCTTTCTTCATTTCAATAGTCATTAGCACCTTTTTTCTCGAAGGGTTGGCACTAGAAGCTTTCTTGGGGCCCATGGTGACTTATTTTGCAGAAACAAGCACCAAAAACAATGATAATGTGGAATGTACCGAATGTATCCTTAGATCTGCGCACACTGGCTGGCTTGTAAACACTGGCACACACTGGGCAGTTCAGGCCACACGTGGACACGTCTCGTATGAATCGTATTGAATACCGGGTTTTCGATCGGATACCGAGGCAAAATTTTTGCGATATAATGCATCGAATACCGATGCCATCGAATACCGGGGGTCCACTGTACACTGAAATTGGCTGAAAATAGGGTTCAAAGTGGGCGAAATCGTCAATGCGTAAACATTCTCGAGACCGCTAACTTCGCGAGAGCATAATTCCATAAGTTTTCCATCAAATTTCATACTTTTGGTGCCATTATGATCAGGAAAAGATTCTCTATCATTTCGTAAGAAAAAAAAAAAAAATTTTCCGAAAAATTTTCGACCCTGAGAGGGCCTCTCAAGCCTGAAAGGGTTAAATGTAAGAGGGGGATGTAATTTTGGATTGGTTGTGGTATTTTTTCAATATATGCATGAAAGGGAAAGGAGAGGATAAGTAGAGACTGGCAGAGAGCATGCACCGTTCCTTTGTATAAGGAAAAAGATAACAGAAGAGTAAGAATTATAGGGAAATAAGCCTGTTGAATATACTGGGTAAAAGCTATGGTAGAGTTATTATTGAAAGAATTATGGGTAAGACAGTAAGTAGGACTGTAGACTAACAAGGGGGCTTTAGGAAGGGTAAGAGATGTGTAGGCCAAGTGTTTACACAGAAGCATTTAAGTTGTAAATGGTATGGTGATACTAACAAACTGTGGAACAAGTCACTTGTGTACAGTTCATAACATTTATTGTAGATGAATGGTTCAAAGAACCGACACGTTGATAAATTAGACATATGTGCAACTATTGGGTATCTTTATTGAGGAAACGTTTCGCAACACAGTGGCTTCATCAGTCCATACAAAGGAGAATCGTGAAGAACAGAAGAAGAATGAGGTAATCAGTCCCTCAACCTTGAGTTGATGTGATCCGTCCATCAATCTTGAACAGAATACAGCATATGTGCAGAGAAGTAGCTTATATACCATAGGCAGGAGAGGTGCAGCAGTCGTAAGTGGTGTCACATTTGTTCAATGTGGAAGTAGGTCATGCCCAAGGGTTAAGCAAGCGAAGAATTCCCAAGTATTAAGATCCCAAGAAGTTGCAGTGTCTGACAGGATTGTAGATGAATGGTTCAGAGAACCGACATGTTGATAAATTAGACACATGTGCAACTCTTGGGTATCTTTATTGAGGAAACGTTTCGCCACACAGTGGCTTCATCAGTCCATACAAAGGAGAATCTTGAAGAACAGGAGGAGAATGAGGTAATCAGTCCCTCAACCTTGAGTCGATGTGGTCAGTCCATCAATCTTGAATAGAATATGGCATAAGTGCGGAGAAGGAGCTTATAAACCGTAGGCAGAAGTGCAGCAGTCGTAGGTGGTGTCACGACCTACTTACACATTGAACAAGAGAGTGAATGAATGAGTGATGGTAGAAGCATTTCCTCTTTTTCAGGTTACCCTACCTAAGTGGGAGATGGTTGGTGTACAAAAAGTAAATAAAATATAATAATTATCAAGCATGCTTATCTGGGCAAATCAGTAAAAATTTTTGAAAAATATTAAAATCTAAATGCACATTAACCCTTTCAGGGTCCGTCCCGTAGATCTACGGCTTTACGTTCAGGGTCCAAACTGTAGATCTACGTCATGATCTCAGTAGTAGTAACCAGTTACCAGTAACCAGTGTACCGTTGACTCAACGACCAACCGTCTCTGCCTGAGTCACTATCTGAACTCATATTGCGCTGACCTGGCATTATTCAAAGACCCCCTCACATATGGGTACTGTGGGCGGCCAGTCAGTCAGTGTTAAGAGAGCAGAGAGATAGGTACGGCTGTAAGGGCGCACTCCACATTATCTGTAATTATACGTACTACCAGCCTACGTGAGTATTTCTTTACCTAATCCACGTGTCGAACTCCCACATGATAATGAGCTCAGCTCACTCTGATAAACTGACTGGTACATTTGGGCCTAGATATGAGAGAATACATCTATGTGGTATGTGTGCACCACATAAAACAGATCCTGCAGCACACTGTGTATAATGAGAGAAAAAAAACTGAAATCATGATTTTTCGATTAAAAGAGCGACTTTGCAGTGTTTTTTCGTATGTTTTTATAGTTGTATTTGCGATTTCTTGGTCTCATTTGATAGAATGGAAGACATATTACAGAAATAGTGATGATTTTGATTGGTTTTAGCACTGGAAATGGCTTGAAACTGAGCTCAAAGTAGCAGAAATGTTAAATTTTTGCCGATATTCAAGAGTAAACAAACGACCTCACACGTCTAATACACGCCAGCTGGTGGGTCTAATATGCATTCACAAATATGGTGATGATATTTATACAATTATTACAGTATTGCATAACAGTAAATCTTCTATTTTTTGGTGTGAATAAAAATTCATTATGTGAATAAAAAATCAAAATGGAATTTATTTGTAAAGCCTCAAAACGTAACTAATGAACAGAGGAAATGTTAGTTTAGTTCCAGGAATACCTACATTGTTTATTCTGGACCCTATTTTGAAATTGGAATATTTTGAACTTTGTGTTAAATTGGCCAAATTAACAATTTCCGATCACTTTAATTTGTAGTTGAAACAGTTGACTTGGCGATTTCTTGTGCTCAATCGATAAAATAGAAGTAATACTAGTGAAATAGCTAAGAATTTGGTTGACTGGAATAATGTAATTGGCCTAAAATGGGAGTCAAAGTCGGCAAAATCGCCGATTCGTAAATATCGCTGACACATCAAAATTCGCAAGAGCATAATTTCGTCAATTTTCCATCAAATTTCATACTTTTTGTTTTATTACCTTCACAAAAAGATTCTCTACCATTTCATAAGAAAAAATAATTTTTTTTTTTTTTTTTTTTTAAATTCTTGGGACACTGGGGCACCACTTCAGATTTGGGCCTTGGACCCTGAAGGGGTTAAACATAGTGTTCGAACACGCTACACAATACAATACACTACAGGTCCTCCATCACAAATCCGGCATCATTGGGACCTGTAGTGTGCCGGATTACTGAGTTTGCCGAATTACAGAGTGGTTAGGTTAGAATACACTTAATAAAATTAACCAACTTGACTTACACAGCTTATTGAACATCGGCAAAAATCGAACATTTCCGCTACTTTGAGCTTAATTTCAAGGTACTTTTTGTTATGAAAGCAATCAAAATCATGTCTATTTCTGTAATATATCTTCCATTCTATCAAATGAGTCCAAAAAATGAGAATACAACTATAAAAACCATACAAAAATATACTGCAAAGAGGCAACTAATGGCTGAGAAGTGAACTCCCTTATTTATCGTCCGTCTTTTTTATTTTTGTTGTACGTTAAGAAGCATCTTTCCATCATACATTGGCCAAGTTTCAATGAGATAGCCCAACAAACAACCGAGAAAAAAAAGTATTTACCAAGAATCATATATGGCAAGCCTAAGCCAGGTACTGGAAATAAGTCACTTTGTCTGACTTTTCTGGGTTATCCAAGGTTCTCTATACATACACTGCTATGTATGATAATCTATGTAACTGTATTTGTGTATACCTGAATAAACTTATTTACTTCTAGTCTGTCAACTGAGTACAAGAAACCGCCCATTCACTTATTTCAACTACCCAATAAAGTGGTCAGAAATTGGCAATTTGGCTGATTTCACACAAATTTCAACAGATGCCAATTTCAAAATAGGGTCCAGAATAAACAATGCAGACATTCCCAGCACTAAAATAACATTTTCTCTGTTCATTAGTCACGACTACAGGCCCCTCTTATATTACTCTTGCTTACCATTTGGAATTTTTATTCACAAAAAAAAAAAAATAGAAGATTTACTGTTATGCACACTACTGCATTATTGTAATAATTGTATAAATAATGTCAATCCATTCTTGACTCCGTACTGGAATTTAGACTGGCAGGTGGACAGGTATTGGACGGTGACGTCATTTGTTTACTCTTGAGCTTCGCTAAAGAATAGAACATTTTCGCTACTGTGAGCGCAATTTCAAGGTACTTTTTGTCATGAAAGCAATCAAAATCATATCTATTTCTGTAATATATCTTTCATTCTATCAAATGAGACCGAAAAAATGAGAATATAACCATAACCATCCAAAAATATACTGCTAAGCGGCCGCTAATGGCTGAGAAGTGAACTCCGCTATTTATGGTCTGATTTCTTTCATTTTTGGTGTACGTGAAGAAGTATCTTTCCATCATACATTGCCCAAGTTTGAATAAGATAACCCAACAAACAACTGAGAAAATAATAATAATAATATAATAATAATAATAATAATATCTTTATTTACTACACGTACATGTACAAGGTATACAGGCCTAGCTGACATCAGTGACATACTACTGTATAGAAAGGCACTTGTTATGCTGAGTATTTCAATAAAATTAGGTCAGTGTCCCAGGATAACACCCACACCAGATGACTAACACCCAGGTACCCATTTACTGATGGGTAAACATAGACAACAGGTGTAAAGAAACATGCCTAATGTTTCTACCCTGGATGGGAATCGAATATTTACCAAAAATCACATATGGCTAACCCAAGCCAGGTACTAAAAATAAGCCACGTTGACTTTTTTGGGGTTATCCTAGGTTCTCTACACATATGCTGCTATGTGTGATAATCTATATAGAGAAAATAACTTTTTTGTTTCATGTTTATGGTGGAGTACGAGTGTATATCATAGTTAGCCCTGTGCTATACTCCGTTTTCTCTAATATAAGCCCCCAAGACAAGGATAGGAGAATGGTACTTGTTTACCATATCCTCTTCATAACTCTGTCGAACTGCTCGCTGTTATGCCAAATATTATTCATTCTGGAGTATTTAACATGTTTTATGTTATTTATATTGTTTCTTATGTCATATTAGATCAATTGTGATAGGCAAATAAGCTGTAGTGTTGATATTAGCGTAATAATAAAGCATATTCTCCTGCTTCATGAGACTGAGCTCATGGCAACCGACAGTGGCTTCAAAGCCACCTTATCTTTAATGGATAATGTACTGTGTAGGTGCTTTACATAATGAGAAGCATTTCTTTTATTCATTGGAACCATGGCTAGGGCTAAAAGTAAGCAGGTTAAAACAATAAATGGAGAAAAAGAAATTTGAATGACTTGTGCAGCAAGTAGCGCCACCAAACAGTACCAGCAGGTTGGTGTGGCGACCCTGGAAATTTGAAATTATGCTAGCCAAAATTAGTGCCGAATAACTGAAGGAACCGAATAACTGATTGCCGGATTTGTGATGGCGGACCTGTACTAAATTTTTCTTAACAAGTTCCTGTTTTAGTAATTATAACATATACCAGTACAGTAGAACCTCGGCTTACGAGTGCCCCATCATACAAGTTTTTCAGGATACGAGCAGTTGCTCAGTTGATTTTTTGTTTCTGGATACTAATAAAAATTCAGGATGTAAGCTTCCCCCCTCAAACAACTTTTTTTGTTATACCTTTAGATCTTACAAAAGTAAAAGTGAATATATAATTGTAGTTCATTGTTGTGATGTATTATGTTGTTTTTACTACTTAAGACTATAACTGCAACAGAAATAATAGCATTTCTTACCTAAATTGCGGGTGCTGGTGTTTGTCGATGATTGTGAAGAGAGTGGAGAGTTATGCTGTGGCCCTATTGGGCTCCGGTGGATGATAGAGGTTCTGGTACTGAAGTCGATGGTTGTACTGGAATGTGCATAAATTCTGTAATGGATTTCTGTTTTATTTTACCCTGCAGTACATTATACAACTGATGGTAAGGCATCAGCTGCTTTAAACACCGTTTCAGGGTCCTCTTCAGTCAAAAAGTCTAAGTCATTTAGTTAAGTCAGTGAGTTAAATCAGTTAGTCAAGCCATTCAGTCAAATCAGTAAGCCAGTCAAGTCAGTAAGTCATTCAGCAACACTGGAATGCCTACTGGGTGTCATCGTTGCTTGGCATATACACCTACCATCCGACTTACGACCTGCTCGACATACGACCACTCGACTTATGACCGTGTTTTTTATGCCAAATTTCTGGGAAATAAACAACTGTTTGTGTTGCACACAGTGTTTATCCTAAACCTTACAGTATAAAATACAGTACTAACAGCATAAAAAGTAAAGTAAAACATGAAATACCAAAATAAAACAATAAAATAAAGTCATTACAAAAATGTGATGTTGATATTCAGTAGTAAAGTTCGACTTACGTCCATTTCGACTTATGACCGGTTTCTCGGAACCGAACTCGGTCATAAGTCGGATGGTACCTGTACAAGATATGGTAATTAAAAGATCAAAACACATTCACAAACACAGCTAGCTTGTAGGAGAGAAGTGGAACTGAACACCTAAGCTGGGATGGTGGTATCGGGAGTGTCAGTGGATGGCAGGGGATGGCATAAGGTCTCCCCCGCTGATCCACAACAAGGCGGCCGCCACCATTTGTCACATAATGACATATTTTATTCATTCTAGAGCACATACAGTATCAGGTTTCTATGTTATTTATATTGTTTATGTCATATTAGATGAATTGTGATAGATAAATAAGCCATAGAGTTGATATTAGCATCATATTCCTGCCTCCTGAGAGCAGGAATTCTGCTGGAACAGATTAATGGCATTTCAATTAATTTAAATGAGGAAAACTGACTCAGCATACTAGCAGATCAGGATACGAGCAAGGTCACAGAACGGATTAAACTTGTAAGCCGAGGTTCCAGTGTATATGTATAGCATCCTACAACAGCGTTCAAGTTTTTTTTTTTTTTCAACAAACCAGCCAAATCCCACCAAGGCAGCATGACTTAAAAAGAAAAATGAAAGTTTCTCTTTTTAAATTTAGTAATGCATACAGGAGAAGGGGTATTAGCTCCTTGCTCCCAGCATTTTAGTCACCTCTTACAATACTCATGACTTATGGAGGAAGAATTCTGTTCCACTTTCCCATGGAAATAAGAGGAAATAAACAAGAACTAGTAAGAAAATAGAAGAAAACCCAGAGGGGTGTGTATATACATACATGTATATGCTTGTACATGTATAGGTAGTGTGACCTAAATGAAAGTAGAAGCAGTAAGACATACCTGAAACCTTGCATGTTTATGAGAGAAAAAAGACACCAGCAATCCTACCACGTAAAACAATTACAGGTTTCCATTTCACACTCACTTGGCAGGACAGTAGTACCTCCCTGGGAGGATGCTGTCTACCAACCTACTACCTAGGTCAAAAGTAGTTCTTTTCACTAAATATAATTCTTATCTTACTAGAATTAGGAAAACATCTTGAATCCTTTCACTGTTGGTCACAAAGATCAACATCACTGGGGTCAGTGTAGCTCACTTAGATCTGTGCATAAGTCATAGTGCTCCCAAATTTGTTGTGAGTGGCCAGTTTTGGTCAAGACATGAGAGAATGGGTCTGTGCAGTGGTTGTGCATAGTATCAAAAAAATCTTGTCTCCATGCAATGCATGATAGGAACAGATAATTTTTCACCTTGTGTTTGGGTTAAAACAGTAAATTTGGGACATTTTCTAGGGTGGCTTTCATGGGTTTCTTAATGTCAATAGCTAGATCCAAAGACATACTGGTGAAATGGAGAGGATTTTGTGGCCTGAAATCATCCTCAAAGAAGCAGAAATTATCAATTTTTGTTGATTTTCCTGGGGAAGGGAAGGAGCCTTCCCTCCCCCCTCCTCTCAATGGTCTGTTTCATAGGTTTTTGTAGGTCTGCTTCAATTATTAGGAAGGCCTCAACCATTCTTGTTATGGTTTATTAGCCAAGAAATAGGGAAAAAAACATAATTTTTGTGTTAAAATGGTTTCAAAATGGAGGGCTAGTGTTAGAGAGGAAAGGCTTGGGGACATGATTAATGAACACAGGGAAAGTTGCTTTAATGGCTGGAATGCTTACAGTGTATGTTTTGAATTCTGCTTTTAAATTGGAATTTGTTGAAAAGAGCATAAAACTGGCCAAGTCAATGACTTCTGGGTGCTTAACTCTAGTTGAAGAAGCAGTTTTTTTCTGATCAGTGGGTAATATGGAAGGCATAATAGCAATATAACCAGGAAGTGAGATGGTTTGAGCACTGAAACTTATCTAAAAGTGGGTGAAATTGTTGCTGTATAAAGTGCTCCTCGACTTTCCATTTTGCACCTGCATAATTTCATAAGCATTATATCAAATCTGTATTTTAGAAAAAAATTCTCTATTTCAGAAATTACTACTTTTTAAATGCAGACAGAAGGTGCTTTCAATCTGGAAGGTGTCAATAGAGAAAGGGTTAAATATTAAGTCAGAAGAGCTGGTAACTTACCCCCTCTTTGTAAACAACATGATATGCAACATTTTTCCTGTTAGCAATGATTTCTGAACTCTGGGTATAGGACAGGAACTGCTGAGCTTCTGCATCTGACATGTACAGTGTCAGACTTACAGGACCTGTAAATCAAAATCAAAGGATTAACTACTCAGTACATAACTTCTGTGTACAAGTTCAGTTTACTGAAAATAGCACTATATACAGTTCCCCTCACTTCATGCAGGTTCAATTTATGTGAATTTGCTATTATATGATGTCCTATATCGATCAGTAATTCTGTACATGTGATCAGTGCAGTTTACAATTTTTTTTTATTTTTTTTTTTCAACAAGTTGGCTGTCTCCCACTTAGGCAGGGTGACCCAAAAAGAAAGAAAATTCCCAAAACAAAAATACTCTCATCATCACTCAACACTTTCACCTCACTCATATATAATCACTGTTTTTGAAGAGGTGCCCAGATACAACAGTTTAGAAGCATATATAAGGATACAATATAAAAAGTGACCTGAAATAATATAATAAACTCCCTATAGAATATAATATCAGGGCCCCAATTATATATATACTGTCCTATTACACATCCCTCCAAACTGCCAATGTCCCAAACCCCTCCTTTAAAGTGCAGGCATTATAGTACTTCCCCTTTCCAGAACTCAAGTCCGGCTATATAAAAATAACCGGTTTCCTTGAATCCCCTCATTAAATATTACCCTGCTCACACTCCAACAGATCGTCAGGTCCCAAAAACCATCCGTCTCCATTCACTCCTATCTAACACGCTCATGCACGCTTGATGGAAGTCCAAGCCCCTTGCCCACAAAACCTCCCTTACCCCCTCCCTCCAACCTTTTCGAGGATGACCCCTACCCCGCCTTCCTTCCCGTACAGATTTATACGCTCTCCATGTCATTCTACTTTGATCCAGTCTCTCTAAATGACCAAACCACCTCAACAACCCCTCTTTAGCCCTCTGACTAATACCTTTATTAACTCCACACCTTCTCCTAGTTTCCACACTTCGAATTCTCTGCACAATGTTTACACCACACATTGCCCTTAGACAGGACATCTCCACTGCTTCCAGCCACCTCCTCACTGCAGCATTTACAATCCAAGCTTCACACCCATATAAGAGTGTTGGTACCACTATACTTTCATACATTCCCTTCTTTGCCTCCACTGATAACGATTTTTGTCTCCACATATACCACATATACAAAATATAATGAATTTTTATTATATAAAATTAAGTGTTGATGGTCCAGTGAACTTAGTATGGTTGCCAGGATCCTGGACCACATTTGCTGCATAAAATGAGGGACATATTACTCCTTATATTTTGATAAATAATACAAAATTAACTATGATCACTACAATGTGAGTCCTGTCATAAACATACAAAGTTATTTATCACAAAATTCAAGTATAACTACCAAACTGCTAATATATATTGTACTAAATACAGTATAGATATATAGCTATATTTTTTAAACACGTCGGCCATCTCCCACTGAGGCAGGGTGACCCCAAAAAAGAAAGAAACACTTTCACCATCATTCCCACATAATCACTGTTTTTGCAGAGATGCCCAGATATGACAATTAGATATCACTTCAAACAGCCAATATCCCAAACCCCTCTTTTCAAGTGCATGCACTGTACTTCCCACCTCCAGGACTCAAGTCTGGCTAACCAGTTTCCCTGAATCACTTCAGAACATATTACCCTGCTCATACTCCAACAGCTCGTCAGGTCCCAAAAACCATTCGTCTCCATTCACTCCTAACACGCTCACACATGCCTGCTGTATGTCCAGGCCCCTTGCACACAAAACCTCTTTTACCCCTTCCTCCCATCCTTTCCTAGGATGACCCCTACCCATCCTCCCCTCCACTGCAGATTTATATACCCTCCAAATCATTCTATTTTGCTCTATCTTCTCTAAATGACCAAACCACCTCAATAGCCCTTCTTCATCCCTCTGAATAATACTTTTTGTAACTCCACACCTCCTCCTAATTTCCACACTATGAATTCTCTGCATAATATTTACACCACACATTGCCCTTAGATATGATATCTCCACTGGCTCCAACCTCCTCTTCACTGCAGTATTCACAACCCATGCTTCACCCCCATATAAGATTCCTGGTATCACTATACTCTTGTACCTTCTCTTCTTTGCTTCCATGGATAACATTTTTTGTCTCCACATACTCTTCAATGCACCACTCACCTTTTTTCCTTCATCAATTCTATGGTTAACTTTGCACTTCAAAAACCCATCTGATTACAAATCTACTCCCAAATATCTGAACACACTTCAACTCCCATTTTGTATCTGATTCCCCATAATTTAATCTCGCCCCTCTCCCCAACACCCTAGCATATACTTCTTTTACAACTCTATCTATAAATATATTAAACAACCATGGTGACATTACACATCCCTGTCTAAGGCCTACTTTTACTGGAAAGTAATCCCACTCTCTTCTACACACTTTAATCTGAGCCTCACTATCCTCATAAAAAACTCTTACAGTATTTAGCAACTTACTACCCATTCCATACACTTACAACATCTGCCATATTGCTCCCCTATCCACTCCATCATATGCCTTTTCTAAATTCATAAATGCAATGAAAACATTCCTACTTTTATCTAAATATTGTTCACTTATATGCTTCAATGTAAACACTATCTGAACATCCCCTACCCATTCTAAAGCCTCTTTGTTCATCTGCAATCCTGCTCTGTCTTACCTCTATTTTTTTGTCAATAATAACCCTACCATACACTTTACCTGGTATACTCAGTAAACTTATTCCCCCAATAATTTTTAGTCTCTTTTGTCTTCCTTTCCCTTATATAAAGGAAGTATACACATTCTTTGCCAATCCAAAGGTCCCTCTTTCATACGTTTATTGAACAAAACTACCAACCACTCCAAAACTATATTTCCCCCTGCTTTTAACATTTCTGTCATGATCCCATCAGTTCCAGCTGCTTTACCCCCTTTCATTCTACGTAATGCCTCACGCACCTCCCCCACACTCTCATCCGGCTCTTCTTTACTCCTAAAGGATGTTGTTATCTCCCTGGCCAGTGCATGAAATTACTGCCTCCCTCTCTTCTTCAACATTTAACAGTTCCTCAAAATATTCCCACCAGCTTCCCAATACCTCCAACTCCCCATATACTAACTCCCCTGTTTTTAAATGTCCAATCCATTCGTTCCCTAGGCTTTCTTAAGAAATCTATTTATCTCACTCCAAAACTTTTCTTATTCTCAGCAAAATTTGTTGACAGCACCTCGCCCACTTTATCATTTGCTCTCCTTTTGCATTCCCTCACCATTATCTTCACCTCCATTTTACTCTCCATATAGTCCACCGTTCTTATATCACTTCTGCCCTGTAAAAATCTCTTATATGTGACCTTTTTCTTTTTTAATATTTTGTGAAGGGATTCAGGGAAACCATACCATGGGTGGGGATAGAACCCATGATCAGAAAGTCATAAAACTTCAGACCGACGTGCTAGTCACTGGGCCAGCTGGTTACAAGATTCGTGGATTCAGGGAAACCGGTTAGCCAGACTCGAGTTCTGGAAATGGGAAGTACAATGCCTGCACTTTAAGTAAGTAAGTAAGTTTATTCAGGTATACACAAATACAGTTACACAGAATTATCATACATAGCAGCATATGTGTAGAGAACCTAGGATAACCCAAAAAAGTCAGACAGAGTGACTTATTTCCATTGGGGTCCTTTTACCTTATTATTATAATATAAAGGTTATAATATTTTCTTATTATTCTATAATGAAGATAACATCTTATTATCATACTAAAAAGACTATCTACTACACGAGGGTCATTAAGACTATCTACAATACGAGGGTCATTACTAGGAATAAGGTCAAATTTACACGCATGTTAGCTAAAAAATAGAAAATCTTTCCCCTCCCTTTCTGTAGCTACATTCATCAGACACCTTTTGGCACTCTTCTTGAACTGGTTCATGCTATGACTGGCTTTGACATGTGCGGGTAGTCTGTTCCATTCCTTTATTGCTGTACAATAAAAGGTGTTTGAAGCCTGGCCAATGACTGTGGGTACTACAAAGTTGTGCTCTCTCCCCCTAGTACTATGATTGCTTTGGTTCCCAACCTTGACAAAATTGACAGCAAGATATTCTGGACACTGTTTGTGAGCAATTTTATAAACATGATTTAGCTTCCGTTGTTTTACTCTGTCTTCAACATTCAGCATATCCAACTGCTGTAATTCATCCTGGCCTACATGTTCTCTTGGTCCCAGCCCCAGGATAAATCTTACGATTTTGTTCTGGGTGATTTGCAGTCTATCTTTCAGTTTTTTTGTCAAGGCAGAGTACCATGAAGAGCAAGTGTAATCCATACGGCATTGTATAAGGGCTAGACATAGGGTCCTGCGAGCCTCAGTAGGTAGGCATTGTGCTTGTCTATACAGGAACTTCAGTCTGGCATTCGCTCTCTTTACTACACTGTTCCCTATCAATTCTCCTGACATGCATGGGTCAAAGGGGATTCCCAGATATTTTACTGATGAAACCAAAGTGATGGGCTCCCCATTACACTGGACATTAAAATTATTTACCCTTCTCAGTTTATGTTTCGTGCCAAAGAGAATGGCTTCAGTTTTCCCGAGGTGTAATGATAGTTTGTTGTCTACTAACCATTTGCTGCAGGACTCCAGTTCCAGAGTTAAAACATTAGCTATATCATGTGGGTCTTTACCTCACACTAACAGGGCACTGTCATCTGCATACAGTAGGAGTTTGCACCTGACACTGATAGGCATGCCATTGATACAACATAAGAATAATAAGGGACCCAGAATACTACCTTGGGGAACTTCACATGTTATCGGCAGGGGTTCTGATTCCGTTTTGTTGATTTTGACAATTTGTCTCCTGTTGCTAAGGTAGGACTTAAACCAGTCTACAGAACCTATACCGATAGCTTGAAGTTTCTTACCTAATATATTGTGGTTGACAGTATCGAAGGCCTTCTGCAGGTCTAAGGTTACCATACCTATGAGGTTCCCCTTTGACATTTCAGTTCTCAGGTAATCCATCAGATCAATTAGGGAGGTATCGGTTGAGGAAGATCTTCTAAAGCCCGATTGATAGCTATGGAGAATGTTGTTGTCATTAAGGTACTTAACTACTTGAGAGTACACTGCCCTCTCTAGAATTTTGGATATTATACTGAGTATACTAACAGGCCTATAGTTGCTGATATCAGACCTACTATTTTTCTTGAAGATAGGAGTAACTCTGGCTTCCTTGAACCCCTCCGGTACAGTATTAGTGGTGATTGATAGATTTATTATGTGAGCAATAGGGATTGACAGTTCAGAAGCACCATCTTTTAGGAATTTAGATGGGATGTTATCAGGGCCTGTGCTCTTAGTTGGGTTTAACCTGCTTAGTTCTTTTTGAATAAAGTCATGATATACACTTACTAGTTGACAACTGTTTGGGGTTACCCCTTTATTGGTATAGTATGTTTGAAACTTATCAGAGTCTGTGTTAAAGGTATTTGATGCAGCTGGTAGTTTACTTACTAGTGTTGATGCAACAGATGTGTAGTAGGAATTAAAGCAATTTGCCACCTTAGATGTTTCGTGGCATACCTCATTATCGATAGTGAGTACTATGTTAGACCTATCTACTGGCTTATGGCTATACCCCACCTGTTTTTGCTGTTGCCAGAGCTTTCTGTGGTTATGCTTATACTCTTCAATTTTTGAGCAATAGTGCTTTGCCTTTGCTCCTTTTATAAGTCTCTGTACTCTGTTCCTCACCCTTTGGAATTCATTTAGTGCTGCAATATCCTGTCTGTTTGCTTTAAATCTTTTTAGCAGCTGGTCTCTGAATTTCATATTATCTAATATCTCAGTAGTCATCCAGGGTTCAGTTCTTTGTTTAATCCTAACCTCTTTAACTGGTGCAATATTGTCAAGGATGGTAGTGAACATTGTTTTGAATTTTTCCCAGGCATCGTTTACATCCGTGCAACTTGTTATCTCTGTCCAGTCACAATTGTGTAGTCTATTTACCAGTGTTTCTTTACTGTAGTTTCTAGTTGACCTCATTTTTATTGTCCTGTGTAGGCCTATTCTATCCCTAGTGATTTTCCTGGTGCAGTAAATGATGAAATGATCACTAAGACCTGTGGTAATGACGCCTGACTGACTAATGTTCTCAGCACGGTTACAAAGTATGTGGTCAATTAGGGTGGCTGAGAACTGTGTGATCCGGGTTGGTGTATTAATTAGTTGAGTGTAACTATTTAAACCTAGAATTTGCTTATACCTTTTGCATAGCCCGTTATTTTGCTGCTGAAAACAGATATTGAAGTCGCCCAGTATTATTGTCTCGCAATTGTTTTCAAGTCCGGACAATATTCTGGAAAAGTCTTCTAAGAACTGGTCCTGGGTGGGAGGGCGGTAATTAGTTCCTACTAAGATGGGTTTGGTCTTGGGAAGCAGCACTTCAAACCATAGAATCTCCAGTTTATTGTTATTTAAATCAGGTCTTGGGTTGTAAGCTAAGTCATTTCTAATGTAGGCACATACTCCACCACCCTTTCTGTTCCTATCTAAGCGTTTTATATTGTAACCTTCTATTTTGACCTCGTCGTCAGTCACCGTATCATCCAACCAGGATTCAGAGATGGTTATAAATACCGCCCTAATTTTGTTAGCTAGAATCCTAATCTCTGCCGATTTAGGAAGAAGTGATCTTGTGTTGACATGAATAAAGTGAAGGCCTGTTTTCATAAAACAATTATAATCATCAATATATGGCAATGGGTCATTTGTATTAAAATTAGGTAAATCAATGTCATCATTGCTAAAGTAACTGTGCCAAAGTGCATTTGTTACACACAAAATGAATTCTGGCACCATTGCTATAATTGTACATACATCCATCATGCACCCACCCCTTACACATTTTACATAAGGTGCCTTTTCTGTTTTTCATGTGTACTTTAGTACAGTGTATGCACTTGTTTGGTAGTGTTTGAGATAATAATGGCTGTATTGTCTCACATTGACCTATGTATGCATTACATATGGAGTTAAGGTTATCGTTCCTAGCTAGTAGACCGTCATTATCACTGTCATTTATCTGTTTGCTTTGCCTCTGCACAATAGTTTGAGGTCCTGGATTAATTTGGATATCACCACTTAAGAGCGCTACAACAAGAGCTGTGTGCCACTGTTTCTGTTTGGGTATGCGGTGTTGCCATACCTTGCGGAGATAGTGACATTTACTTTTCTGGTAGGATGGCAACTGTTGGGCTTTTACTGTTCAGGGCATTGTTACTCCAATCACCTTTTCCAGTCCCCATGACTGATTTCTTTCTTCATGGAATTGAAGAAGAAAGATAAATATAATTATGGCAGCCTGTACCCCCCTAATGCCTTCCAATTTCACTCTTTGCACTTTTACTCATATACAATAATATTTATTTCTCTTTTCCAGTCACCTAGTACACCCTAGTATCTGCTTTAGCAATCACCACTGAATTACTAGTAAATTTTCTTCTTCAAAACCCTCTTCACTGCTCACTTTTCCCTTAACTTCACAAACCCCTTTCAGTTAACCCCTTATTACACACTCCCCTTCCCACCTCACTTCACAGTCCGGCTTCACCTATTAACTTCTAACTCCTTTCCATTCTGGTAGACCAGAAAGGTTTAATCAATGGTTTTATCCTTCCAAATCCCCCTCAATTCCATTTATCGGGGGTTGTGTGGTGTTGTTGATTGCCTGACCTGGTCTGCTGACTCGGCCATTTTTAAAACACTGAGGGAAGTAAACGCCACCTACAACCTGACTTTCCTTGAGTTTATAGATATATTTGGCATTTTCTGCTATGATTCTCTCACTGTACACTGGTCAGCTGAATATAGGTCAGCTACTAAAACATTAACCTTGACTGTTTACCTATTCACTTCTTTCCCATGACTTCTTTCCCATAGAGGCTGAAGGATTGAAACCTGAACAAGTGTTTGTGATGAAACAGGCTTGTTTTGGAAGAAAATGCCAAACAGGACCTACATTACTCAGGAGGAAAAGGCACTCCCAGGATATAAGCCTATGAAACATAGGCTTACTGTTTTGTTGTGTGGTAATGCTAGTGGTGACTGCAAAGTGAAACCTTTATTGGTGTATCACTCTGAAACTCCCAGAGTATTCAGGAAAAACAATGTCTTTAAGGCTAATGTGTGTGTGATGTGGAGGGCAAACAGTAAGGCATGGGTCACTAGGGACTTTTTCTATGACTGGTTTCACCATGTGTTTGCCCCCACTGTGAAAAATTACCTCCTGGAAAATAAATTGAACCTTAAGTGCCTCCTGGTATTAGACAATGCTCCTGGTCATCCTTCAAACTTGGCAGAGTGAATTTCTGGGGATATGAGCTTCATCAAGGTCAAGTTTTTGCCTCCTAATACCACTCCTCTCCTGCAGCCCATGGACCAGCAGGCCATTTCAAACTTCAAAAAACTCTACACAAAAGTTATGTTTCAAAAGTGCTTTGAAGTGACCTCAGACACTTGATTGACCCTAAGAGAGTTTTGGAAAGATCACTTTAGTATCCTCAGTTGTGTAAACCTTATAGGTAAGGCTTGGGAGGGAGTGACTAAGAGGACCTTGAACTCTGCTTGGAGGAAATTGTGGCCAGAATGTGTAGAAAAGAGGGATTTTGAAGGGTTTGGGGCTAACCCTGAGAAGCCTATGCCAGTTGTGGAATTCCTTGGGGTTGGAGGTTAGTGGGGAGGATGTGGAAGACTTGGTGGAGGAGGACGATGAAGAACTAACCACTGATGAGCTGCAAGAGCATCTGCAACAGCAAGAGGCCAGACCTGAGGAAACTTCTTCAGAGGAGGGGAGAGAGAAATTGAAGAAGTTGCCTACTTCAAAGATTAAGGAAATGTGCAAAGTGGGTTGAAGCCCAAACCTTTATGGATGAAAATCACCTTAACACAGCTATTGCAAGCCATGCTGGTGACTATTACAATGACAATGCTGTGGCCCATTTTAGGCAAATCTTAAAGGAACACGAGGTACAGGCCTCTATGGACAGATTTGTGCGACAGAGGTCCAGTGACTCTCAAGCTGGTCCTAGTGGCATTAAAAGAAGAAGGGAAGTAACCCCGGAAAAGGACTAGCTACCTCAAGTCCTCATGGAAGGGGATTCCACTTCCAAACAATAACAACTTCCACCATCTCCCCTCCTCCCATCCCATCAATCATCACCAGATCTTCAATAAAGGTAAGTGTCATGTATTCTTTATTTAGTACAGTAGTAATTGTGCATGTCGTCTTCTTTTTGTGTGTAGGAAAATGTATATTTCATGTGGTAATTTTTTTTTTTTTCATACTTTGGGGTGTCAGGAACGGATTAATTTGATTTCCACTGTTTCTTAAGGGGAAAATAAATTCAGCTAACAATAATTTTGTCTAACGATGAGCTCTCAGGAACGGATTAATATCATTAGCTGAGGGTCCACTGTATTTTCATTATTAGTAGTACCTAAGCATTAGTATATTATTATTAATTTAGGGACCTGGAGCACAGCTTCAATTTCCTAGATCTAGAGCCCCTCACCACATACGTATGTACTACTATTACTACTACTACTACTACTAATAGTAATAATAAGAATCATTATTATTATAACAATAATACAATATAGTAATAATAATAATAATAACAGTAAGGAGAAACTTCAAAAGGCTGCCAGTAATTGGCACCACCATCAGCAAAACACTGGTAACCACTACTAGTACACTTTTCACCTGTCTAGACTTGTGTGAAGTCTTAAGTAGGTATTTCTGCCCGAAATGCCTCGGCATGATTGTGGCGTTCTTTGCTCCAATCATATTATGATATGTAAACACACACTGTAACCTTTGCAAAGAAATATATTTTTTTTCTTTTTTTTCAACAAGTCGGCAGTCTCCCACCGAGGCAGGGTGACCCAAAAAAGAAAGAAAATCCCCAAAAAGAAAATACTTTCATTATCATTCAACACTTTCAACACACTCGCACATTATCACTGTTTTTGCAGAGGTGCTCAGAATACAACAGTTTAGAAGCATACACATATAAAGATACACAACATATCCCTCCAAACTGCCAATATCCCAAACCCCTCCTTTAAAGTGCAGGCATTGTACTTCCCATTTCCAGGACTCAAGTCCGACTATATGAAAATAACCGGTTTCCCTGAATCCCTTCAGGGAAGTTCGCATCCTGAAATTTTTTTCGTATCCTAAAGCAAAATATCGACCAAACGATGGTTCGTATCCTGAAACAGCCTGACAGTGTTACTAAAACAATTACAGATGATGTTATGAGTTACTACTGCCTGAGCACATCTGGTGGCTAACCAGTGAACAGTTTTATTTAATTTTCCTATAGTTTTTGACAGTTTATTTTTAAAAAATTATCTATTGCAAAATGTGTCCTGACCTACATAGTTTTAGATTAGTAGTGTTTGATTATATAAATAAAACAAAGTAATATCTATCACTATCATTTATCACTTTGCTTACCATCCCAGTGTGTTAGAAGCTGTTCTACCATTTGCAAACGATCCATGGAGAGAGTAGCAACAAGTGTCACATCATAACCATCTGTCGTAGGATCATATTCATGGTCGAGGAAGAACAAGTGTGTGCGGTAATTAGTCTGACGAGCACGACGAAACTCATAGCATTCATCTTCTTCACTTAACTGTGAATAAAATGGAATTTTCACTTATTTTTTCACAGTGGTTGTTCTGCATATTGTAAAATGGAAAAAAATATAATTTTGTTGAGTTACTGTATTTTCAATCATAATGATCATCCACTGGGTGAGGAATCTAAAGAGTATAATAACCTTTGTGATATGTCAAGGTATTTTATTAATGAAAATAAGATACCAGATATTTTAAGAACATATCCTAAATTTCTTGTAACAGTAGTAGGTTGGTAGACAGCAACCACCCAGGGAGGTACTACCATCCTGCCAAGTGAGTGTAAAACAAAAGCCTGTAATTGTTTATATGATGGTAGGAGTGCTGGTGTCTTTTTTCTGTCTCACAAACATGCAAGATTTCAGGTATGGCTTGCTACTTCTATTTACAATAAGGTCACACTACACATACATGTACATGTTTATGTATACACACTCATCTGAATTTTCTTTGATTGTTCTTATTGCTTTTCCTTTTATATCCATGGGGAAGTGGAATAAGATTCTTTCCTCCGTAAGCCATGCGTGTTGTAAAAGTCAACTAAAATGCCAAGAACAATGGGCTAGTAACCCCTTTTCCCGTACAGCCTACTATAAAGAAAAAGAAGAAAACTGTCAGAGTGGGATGCTTGAATGTGCGTGGATGCTGTGTGAATGATAAGAAAGAGATGAATGTGGATGTTATGAATGAGAAGAAGCTGCATGTCCTGGCTTTAAGTGAAACAAAGCTGAAGGGGGTGGGAGAGTTTCAGTGGGGAGAAATAACGAGTTTCAAATAGAGCTAGAGCTAAAGAAGGCGTAGCAACAATGTTGAAGGATAAATTATGGCAGGAAAAGAGGGAATATAAATTTATAAATTCAAAGATCATGTGGAGTAAAATAAGGGCTGGATGTGAGAAGTGGGTTATAGTAAGCATTTATGCACCTGGAGAAGAGAGAAGTGTAGAGGAGAGAGAGAGAGAGAGGGATTTTGGGAAATGTTGAGTGCATGGGAAGTTTTGAACCAAGTGAGAGAGTACTTGTGATTGGGGATCTCAATGCTAAAGTGGATAAAAATGTTGTGGAGGGAGTAGTAGGTAAATTTGGGGTGCCAGGGGTAAATGATAATGAAGAGCCTTTAATTGAGCTATGTGTAGAAAGAGGTTTAGTAATAAGTAATACATATTTTATGAAAAAGAGGATAAATAAGTATACAAGGTATGATATAGCATGTAATGAAAGTAGTTTGTTAGATTATGTATTGGTGGATAAAAGGTTGATAAGAAGGCTTCAGGATGTACATGTTTATAGAGGGGCAACTGATATATCGGATCATTATTTAATAGCTACAGTTAGAGTAATGGTAGATGGGACAAAAGAAAAATGGCAACAGCAAGTAAAAAGAGAGGGTAAAGTGTATAAACTAAGGGAGGAGGAAGTTAGGGTATGATATAAGTAACTATTGGCAGAAAGGTGGGCTAGTGCAAGTATGAGTAGGGAAGGGGTTGAAGAGGGTTGGAATAGTTTTAAAAATGCAGTATTAGTATGGGGGCAGAGGTTTGTGGCTATAGGAGGGTGGGTGCAGGAGGAAAGAAGGGTGATTGGTGGAATGATGAAGTAAAGGGTGTGATAAAAGAGAAAAAGGTAGCTTATGAGAGGTTTTTACAAAGCAGAAGTGTTATAAGAAGAGCAGAGTATATGGAGAGTAAAAGAAAGGTGAAGAGAGTGGTGAGAGAGTGCAAAAAGAGAGCAGATGATAGAGTGGGAGAGGCACTGTCAAGAAATTTTGATGAAAATAAGAAAAAAATTTGGAGTGAGATAAACAAGTTAAGAAAGCCTAGGGAACGAATGGATTTGTCAGTTAAAAACAGAGTAGGGGAGTTAGTAGATGGGGAGCTGGAGGTATTGGGTAGATGGTGGGAATATTTTGAGGAACTTTTAAAAGTCAATGAAGAAAGGGAGGCAGTAATTTCATGCACTGGCCAGGGAGGTATAACATCTTTTAGGAATGAAGAAGAGCAGGATGTGAGTGTGAGGGAGATGCGTGAGGCATTATGTAAAATAAAAGGGGGTAAAGCAGCTAGAACTGACGGGATCATGACAGAAATGTTAAAAGCAGGGGAAGGGGGGATATAGTGTTGGAGTGGTTGGTATTTTTGTTTAATAAATGTATGAAAGGTACCTAGGGATTGGCAGAGAGCATATATAGTTCCTTTATGTAAAGGGAAGGGGGACAAAAGAGACTGTAAAAATTATAGGGGAATAAGTTTACTGAGTATACCAGGAAAAGTGTATGGTAGGGTTATTATTGAAAGAATTAGAGGTAAGACAGAGAGTAGGATTGCAGATGACCAAGGAGGCTTAAGAGTGGGTAGGGGATGTGTAGATCAAGTGTTTATATTGAAGCATATATGTGAACAGTATTTAGATAAAGGTAAGGAAGTTTTCATTGCATTTATGGATTTAGAAAAGGCATATGATACAGTGGATAGGGAAGCAATGTGGCAGATGTTGCAAGTATATGGAATAGTAGTAAGTTACTAAAAACTGTAAAGAGTTTTTATGAGGATAGTGAGGCTCAGGTTAGGGTGTGTAGAAGAGAGGGAGATTATTTCCAGGTAAAAGTAGGTCTTAGACAGGGATGTGTAACATCACCATGGTTGTTTAATACAGTGGACCCCCGCTTAACGATCACTTCCCAATGCGACCAATTATGTAAGTGTATTTATGTAAGTGCGTTTGTACGTGTATGTTTGGGGGTCTGAAATGGACTAATCTACTTCACAATATTCCTTATGGGAACAAATTCGGTCAGTACTGGCACCTGAACATACTTCTGGAATGAAAAAATATCGTTAACCGGGGGGTCCACAGTATATTTATTGATGGAGTTTTAAAAGAAGTAAATGTTAGGGTGTTGGGGAGAGGGGTGAGATTAAGTTATGGGGAATCAAATACAAAATGAGAGTTGACACAGTTACTTTTGCTGATGATAATGTGCTCATGGGAGATTCTAAAGAAAAGTTGCAAAAGTTAGTGGGCGAGTTTGGGAGGGTGTGTAAAGGTAGAAAGTTGAAAGTGAACATAGATAAGAGAAAGGTGATGAGGGTATCAAATTATTTAAATAAAGAAAAATTGGATATCACATTGGAGAGAGGGAGCATGGAAGAAGTGTATGTTTTCAGATATTTAGGAGTTGACTTCTCAGTGGAGGGGTTTATGAAGGATGAGGTTAACTATACAATTGACGAAGGAAAAAAGGTGAGTGGTGCATTGAGGTATATGTGGAGACAAAAAACGTTATCTATGGAGGCAAAGAAGGGAATGTACGAAAATATAGTGGTACCAACACTCTTATATGGGTGTGAAGCTTAGGTTGCAAATGCTGCAGCGAGGAGGCAGCTGGAGTCTGTAGAGATGTCCTGTCTAAGGGCAATGTGCTATGTAAATATTATGCAGAGAATTCAGAATGTGGAAATTAGGAAGAGGTGTAGAGTTACTAAAAGTATTAGTCAGAGGGCTGAAGAAGGGCTGTTGAGGTGGTTTGGTCATTTAGAGAGAATGGATCAAAGTAGAATGACTTGGAGAGCGTATAAATCTGTAGGGGAAGGAAAGCAGGGTAGGGGTTGTCCTTGAAAAGGTTGGAGGGAGGGGTAAAGGAGGTTTTGTGGGCAAGGGACTTGGACTTCCAGCAAGCATGTATAAGCGTGTTAGATAGGAGTGAACAGAGATGACTGGTTTTTGGGACCTGACGAGCTGTTGGAGTGTGAGCAGGGTAATATTTAGTGAAGGGATTCAGGAAAACCAGTTTTTATATAGCCAGACTTGAGTACTGGAAAATCTTGGGAAGTACAATGCCTGCACTTTAAAGGAGGGGTTTGGGATATTGGCAGTTTGGAGGGGTATGTTATATATCTTTATACGTATATGCTTCTAAACTGTTGTATCTAGTCACCTCTGCAAAACACAGTGATTATGTGTGAGTGAGGTGAAAGTGTTGAATGATGATGAAAGTATTTTCTTTTTAGGGATTTTCTTTCTTTCTGGGTGACCCTGTCTCAATGGGAGACGGCCGACTTGTTGAAAAAAAAAATCCAGATGTAATCCTACACAATACAGATATAATCCTGTTTAACCCTTTTGTGTATCCATATGTTATTGTGCTACCATTTACAGGAAGGAAACAAAGTGAATAAGAAACTAGCCATCTAGGCAGCATAATCTAATCCATCATATAAGACACACCTATGTATTAGCCTTACTCTAATTTTAGGAAAGGTTAATGAGTCTGAATATCTCTCACTGAGAATTGTAGTTTAAAAAAAAAATAAGTTTCTTGATCAAATTATACAAAATAAATAGGGGCCCACCACATCTTCACTAAGCAACCATATACTGAGAGGCAAGAAGGTTGCTTGAGGGAGCCTGGTAAAGCCTACTGTACCAATGTGTATTGTGTAGCTGACAGTTTTCCTCCTCCCCCTCTCCTTCTCTACCATTAAGCATGACATTATAAGTCCTTCATACATAGATTATAACCACTGTACAAATAGCTTTAAGTTTTCTGATTGATGAAAAAAAATATTCGCAAGAAATCATCAAGAACCTAGAGCCAGAAAAAAAATTATCAAGTCAAAATTCTAATATTCCTACTTGGGACATGACCAACAATCAAAAGCATAATATATCTTTACCTGGAATATTAACAATTAATAATAATGAACAAAATTTGTGAAAGCAATTTATAATCAATATTTTTATGTTTATATTTTACACCAACATACCTGTGACAGTGAATTAGATGCGGTGATATAGCGAGAGTTATTGCAGCCAAAAAGTTCCCGTCGAAGCAGATTCCCATCATATTCTAGAAAGGTCAGGTGCAAATTTCGAAAAAATTCTACATGCTTATTCTTTACCTTCAATTTCTTTGGCGAGTTCCAGTGAATGGCCTGAAAAATGAAAGATAAATATGAACAATTTGATATTAACCCTTTCAGGGTCGACAGGCCCTCTCAGAGACTTGTTCTCAGGGTCGGCCAAATCTTTAAAAAAAAAAAAAATATTTTTTTCTTATGAAAAGATAGAGAATCTTTTCCCGATCATAATGACACCAAAAGTATGAAATTTGATGGAAAACACGGAATTATGCTCTCGCGAAGTTAGCAGTCTCGACGATGTTTATGCATTGGCGATTTTCCCACTTTGAGCCCTATTTTCAGCCAATTCAGTGTACTTGTCGACAAAAATCATAACTATTTCGCTAGAACTCCATTTTTTATATCGAATGAGTACAAGAAACGACCCATTTACCGATTTCAACTATCCAATACAGTGGTCAGAATTTAGCAATTTTGCCAATTTCACACAAATTTCAAAAGATGCCAATTTCCGAATAGGGTCCAGAATAAACAAGAAAGACATTCCTGGCACTAAAATAATATTTCCTCTGTTCATTAGTCATGTTTCCATGCCTCTCTTACATTCTTTTGCTTTCCACTTTGAATTTTTATTCTCACAAAAAAATAGATTTACTGTTATGCAGACTACTGCATTGGTGTAGAAATGGTATAAATAATATCAGTGCACTTGTGAAAGAATATTAGACTCACCAGTTGACGTGTATTGGATGCATAGCATGATTTGTTTACTTTCGAACTTTGGTAAAAAACGAACATTTCTGCTACTTTGAGCTCAATTTCAAGGTACTTTTCTTTGTAAAACCAGTCAAAATCATCTCAATTTCTGTAATATATCTTCCATTCTATAAAATGAGATGAGGAAAACTAGAATACAACAATAAATACCATACGAAAATGCAGTGCAAAGTCGCTGTTTTAATCCAAAAACACGGTCAAAGTTTTTTTTTTCTCATTACGCACTGTTTGCTGCAGGATTTTTTTTATACCGTGCACAATGACCACATAGACCCATTCTTTCACATGTAGGCCTACCAGCTTTCTCTCCCTAGATTTGAGGGCACTAGAATTTAGGCGTACTAATACGTCAAAAACCCTGGCTCGTAAGCCGTACTACTGCGGCCAAAACCCTGAAAGGGTTGACCCTTTGACTGTCGCAAGCTCCTTTCTGAAACTGTCATTCTATGTTGCAAAATTTTTGGAAAAAAAAAAAAAAAAAATTCTTATGAAATGATAAAGAATCTTTTCCCAATGGTAATGAAAACTCACGGAATTACGCTCCTGCGAAGTTAGCGGTCTTGGCGACATATACACATCGGAGATTTCGCCGACTTTGAGCCCTGTTTTTGGCCAATTCCGTTGACCACTCTCATAGCTATTTCTTTAGAACTCCATTTTTTCTATCAATTGAGTACAAGAAACTGCCCATTTACCAATTTGAACTACCCAATAAAGTAGTCAAATTGGCAATTTGGCCAATTTCACGCAAATTAAATTTCAATTTCAAAATAGGGTCCAGAATAAACAATGTAGACATTCTTGGCACTAAAATAACATATCCTCTGTTCATTAGTCATGTCTCTAGGCCCCTCTTATATTACTATTGCTTTCTACAGTGGACCCCCGGTTAACGAACTTTTTTCATTCCAGTAGTATGTTCAGGTGCCAGTGACCTCTAGTCCATTTCAGCCCACGTCTACATATACACTTACTATGGAGGTGATCTTTCTGTATTTTGATTTTTTATTCATACAAAAAATACAAAATTTACTGTTATGCATACTACTGCATTACTGTAAAAATGATATAAATAATATCAGTGCACTAGTGAAAGAATATTAGACTTCCCAGTTGACGTGCATTGGACGTGTGGTGTGATTTGCTTACTCTTGAACATTGGTAAAAATCGAACATTTCCACTACTTTGAGCTCAATTTCAAGGTCGTTTTCATCGTGAAACTAATCAAAATCATCTCTATTTCTGCAATATGCTTTCCATTTTATCACGTGAGACCATGAAAATGAGAATACAGCGATAAATACTATGGGAAAATACACCTCAAAGTCGGCGTTGTAATCCAAAAAAACGATCAGTTTTTTTTTCTCATTATGCACTGCATGCTGCAGGATTTTTTTTATGTGGTGCACACTGACCCATTCTCTCACATGTGGGCCTACCACCTTTCTCCTGCTTGATCTGAAGCCGCTAGAATTATTCAGTATATACACGACCGAAACACTGGCTCGTAAGACATATATATACGACCAAAACAGTCAAAGGGTTAAACTTGTAAATCTCTAAGCCTCAAATCCTGTTGTTGAAGTCTCTTTAATATATACAATATAAACTACTGTATCAGCAAAGTATAATATAACTGTTATTATTATGTCTTTTACTCAACGGCGATCTCCCACCAAGGCAGGATGACCCAAAAAAAAAAGCACATTCACCAATATTCACTTAACTGCTCTTTCCAGAAGTGTGCTGACATCATAATCAGACCACCTCTCCAACTGCAGCATCCCTACCTCTCCTTCAGAGTGCAGGAAATGCCCTTCCCAACTCCAGGACTCAAGTCTGGTTAACCAGTTTTCCCTAAATTCCCTTGTAAAATTTACCCTTCTCACACTACAACACATCCATAAAAAAAGCTAGTCTCCATTCACTCCTGTCTAATATGCTCACACAAGCCCATTGGATGCTCTTGTACAGTGGACTCCCGGTATTCGATGGCATCAGTATTCGATACATCCGGTATTCGATGCATTATATTGCAAAAATTTTGCCTCGGTATCCGATCGAAAACCCGGTATTCGATACGATTCGCATGAGACGTGTCCACGTGTGGCTTAAACTGCCCCGTGTGTGCCAGTGTTTACAAGCCAGCCAGTGTGCACGCATCTAAGGATACATTCAGTACATTCCACATTATCACTGTTTTTGGTGCTTGTTTCTGCAAAATAAGTCATCATGGGCCCCAAGAAAGCTTCTAGTGCCAACTCTTCGAGAAAAAAGGTGCTAATGACTATTGAAATGAAGAAAGAGATAATTGCAAAGTACGAAAGTGGAGTGCGTGTGTCGGAGCTGGTCAGGTTGCATAATAAACCCCAATCAACCATCTCTACTATAGTGACCAGGAAAACGGCAATCAAGGAAGCTGTTTTTGCAAAAGGTGCAACAGCGACCGCAATTGTTAGAAAATGTTGAGAGACTGTTATTGGTTTGGATAAATGAAAAACAGATAGCAGGAGATAGCATCTCTCAAGCGATCATTTGTGAAAAGGCTAGGCAGTTGCATGACGATTTGGTAAAGAAATTGCCTGCAACTAGTGCTGATGTGAGTGAATTTAAGGCCAGCAAAGGTTGGTTTGAAAGATTTAAGAATCGTAGTGGCATACATAGTGTGATTAGGCATGGTGAGGCTGCCAGTTTGGACCAAAAAGCAGCTGAAAAATATGTGAAGGAATTCAAGGATTACATAGACAATGAAGACTTGAAACCTGAACAAGTGTTTAATTGCGACAAAACAGGCCCGTTTTGGAAGAAAATGCCAAGCAGGACCTACATTACTCAGGAGGAAAAGGCACTCCCAGGACATAAGCCTATGAAAGACAGGCTTACTCTTCTCATGTGTGCCAATGCTAGTGGTGATTGCAAAGTGAAGCCTTTATTGGTGTATCACTGAAACTCCCAGAGTGTTCAGGAAAAACAATGTCCTCAAGGCTAATTTGAGTGTGCTGTGGAGGGCAAACAGTAAGGCATGGGTCACTAGGGACTTTTTCTATGACTGGTTACACCATGCATTTGCCCCCACTGTGAAAAATTACCTAATTGAAAAGAAATTAGACCTTAAATGCCACCTGGTATTAGACAATGCCCCTGGTCATCCTACAGACTTGGCAGAGCGACTTTCTGGGGACATGAGCTTCATTAAGGTCAAGTTTTTGCCTCCTAATACCACTCCTCTCCTATAGCCCATGGACCAGCAGGTCATTTCCAACTTCAAGAAACTGTACACAAAAGCTGTTTCAAAAGTGCTTTGTAGTGACCACAGAAACTCAACTGACTCTAAAAGAGTTTTGGAAGGATCACTTTAATATCCTCAATTGTATAAACCTTATAAGTATGGCTTGGGAGGGAGTGACTAAGAGGACCTTGAACTCTGCTTGGAAAAAACTTTGGCCAGAATGTGTAGACAAAAGGGATTTTGAAGGATTTGAGGCTAACCCTGAGAAGCCTATGCCAGTTGAGGAATCCATTGTGGCATTGGGGAAGTCCTTGGGGTTGGAGGTTAGTGGGGAGGATGTGGAAGAGTTGGTGGAGGAGGACAATGAAGAACTAACCACTAATGAGCTGCTAGATCATCTTCAACAGCAAGAGGTCACACCTGAGGAAACTGCTTCAGAGGAGGGGATAGAGAAATTGAAGAAGTTGCCTACTTCACAGATTAAGGAAATGTGTGCATTGTGGCTTAAAGTGCAAACCTTTTTTGATGACAATCACCCTAACACAGCTATTGCAAGTCGTGCTGGTGACTATTACACTGACAATGTTGTGAAACACTTTAGGAATGTCATAAAGGAACGGGAGGTACAGGCCACTATGGACAGATATGTTGTGCGACAGAAGTCCAGTGACTCTCAAGCTGGTCCTAGTGGCATTAAAAGAAGGGAAGTAACCCCGAAAAAGGACTTGCTACCTCAAGTCCTAATGGAAGGGGATTCCCCTTCTAAACACTAACACCTCTCCCCTCCTCCCATCCCATCAATCATCACCAGATCTTCATTAAAGCTAAGTGTCAATTATTCTATTGTTATTGTTGTTATTGTAATTATTCTATTGCATTAAACTTAATATTTCATGTAGTAAAATTTTTTTTTTTCATACTTTTGGGTGTCTTGCACAGATTAATTTAATTTCCATTATTTCTTATGAGGAAAATTGATTAGCTGAGTTCTCAGGAACGGATTAATATCGAATATCGGGGGTCCACTGTACTTGATTTCTCGTTGTTTTCGGTATGTAAATCTTTATTTGATTTGAAAAAATATTTTATTTTAATATTTTTGGGTGTCTGGAACGGATTAATTTTATTTCCATTATTTCTTGTGGGGAAAATGGTTTCGCTATTCGGCAATTTCAACTTTCGGCAGGCTCTCTGGAACGGATTAATCACGAAACTCAGGGGTCCACTGTAATACAATAATAATAATAGTATAATACGTGTAATAATAATACACACATATATAATAATAATGTACTACATAATAATAATTATAATAATAGACGGCTTCAAAAGGCTGTCACTATATGGCAGTGTTTACCACAACGAAGAGGGAGTGATTGTGGCCGCCTCCACCTGTTACATAACGACATATTTTATTCATTCTAGAGTATATATCAGGTTTCTATGTTATTTATATTGTTCATTGTTTCATATCAGATGAACTGTGGTAGATAAATAAGCCGTTGAGTTGATGATAGCGAAGTATTCAAGGAGTATTTCGTCCTGTCTCCAGACAAGCACTCGTCGGCCGCTGCTGCCGTCACATATATAATGACACATTTTATTCATTCTTGAGTATATATCAGGTTTCTATGTTACTTATATTGTTTGTTATGTCACATTAGATGAACTGTGATAGATAAATAAGCCGTATAGATGATATTAGCGAAATTATTCAAGAAGTATTTTGTCCGGTCTCCAGACAAACTCGTCCACCGCCGATACTGCCCATACCACTACATGAATGACATTTTATTCATTTTAGAGTATATATCAGGCTTCTATGTTGTTTATATTGTTTATTATGTCATATAAGATGAAGTGAGATAGATAAATAAGCAGCAGAGTTGATATTAGCAAAATTATTGAAGTACAGAATTCCACTGGAACAATCAATCAAATCAATCAAAGTTTATTCTCTATAAGGTTTACAATGCAGGGTTTACAGATTTTGGTTATTGTGTGGTTTACATGTAATAAAATACTAATTACAGAGGGGCCCACTAGGACACCTAGCATGGCTAGGCATTTCGGGCAAACTCAGATTAATTCTTAACTCTAAATTATTACAAATTGCAGAGTAAGTTGACTAAATACTAAGTGACTAAATACTAGTTTGTGAGTTTAGCAATGTGAATGCTTTTGTTTTGGCAAAATACATAGTTTCTATATTGGAGTTTCATAGGCATCTAGTTAGGAATCATTATTTTAAGATTAAGATACGTATTTCTGTGCTTATAGTCAAATGGGTGAGTGAGTGAGTGTAAGTGTGAACCACCAGGTGGTTTTAATTGCATTTCAATTAACTTAAATGAGGAAAATTGACTCTGCAAATGAGCATATCCAGTTGTGAGCAAGGTCATGGAACGGATTAAACTCGCAAGTAGAGGTTCCACTGTATATTCACTTTCAACTTTATACCTTTACACACCCTCCCAAACTTGTCCACTAACCTTTGTAACTTTTCTTTAGAGTCTCCCAAAAGCACAGTATCATCAACAAAAAGTAACAGTGTCTACTCCCATTTAGAAAATAAAATATATATACTAATTAAGCGCTAAAGCAAAACAGAATGTAGTAAATGTTTCTTTCCATAAAGTCACCTTGAATCATTCTCCCATATCAAACAAACAGCTGTGAGAAAACAGATAATTAACTGAAGCATAACCAACTATTAAACTTCATTAAGTTTAACAGAGCTTATTACTCTACCAACTCTTCCTCAGATGTGAAAATATGGTGGGAAGCACATTATAGACGCTCCCAACTTACGAACAAGTTATGTTCCAGAAGGCTGCTCATATCCTGAATTGTTCATAAGTCGTTATTTTGCCATTTTTCTATTGTTACAATTATTATTGTTTTTAATATTATCATTATTATTATTGTTCTCTATGCCATTGTTTGTTGAAAACTTAAAGTCAATGCTGTACAGTATCAGTAATGTTCAGTTCTTAATACTAAAGCATATTTTAATAATAAATACTGTAATAAAAAATTTCTTACCTTTTTAATTGGTAGAAAAAACTTGGTAATGTCTGTTTGTATGTCCGAATGTTCGTAAGTAGGGTGGCGTCTGTATATGGCAAACTAATCACAGTAATATCATATGAGGTAACACTTACGTCCATCATTAAGTAACAAATTATAAACATACTGTACCTTTAAGTCCATTACTTCTAAGTAGCATAATTCTGAGCGAGTGTTATCCGATAGCTGCACATTCCACTGACATGGAAGGTTGTACACAATCTCAGGATGTTGCTAAAAACAGATAAGTAAATTACTACATTTATCAAAATATCATTAGCCATGCTACAATATTAATAATAAGTTCCATTATATTTTTATGTAATACTGGCTATCTTCTACCAATGTGTGGTGACTAAAAAGCAAAGAGGAAATAAGTTCACCACCATTTATTTAACTGCTATCTTGCCAGAAGTGTGCTGAAATCACAGTTTAGATGATTTCCAAAATTGCAACATTCTCACCCCTCTTTATGTGGTCCATGACTCAAGTCCGACTAACTAGTTTTCCCTGAATCCTTTCATAACTGCTGCTTTGCTCACATTCCACTAGCGGACCCCCGACATTCGATATTAATCCATTCCTGAGAGCCATCGAATGTCGAAAATATCAAAAGTCGAATTAATTTTCCCCGTAAGAAATAATGGAAATCAAATTAATCCATGCAAGACACCCAAAAGTATGAAAAAAAAAATTTTTACCACATGAAATATTTAGTTTAATGCAATAGAATAATTACAATAATAACAATAATAATAGATTAATAACAATAGAATAATTGACACTTACCTTTAATGAAGATCTGGTGATGATTGATGGGATAGGAGGAGGGGAGAGTGTGGATGGTGTTAGTGTTTAGAAGGGGAATCCCCTTCCATTAGGACTTGAACTGGCAGCCTCACCATGCCTTACCACACTGTGTATGCCACTACGATTCTTAAATCTTTCAAACCAACCTTTGCTGGCCTTAAATTCACTCACATCACCACTAGTTGCAGGCAATTTCTTTACCAAATCATCATGCACTTCGACACATGCACTCCACTTTCGTACTTTGCAATTATCTCTTTCTTCATTTCAATAGTCATTAGCACCTTTTTTCTCGAAGGGTTGGCACTAGAAGCTTTCTTGGGGCCCATGGTGACTTATTTTGCAGAAACAAGCACCAAAAACAGTGATAATATGGATAATATGGAATGTACCGAATGTATCCTACGAATCGCGCACACTGGCTGGCTTGTAAACACTGGCACACACCGGGCAGTTCAGGCCACACGTGGACACGTCTCGTACGAATCGTATCGAATGTCGGGTTTTCCATCGAATGTCGAGGCGAAATTTTTGCATTAAAATGCATCGAATGTCTGATTTATCGAATGTCGATGCCATCGAATGTCGGGGGTCCACTGTACTGTACCCCTAAAAAATACTGAACTTTGCTATCTAATTTCCATTTTCCCTCTGTCCTATTATTTTCCCTGCTACCAAAGCATCTGTTTCACTCTATACTTAACATAATGCATTTTTTATTTTTTAATTTATTTGTTATTTTTTTTATCATTAATCCTCTCAGGGTCCGTGCCGTACATCTACGGCTTTACGTTCAGGGTCCAAACCATAGATCTATGCCATGAGCAGTAAATTTGGGCCTAGATATGAGAGAATACATCTATGTGGTATGTGTGCACCACATAAAACAAATCCTGCAGCACACAGTGCATAATGAGAGAAAAAACTGAGACCGTAATTTTCGATTAAAACAGTGACTTTGCAGTGTTTTTCGTATGTTTTTATACTAGTTGTATTTGCAATTTCTTGGTCTCATTTGATAGAATGGAAGATATACTACAGAAATAGAGATGATTTTGATTGGTTTTAGTACTGGAAATGGCTTGAAACTGAGCTCAAAGTAGCAGAAATGTTAAATTTTTGCCGATGTTCAAGAGTAAACAAATGACCTCACACGTCTAATACATGACAGCTGGTGGGTCTAATATACATTCACAAATGTGGTGATATTATTTATACAATTATTACAATATTGCATAACAGTAAATCTTCTATTTTTTGGCTTGAATAAAAATTCATTATGTGAAGGGGGTAGGGGAGTTTCGGTGGGGGAAAATAAATGGGATTAAATCTGGAGTATCTGAGAGAGTTAGAGCAAAGGAAGGGGTAGCAGTAATATTGAAGGATCAGTTATGGAAGGAGAAACGAGAATATGAATGTGTAAATTCAAGAATTATGTGGATTAAAGTAAAGGCTGGATGCGAAAAATGGGTCATAATAAGCGTGTATGCACCTGGAGAAGAGAGGAATGTAGAGGAGAGAGAGAGATTTTGGGAGATGTTAAGCGAATGTATAGGAGCCTTTGAACCAAGTGAGAGAGTAATTGTGGTAGGGGACTTCAATGCTAAAGTAGGAGAAACTTTTAGAGAGGGTGTGGTAGGTAAGTTCGGGGTGCCAGCTGTAAATTGATTGAACTTTGTATAGAAAGGGGTTTAGTTATAGGTAATACATATTTTAAGAAAAAGAGGATAAATAAGTATACAAGATATGATGTAGGGCGAAATGACAGTAGTAGTTTGTTGGATTATGTATTGGTAGATAAAAGACTGTTGAGTAGACTTCAGGATGTACATGTTTATAGAGGGGCCACAGATATATCAGATCACTTTCTAGTTGTAGCTACACTGAGAGTAAAAGGTAGATGGGATACAAGGAGAATAGAAGCATCAGGGAAGAGAGAGGTGAAGGTTTATAAACTAAAAGAGGAGGCAGTTAGGGTAAGATATAAACAGCTATTGGAGGATAGATGGGCTAATGAGAGCATAGGCAATGGGGTCGAAGAGGTATGGGGTAGGTTTAAAAATGTAGTGTTAGAGTGTTCAGCAGAAGTTTGTGGTTACAGGAAAGTGGGTGCGGGAGGGAAGAGGAGCGATTGGTGGAATGATGTAAAGAGAGTAGTAAGGGAGAAAAAGTTAGCATATGAGAAGTTTTTACAAAGTAGAAGTGATGCAAGGAGGGAAGAGTATATGGAGAAAAAGAGAGCAAATGAGAGTGGGTGAGATGTTATCAACAAATTTTGTTGAAAATAAGAAAAAGTTTTGGAGTGAGATTAACAAGTTAAGGAAGCCTAGAGAACAAATGGATTTGTCAGTTAAAAACAGGAGAGGAGAGTTAGAGGTATTGGGAAGATGGAGGGAATATTTTGAGGAATTGTTAAATGTTGATGAAGATAGGGAAGCTGTGATTTCGTGTATAGGGCAAGGAGGAATAACATCTTGTAGGAGTGAGTAAGAGCCAGTTGTGAGTGTGGGGGAAGTTCGTGAGGCAGTAGGTAAAATGAAAGGGGGTAAGGCAGCCGGGATTGATGGGATAAAGATAGAAATATTAAAAGCAGGTGGGGATATAGTTTTGGAGTGGTTGGTGCAATTATTTAATAAATGTATGGAAGAGGGTAAGGTATCTAGGGATTGGCAGAGAGCATGCATAGTTCCTATGTATAAAGGCAGAGGGAACAAAAGAGAGTGCAAAAATTATAGGAGGATAAGTCTGTTGAGTATACCTGGTAAAGTGTATGGTAGAGTTATTATTGAAAGAATTAAGAGTAAGACGGAGAATAGGATAGCAGATGAACAAGGAGGCTTTAGGAAAGGTAGGGGATGTGTGGACCAGGTGTTTACAGTGAAACATATAAGTGAACAGTATTTAGATAAGGCTAAAGAGGTCTTTGTGGCATTTATGGATTTGGAAAAGGCGTATGACAGGGTGGATAGGGGGGCAATGTGGCAGATGTTGCAGGTGTATGGTGTAGGAGGTAGGTTACTGAAAGCAGTGAAGAGTTTTTACGAGGATAGTGAGGCTCAAGTTAGAGTATGTAGGAAAGAGGGAAATTATTTCCCAGTAAAAGTAGGCCTTAGACAAGGATGTGTGATGTCACCGTGGTTGTTTAATATATTTATAGATGGGGTTGTAAGAGAGGTAAATGCAAGGGTCTTGGCAAGAGGTGTGGAGTTAAAAGATAAAGAATCACACATAGAGTGGGAGTTGTCACAGTTGCTCTTTGCTGATGACACTGTGCTCTTGGGAGATTCTGAAGAGAAGTTGCAGAGATTGGTGGATGAATTTGGTAGGGTGTGCAAAAGAAGAAAATTAAAAGTGAATACAAGAAAGAGTAAGGTAATGAGGATAACAAAAAGATTAGGTGATGAAAGATTGGATATCAGATTGGAGGGAGAGAGTATGGAGGAGGTGAATGTATTCAGATATTTGGGAGTGGACGTGTCAGCGGATGGGTCTATGAAAGATGAGGTGAATCATAGAATTGATGAGGGGAAAAGGGTGAGTGGTGCACTTAGGAGTCTGTGGAGGCAAAGAATTTTGTCTTTGGAGGCAAAGAGGGGAATGTATGAGAGTATAGTTTTACCAACGCTCTTATATGGGTGTGAAGCATGGGTGATGAATGTTGCAGCAAGGAGAAGGCTGGAGGCAGTGGAGATGTCACGTCTGAGGGCAATGTGTGGTGTGAATATAATGCAGAGAATTCGTAGTTTGGAAGTTAGGAGGAGGTGCGGGATTACCAAAACTGTTGTCCAGAGGGCTGAGGAAGGGTTCTTGAGGTGGTTTGGACATGTAGAGAGAATGGAGCGAAACAGTGAGACTTCAAGAGTGTATCAGTCTGTAGTGGAAGGAAGGCGGGGTAGGGGTCGGCCTAGGAAAGGTTGGAGGGAGGGGATAAAGGAGGTTTTGTGTGCGAGGGGCTTGGACTTCCAGCAGGCATGCGTGAGCGTGTTTGATAGGAGTGAATGGAGACAAATGGTTTTTAGTACTTGACGTGCTGTTGGAGTGTGAGCAAAGTAACATTTATGAAGGGGTTCAGGGAAACCGGCAGGCCGGACTTGAGTCCTGGAGATGGGAAGTGCAGTGCCTGCACTCTGAAGGAGGGGTGTTAATGTTGCAGTTTAAAAACTGTAGTGTAAAGCACCCTTCTGGCAAGACAGTGATGGAGTGAATGATGGTGAAAGTTTTTCTTTTTTGGGCCACCCTGCCTTGGTGGGAATTGGCCAGTGTGATAATAAAAAAAAAAAATAAAAATAATAAAAAATCAAAATGGAATTCATTTGTAAAGTCTGAAAATGTAACTAATGAACAGAGGAAATGTTAGTTTAGTGCCAGGAATGCCTGCATTGTTTATTCTGGTCCCTATTTTGAAACTGGAATATTTTGAACTTTGCGTTAAATTGGCCAAATTACTAATTTCCGGTCACTTTATTTTGTTGTTGAAACAGTTGACTTGGCGATTTCTTCTTCTCAATCGATAGAATAGAAGAAATACTAGTGAAATAGCTAAGAATTTGGTTGACTGGAAAACTGTAATTGGCTTAAAATGGGAGTCAAAGTCGGCAAAATCGCTGATGCGTAAATATCGCCGACACATCAAAATTTGCGAGAGCATAATTTCATTAATTTTCCATCAAATTTTTAGTTTTTGTTTTATTACCTTCAGAAAAAGATTCTCTACCATTTCATAAGAAAAAATAACAAAATTATTTTTTGAAAATTCTTGTACCCTGGTGAACACTTTGAAATTTGGCCTCTGGACCCTGAAAGGGCTAACACATTGGCTGTTTCCCACCAAGGCAGGGTGGCCCGAAAAAGAAGAACTCTCATCATCATTCACTCCATCACTCCTAATTTCCAAACTACAAATTCTCTGCATTATATTCACACCACACATTGCCCTCAGACATGACATCACTCCTTCCAGCCTTCTCCTTGTTGCAACATTCACTACCCATGCTTCACATCCATATAAGAGTGTTGGTATAACTATACTTACGTAAAGCTTTTGATACAGTTAACCATGACTTGCTCCACGTAAAATTGTCACACTATGGTATAAGAGGGCACTCCCTCAACTACCTCAAGTCATACCTCAGCAACAGAAGCCAATATGTGTATGCAAATGGGGCAAACTCTTCTGCACAACCAATTACAGTTGGTGTCCCACAGGGAAGTGTCCTTGGCCCTCTTCTCTTTCTCCTATACATAAATGACCTACCAAATGCTTCGCAATTACTCAAACCCACACTATTTGCAGATGACACTACATACGTCTTCTCCCACCCGAGCCCAGTCACGCTAGCCAATACTGTAAATACAGAATTACAGAAAATATCTACCTGGATGAGGACTAACAAACTTACACTAAACATTGACAAAACCTACTTCATTCAGTTTGGTAACAGAGCTACAGATGTCCCTCTTAACATAATGATAAACGGATCACCTATCACAAAGCTAACAGAGGGAAAATTCTTAGGAATCCACCTTGATAATAGACTCAAATTTCATACACATATACAACAAATTTCTAAGAAAATTTCCAAGACTGTAGGCATACTATCGAAGATACGGTACTATGCTCCACAGTCAGCCCTCCTGGCCCTATATCACTCTCTTATTTACCCCTATCTCACCTATGGAATTTGTGCATGGGGCTCAACAACAAGTAACCATCTCAGACCACTAATTACCCAACAAAAGGCTGCAGTTAGAATGATAACAAATTCTCACTATAGGCAGCACACTCCACCAATATTCAATACACTAAACCTATTCACCATACAAAACATTCATACTTATTACTGCACCTATTACATACATAGAACACTTAACTCTGATATTAACCCTCCCCTCAAACATCTCCTTGCCAACCTCAACAGAACACATGACCATAACACAAGGCACAGATCACTCTTTGATGTTCCTCGTGTCCATCTCACACTATGCAAAAACTCAATGCACATAAAAGGCCCTAAAATCTGGAACTCATTACCTGTAAATATAAAAGAAACACTACCTGTTTATAAATTCAAGTCTCTTCTCAAAGATCACTTACTCACCCAAAACCAAATAAATACTGAATAACTGAACCTTATAAATTGTATATCTTAAATGTTTCTCACAATTATATCACATAAATGTTAAACCTAAAACCCAATCTAACTTTATTATTTTTTAAATACACTACCTAACAGAATACTCCATTCTACTGAATGTACAACAATGCATACAACCATATGACCTGTCTTTGTAATACTCACTTGTGTTTTATAGTAATCTGTTTACATTAAAGTTTTATCACCGATGTCATCATTGCTTAGTTCATCTTAAGTTAATTTTAAGCCAGCCCGTAATGCTATGCATAGTATAAGTGGCTTTGGCATACTGCTCTTTTCTGTATTTTTTGTACCTCTGTATGTGTGCACAAATTTTTAAATAAATAAATAAATAAATAAATAAATACTCTCATACATTCCCCTCTTTGCTCTCATGGACAAAGTTCTTTGTCTCCACAAACTCCTCAGTGCACCACTCACCTTTTTCCCCTTGTCAATTCACCTCATCTTTTACAGACTCATTTGCTGACACTTTTTTTTTTTTTAACAAGTCGGCCGTCTCCCACTGAGGCAGGGTGACCCAAAAAGAAAGAAATCCCCAAGAAGAAAATACTTTCATCATTATTCAACACTTTCACCTGACTCGCACATAATCACTGTTTTTGCAGAGGTGCTCAGAACACAACAGTTTAGAAGCATATATGTATAAAGAGACACAACATATCCCTCCAAACTGCTAATATCCCGAAATCCATCCTTTAAAGTGCAGGCATTGTGCTTCCCATTTCCAGGACTCAAGTCTGGCTATATAAAAATAACCAGTTTCCCTGAATCCCTTCACTAAATATTACCCTGCTCACACTCCAACAGATCGTTAGGTCCCAAATACCATTTGTCTCCATTCACTCCTATCGAACACGCTCATGCATGCCTGTTGGAAGTCCAAGCCCCTCGCCCACAAAACCTCCCTTACCCCTTCCTTCCAACCTTTTCAAGGACAACCCCTACCCCGCCTTCCTTCCCCTACAGATTTAAATGCTCTCCATGTCATTCTACTTTGATCCATTCTCTCTAAATGACCAAACCACCTCAACAACCCCTCTTCAGCCCTCTGACTAATACTTTTATTAACTCCACACCTTCTCCTAATTTCCACACTCTGAATTTTCTGCATAATATTTACACCACACATTGCCCTTAGACAGGACGTCTCCACTGCCTCCAACTGCCTCCTCGCTGCTGCATTCACAACCCAAGCTTCACACCCATATAAGAGTGTTGGTACTACTACACGTTCATACATTCCCTTCTTTGCCTCCATAGATAACGTTTTTTGTCTTCACATATACCTCAACGCACCACTCACCTTTTTTCCCTCATCAATTCTATGATTAACCTCATCCTTCAAAAATTCATCTGCCAACACGTCAACTCCCAAGTATCTGAAAACATTCACTTCTTCCATACTCCTCCTCCCCAATTTGATATCCAATTTTTCTTTATCTAAATCATTTGATACCCTCATCACCTTAATCTTTTCTATGTTCACTTTCAACTTTCTACCTTTACACACACTCCCAAACTCATCCACTAACCTTTGCAATTTTTCTTTAGAATCTCCCATAAGCACAGTATCATCAGCAAAAAGCAACTGTGTCAATTCCCATTTTGTATTTGATTCCCCGTAATTTATTCCCACCCCTCTCCCGAACACTCCTAAATATCTGAATACATTCACCTCCTCCATATTCTCTCCCTCCAATCTGATATCCAATCTTTTGTTACTTAATTTTTTTGTTATCCTCATCACCTTACTCTTTTCTATATTCACTTTTAATTTTCTTCTTTTACATACCCTACCAACCTCTGTAACTTCTCTTCAGAATTTACCAAAAGCCCAGTGTCATCAGCAAAGAGCAACTGTGACAACACCCACTTTGTTAAATTCTTTATATTTTATATATAATTATTCAAGCAGGAGGTGTTTGATTATGCAGGTATTCAATAGGGTTTTAAGTACCAGAAAGAAACCCTAATATAACCTTCTCTAGCCATCTTTTTATTTAGCTGGCATCACTGACATCAATGACACCATTATTCGTATTCAATTTAAAGTACAGTTTCAAATAATAAAGTAACATCTTCCAAGGCATTTTGCTTGTAAGGACATGGAAAACAAGAATTTATGTGAAACTTATTTTGATACTGTATTTCTTTAAGTCCTGCACAGAAAAAGAATTACAAAACCACTGAAAAAGACAGATATACATGTATATGGCAATATCAAAGTGCATATCTTTTAAGATATCTCATGCTAAATCTGTTTAAAAGTTAATATACTGTACCATACTAATTTCTGCATTTACCACCCAAGCTTCACACCCATATAAGAGTGTTGGTACTACTATACTTTCATACATTCCCTTCTTTGCCTCCATAGATAACGTTTTTTGACTCCACATATACCTCAACGCACCACTCACCTTTTTTCCCTCATCAATTCTATGATTAACCTCATCCTTCATAAATCCATCCGCCGACACGTCAACTCCCAAGTATCTGAAAACATTCACTTCTTCCATACTCCTCCTCCCCAATTTGATATCCAATTTTTCTTTATCTAAATCATTTGACACCCTCATCACCTTACTCTTTTCTATGTTCACTTTCAACTTTCTACCTTTACACACATTCCCAAACTCATCCACTAACCTTTGCAATTTTTCTTTAGAATCTCCCATAAGCACAGTATCATCAGCAAAAAGTAACTGTGTCAATTCCCATTTTGAATTTGATTCCCCATAATTTAATCCCACCCCTCTCCCAAACACCCTAGCATTTACTTCCTTAACAACCCCATCTATAAATATATTAAACAACCATGGTGACATTACACATCCCTGTCTAAGACCTACTTTTACCGGGAAATAGTCTCCCTCTCTTCTACACACCCTAACCTGAGCCTCACTATCTTCATAAAAACTCTTTACAGCATTTAATAACTTACCACCTATTCCATATACTTGCAACATCTGCCACATTGCTCCTCTATCCACTCTATCATATGCCTTTTCTAAATCCATAAATGCAATAAAAACTTCCCTACCTTTATCTAAATACTGTTCACATATATGCTTCAATGTAAACACTTGATCTACACATCCCCTACCCACTCTGAAACCTCCTTGCTCATCCGCAATCCTACATTCTGTCTTACCTCTAATTCTTTCAATTATAACCCTACCGTACACTTTTCCTGGTATACTCAGTAAGCTTATTCCTCTATAATTTTTACAGTCTCTTTTGTCCCCTTTCCCTTTATATAAAGGGACTATACATGCTCTCCGCCAATCCCTAGGTACCTTCCCCTCTTTCATACATTTATTGAACAAAAGTACCAACCACTCCAACACTATATCCCCCCCTGCTTTTAACATTTCTGTCATGATCCCATCAGTACCAGCTGCTTTACCCCCTTTCATTTTACGTAATGCCTCACGTACCTCCCCCACACTTACATTCTGCTCTTCTTCACTCCTAAAAGATGGTATACCTCCCTGACCAGTGCATGAAATTACTGCCTCTGTTTCTTCCTTAACATTTAAAAGTTCCTCAAAATATTCTCGCCATCTACCTAATACCTCCATCTCCCCATCTACTAACTCCCCTACTCTGTTTTTAACTGACAAATCCATATTTTCCCTTGGCTTTCTTAACTTGTTTAACTCACTCCAAAATTTTTTCTTATTTTCATTAAAATTTCTTGACAGTGCCTCTCCCACTCTATCATCTGCTCTCCTTTTGCACTCTCTCACCACTCTCTTTACCTTTCTTTTACTCTCCATATATTCTGCTCTTCTTATAACACTTCTGCTTTGTAAAAACCTCTCATAAGCTACCTTTTTCTCTTTTATCACACCCTTTACTTCATCATTCCACCAATCACTCCTCTTTCCTCCTGCACCCACCCTCCTATAACCACAAACTTCTGCCCCACATTCTAATACTGCATTTTTAAAACTATTCCAACCCTCTTCAACCCCCCCATTACTCATCTTTGCACTATCCCACCTTTCTGCCAATAGTCGCTTATATCTCGCCCGAACTTCCTCCTCCCTTAGTTTATACACTTTCACCTCCCTCTTACTTGTTGTTGCCACCTTCCTCTTTTCCCATCTACCTCTTACTCTAACTGTAGCTACAACTAAATAATGATCCGATATATCAGTTGCCCCTCTATAAACATGTACATCCTGGAGCCTACCCATCAACCTTTTATCCACCAATACATAATCTAATAAACTACTTTCATTACGTGCTACATCATACCTTGTATATTTATTTATCCTCTTTTTCATAAAATATGTATTACTTATTACCAAATTTCTTTCTACACATAGCTCAATTAAAGGCTCCCCATTTACATTTACCCCTGGCACCCCAAATTTACCTACTACTCCCTCCATAACATTTTTACCCACTTTAGCATTGAAATCCCCAACCACCATTACTCTCACACTTGATTCAAAACTCCCCACGCATTCACTCAACATTTCCCAAAATCTCTCTCTCTCCTCTACACTTCTCTCTTCTCCAGGTGCATACACGCTTATTATAACCCACTTTTCACATCCAATCTTTATTTTACTCCACATAATCCTTGAATTAATACATTTATAGTCCCTCTTTTCCTGCCATAGCTTATCCTTCAACATTATTGCTACTCCTTCTTTAGCTCTAACTCTATTTGAAACCCCTGACCTAATCCCATTTATTCCTCTCCATTGAAACTCTCCCACCCCCTTCAGCTTTGTTTCACTTAAAGCCAGGACATCCAGCTTCTTCTCATTCATAACATCCACAATCATCTCTTTCTTATCATCTGCACAACATCCACGCACATTCAGACTTCCCACTTTGACAATTTTCTTCTTCTTATTCTTTTTAGTAATCTTTACAGGAAAAGGGGTTACTAGCCCATTGTTCCCGGCATTTTAGTTGACTTTTACAACACGCATGGCTTACGGAGGAAAGATTCTTATTCCACTTCCCCATGGATATAAAAGGAAAATTAATAAGACCAAGAACTATTAAGATAAAATCAAAGAAAACTCAGATGAGTGTGTATGAATAAATGTGTATATGTATGTGTAGTGTGACCTAAGTGTAAGTAGAAGTAGCAAGACATGCCTGTAATCTTGCATATTTATGAGACAGACAAAAGACATCAGCAATCCTACCATCATGTAAAACAATTACAGGCTTTCGTTTTACACTCACTTGGCAGGACGGTAGTACCTCCCTGGGTGGTTGCTGTCTACCAACCTACTACCTATACTAATATTATTTATTATTAATTCAACTGGGAAACACAAGCTAAAGAAAAGAATTTTAACAAAGAACACAAAAAATCAATATAATAGTAGTACATATTTCCTAAAGAAATGTGAATATCTAGACAAGTAAATAGTAATGAGGATAGACACACTAGAAAAGTATTCCACTATTTCCTGAAAAAAAATTCTTCTATCTATATACAATAACAGTAAAATATACCCAAGATCATACCTTGATAACAGCATTAATTATATCTTGATCAGCAAGTTGGGTGGAGAAGAGCGTTGTCAAGTCCCTTTCTGCTATTAGTTTCCACTTTTGAGACCAGTTACTTCTCCTCATGACATCCAACCGAATGAGAATGACACCAGTGTTATAACTACGGGAATTTCTTTTTATTAAAACTTTAAAAAGAGGTCATTTGAAAAATAAAAATTAGAACACACTGAATTATACAATGTTGACATACGAACAAACCAAGCAAATATTGTACCTAAGTAGAATATTATATTATTAACATAACTCCTTTAACATCTGTATATATAACACTATGAACCTTACCAACAGACAAAGACAGACAGACTTACCCTCGACCAAGAGCCGGCCAAGGGCGATGAGACTTCCACAGCTTACCCAAGTACCAGTCACTTTGATTTTCTACCAGGCCAATATACTGTCCCAAGCAAAAATAAATTACTTTTGAAATCAGAGAAACACTGTAAGGAAATGAACCCTAACTTGCAGTTACAGCATTATAAGCAAATACAATTTACAACATAAGCTAATGATAATAAATTTATCCTTAAAAACTAAAACAAATAGAGATGGTCATTCAACACGTGCATCAGCTTGTCAAAGGTTCATGGCTCGTGTCAGAATTCCCTGCATATTACTACAAATTACTATCATTATTTTTTCCTCAAAACAATATTTTCTATGTAACATCATTTGATGCACTTACTTATTCTGCTTCAAGCTGATGTAAAATACTGACAATAGTGAAATAAGACATATGTGAAGTGCTAGGATATTTTGAGAAAACATTTCATCATGAATGGATTCTTCAGCCCTAAAGAAATAACCACAGGTCTGCAGTGCAGACTGCAAGGGTGGGAGAGGTATGTGACAGTCATAGGACAGTAATCCTGCAGTGATAAATATATACAGTAGGTGGTAAGTTATTAAATGCTGTAAAGAGTTTTTATGAGGATAGTGAGGCTCAGGTTAGGGTGTGTAGAAGAGAGGGAGACTACTTCCCGGTAAAAGTAGGTCTTAGACAGGGATGTGTAATGTCACCATGGTTGTTTAATATATTTATAGATGGGGTTGTAAAGGAAGTAAATGCTAGGGTGTTCGGGAGAGGGGTGGGATTAAATTTTGGGGAATCAAATTCAAAATGGGAATTGACACAGTTACTTTTTGCTGATGATACTGTGCTTATGGGAGGTTCTAAAGAAAAATTGCAAAGGTTAGTGGATGAGTTTGGGAATGTGTGTAAAGGTAGAAAGTTGAAAGTGAACATAGAAAAGAGTAAGGTGATGAGGGTGTCAAATGATTTAGATAAAGAAAAATTGGATATCAAATTGGGGAGGAGGAGTATGGAAGAAGTGAATGTTTTCAGATACATGTACTTGGGAGTTGACGTGTCGGCGGATGGATTTATGAAGGATGAGGTTAATCATAGAATTGATGAGGGAAAAAAGGTGAATGGTGCATTGAGGTATATGTGGAGTCAAAAAACGTTATCTATGGAGGCAAAGAAGGGAATGTATGAAAGTATAGTAGTACCAACACTCTTATATGGGTGTGAAGCTTGGGTAGTAAATGCAGCAGCGAGGAGACGGTTGGAGGCAGTGGAGATGTCCTGTTTAAGGGCAATGTATGGTGTAAATATTATGCAGAAAATTCGGAGTGTGGAAATTAGGAAAAGGTGTGGAGTTAATAAAAGTATTAGTCAGAGGGCAGAAGAGAGGTTGTTGAGGTGGTTTGGTCATTTAGAGAGACTGGATCAAAGTAGAATGACATGGAAAGCATATAAATCTATAGGGGAAGGAAGGCGGGGTAGGGGTCGTCCTCGAAAGGGTTGGAGAGAGGGGGTAAAGGAGGTTTTGTGGGCAAGGGGCTTGGACTTCCAGCAAGCGTGCATGAGCATGTTAGATAGGAGTGAATGGAGACGAATGGTACTTGGGACATGACGATCTGTTGGAGTGTGAGCAGGGTAATATTTAGTGAAGGGATTCAGGGAAACCGGTTATTTTCATATAGTCGGACTTGAGTCCTGGAAATGGGAAGTACAATGCCTGCACTTTAAAGGAGGGGTTTGGGATATTGGCAGTTTGGAAGGATATGTTGTGTATCTTTATATGTGTATGCTTCTAAACTGTTGTATTCTGAGCACCTCTGCAAAAACAGTGATAATGTGCGAGTGTGGTAAAAGTGTTGAATGATGATGAAAGTATTTTCTTTTTGGGGATTTTCTTTCTTTTTTGGGTCACCCTGCCTCGGTGGGAGACGGCCGACTTGTTGAAAAAAAAAAAAAAAAAAAAAAAGTAAAGGAATGGATGGAGGGAGGGGGTAAAAGAGGTTTTGAGTGCAAGGGGCCTGAACATACAGCAGTATTTTGTGAAGGGATTCAGGGAAACCAGTTAGCCAGACTTGAGTCCTGGAGGTGGGAAGTACAATGCCTACACTTTAACCCTTTGAGGGTTTCGGCCGTACTATTACGGCTTACGACCCAGGGTTTTTGACGTACTAGTACACCTAAGTTCTAGCGCCCTCAAATCTAGTGGGAGAAAGCTGGTAGGCCTACATATGAAAGAATGGGTCTATGTGGTTCAGTGTGCGCAGTATAAAAAAAAATCCTGCAGCACACAGTGCATAATGAGAAAAAAAAATTGTGACAGTGTTTTTGGAATTAAACAGCGACTTTGCACTGTATTTTCGTATGGTATTTATTGTTGTATTCTAGTTTTCTTGGTCTCATTTTATAGAATGATAGACAAATTACAGAAATTGAAATGATTTTGACTGGTTTTACAATGAAAAGTACCTTGAAATTGAGCTCAAAGTACCAGAAATGTTCAATTTTTACCAAAGTTCAAAGGTAAACAAATCATGCCAAGCGTCCAATACACATCAACTGGTGAGTCTAATATTCTTTCACAAGTGCGCTGATATTATTTATATCATTTCTACACTAATGCAGCAGTCTGCATAACAGTAAATTTTCTATTTTTTGTAAGAATAAAAATTGAATGTGGAAAGCCAAAGAAATATAAGAGGGGCCTGGGAATGTGACTAACAAACAGAGGAAATGTTATTTTAGTGCCAGGAATGTCTTTCTTGTTTATTCTGGACCCTATTTGGAAATTGGGATCTTTTGAAATTTGTGTGAAATTGGCAAAATTGCTAAATTCTGACCACTGTATTGGATAGTTGAAATCAGTAAATGGGTGGTTTCTTGTACTCATTCAATAGAAAAAATGGAGTTCTAGAGAAATAGTTATGATTTTTGTTGACTTGTACACTGGAATTGGCTGAAAATAGGGCTCAAAGTGGGCAAAATCGCTGATGTGTAAACATCGTCGAGACCGCTAACTTTGCGAGAGCATAATTCCGTGAGTTTTCCATCAAATTTCATACTTTTGGTGTCATTATGATCAGGAATTGATTCTCTATCTTTTCGTAAGAATTTTTTTTTTTTTTTTAAATTTGGCCGACCCTGAGAAGAAGTCTCGGAGAGGGCCTGTCGACCCTCAAAGGGTTAAAGGAGGGGTTTGGGATGTCTGCTGTTTGGAGTGACATCTGAACTGTCATATCTGTGCACCTCTGCAAGACAGTGATTATGTGTGAATGATGGTGAAAGTGTTTCTTTTTTGGGTCACCCTGCCTCTGTGGGAGATGGCCAGCATGTTAAAAAAAAAAAAAAAAAAAAAAACCAGAGTGCAGTGCAAATGGAAGTAGCATATACTACAGACTCTGGAAACTTAACAAAATGAGAGGACAAACAAATGCTACCTATCTTAAGTTAATCTAATGAAACATTCTTAAATTATGCTTGGAAACAAGCTGGCCTTTTCAATAAAACCCTTAAGTAAAATTTAGAATGCATATTTGATGACATGCCAACATATTTTATTCAAGAAGACTGTATGAAACTGTAAATTTTCCTGAAACAAACTTTTCTCACCTGTTTTGGTCCAAATTTTGAAAATAGATTCCACAGTTCTGCAATGTCTGTAGCCACTGTAATATCTGTATCTAAAACAATAACTTTCTTGAGTGATGATGGAAGAGCTTTGTTGAGAGTAAGCTTCATGAGCCCAAACACTCCAGAGTAATGCTTGTTTGGAACCCATGAGATATCGGCAGCTAAATTATCCGTTAAATAAAAGCTCACCTCAACTGTAAAGAATGAGATACTGTATTAAAGTTACTGAACTGAATCTACCTAGCTAACAAAGCTAAATCTCCCACAACATGCAGTATGCATTAACATACTGCATACAACAGAATATAACAAATAAGTAACAGACTGTGCACAAACTTTTATCAGTTACTAAAATAATTCAAAATCTCATCTGCATATTATAATCCTTGGACATTCAATTTATAAATTTCTCTTTTACAATAGATATTTTCCACTTCCATTTTCACATTCCCAGTACTCATGAACATAGCCATTAATACTGTACATTCTCACTTAAACATTTTCTGTCTCTTCTCTGAGCATAAATTATGCTGTGTAAACGCTACATCTACATTATGCCTAATAATTTTTTACATAATACCACATTTACCTTCAATATATTAATTCTGCCAAACAATCTATTAATTTATCTTGCCCATCCTATAAAATTAAACCTCTGTTGCTTGCAGTCCCTTGGGGATTCTATTATTACATGTTTTACTATTACATACTGATACTAGTATTTTACTTCCAATTCCCCTACTATTTCAGAGTCTTGTAAGAACACAGATCATTGAGAGTAACAAATATGGAGCCCCACCCTTTCCCATTCCTAAAGTTAAGATGGTATCTCAACAGCTCTAGCACAGATTGATCTTGGAAAATTAAACTTTAAAAAGAGTTGAAATAAAACTTTGAGGCAGATGAGGCCCTAGATTCGGAATACAATATTTGGTACAATTGTGTATCATCATCATGCAGCCCAATATAACAGCATGTTTAATATGCCAAAATCATTGTCAGTTGTGCAACTTTTTGAGTGTGAGCACATAATGTAGAATGAAAGAGCATATAATTTAGCATGTAACTTGAAGAAATGCCAAGAGCATGGTATATAGTGGTGGCTCAGAGACAGAATTATGCCTAGTTGTCCTCAATGAAAACTAAAGAATTCATAATCTTTTTGTAATTGATTTTCACATCTTTATACATTGAACATAGACTGTGATGGCTATGTCAAGTCTTCCAAAAAATTAAAGTTAACAAACTTTCCTATCTTTATACATTTAACACAGGACCGAGATGGCTATGCCAAGTCTTCCAAAAAATTAAGGTTATCAAACTTTGCCAGAGTATTACATAAATAACAAAAAAATGCACAATACCGTGAATGGAACGATACACAAATAACCCGCACAAAAAACAGAGAAGCTTACGACAACGTTTCGGTCCGACTTGGACCACTGACAAAGTCACACTAACCAGAAGTGGAGCAGGACGACTATATATAGGTAGGAAGAGGTGGTGGTGGTGGTATAGTAGTAGTAGTAGTAGTAGTACAAGAATGGTATATAATACCGACAAGATGAAATTAAGACACATGCGCAGAGTATTACATTTGCATTATTTTCAAACAAGCAGATTTTGTGACACCAAGTTTGACTTCCTGAGATTCTACTGTTACTGAAAGAATGTACACAAACTCTTTAATACTGCATGAAATACAGTTAAACCAGAAAAAAAAAAAATTACCATGAGGAACATTCCATGATGAAAAAAGCGTATGCAAGACAACCTGAGCTTTGGCATCAGCAATCATATGGAAGTGAAGTGGATTACGACGATAGAACAAGAGAGACTTGAAGAGTGTCACTACTGATCGTGAAGAATTGTATCCTGCACACACTATGGCTATTTGAAGCACCTCACATTTTGGCACACCCAATTCCTGTGAAAAGACAAGGTATATTGTAACACTGGGACATCATTAAGCAGTCTTACTGTTGAGTGTCATTTTTACAAACTCAGTTACTATAACATCACTGAGAAAAACACTTATTTGAGGCTATGAACAAAAAACCGTGTAAGAGTAATACTGAACAATTTAATATGAGTTAGTGAGTTGCCTGCTAAATGCAGTTTGAATTAATGAAGAAAAGATAAAGAGAAAATCCAAATAAAAAATATAAGAAGACAAAAAGGATAAATTAATTACAGTAAGGCCTCAACATACAATGTACTGTACTTAGGATATTAGAACTCTGATCTGCACTGCAAAAACTCAAATTATTTTATAAATTTTTTCTCCGTTGTTTCTACCAAATGCCTTAATTCTTTGTGAATGTTCATTTTGTGCATGTGTAGAGAGCTCACATTTGTTTAGCAGGGATTGGTCAAGAACTCTTAAATTTAACATTTACTCTTCTCTTTTCTTAAGGCTGAATTATAATTAGAGCATTATTTTTTCCTGAATAGCTGTTTACTAAATGCATTGGTATTTTGAATACTGCATATTCTTTTTTATGCATGTGTAAATTTTTTTTTAGCAGATACTGGCTAAGAACTGGTGATTAAATAATTACCTATGTTGTTTGGCTGGGCTGTGATAACTGCTGCTGGCTGCTCTTGGTACTACATATGTTCAGTGGGTGAGGTGCAGAACAGCAGCTCACACAGTAACTTACATTACACAATCTTATTCATCACTACCTTTCCACACTACATACAATCTCCAATCCCCATGTCTCTTTATGCTTCTCTCCTTCCCCCTACTCCTTCATTTTTTCCTCCTTCTCTGGGACAGTCCAGCTGCTGTCTGCCCTATACATCTGAACTGTACTGTATGCTGTACTGCAGCTCTAGTCCATTTTTCCATGTATACATTAGGGCCCCACTTATACGGCAGGTTAGGGTCCAGGCTACCGCCGCAAAGCAGAACACCATTTTTTCCACTTATAAATGCATATAAACACCAGATAACAAGTTTACACTAACATATATGGTGGAGTTTCTACTTACGAGTGCATCCGCATGCGAGTTTTTCCAGATACAAGCAGTCACTCAGTTGATTTTTTGCTTCCATATGTGAATGAAATTTCCAGATGCGAGCAGGCCTCAAGGGAGGTTCCTTGACGCTGGTGAGGGGCTCTTGCTCTTGATCTAGGGAACTGGATCTCAGCTGTTTGTTGGACTATCTTACTGAAACTTGGACAATGCATGATGGAAAGATGCTTCTTAATGTACACCATAAATGAAAGAAATCGGACCATAAATAACGGAGTTCATTTCTTGGCCATTAGCCTCCCCTTAGCGGTATATTTTCGTATGGTTTTTTATGGCTGTATTCTCGTTTTTTTGGTCTCATTTGATAGAATGGAAGATATACTACAGAAATAGATATGATTTTGATTTGTTTCATGACGAAAAGTACCATGAAATTGAGCTCAAAGTAGCAGAAATGTTCGATTCTTTGGCGATGTTCAGGAGTAAACAAATGACGTCACCGTCCAATACCTGTCCAATTGGCACTGCCCCCCAACCTTCACATATTGGAAAGCTCTTCAACATGCTAGCAAAAGTGGGAGCAGACATCATGAGGTAGCAGTGGTACAACATGAAGCAGCAGTGGCAGACATCATGAAGCAGCAGTGGCAGACATGAAACAGCAGTAGCAGACATGAAACAGCAGTTGCAGACAACATGAAACAGCAGTGGTTGACATCATGAAGCAGCAGTGGCAGACAACATGAAACAGCAACGGCAGACCTTGTTGTACTGTATACTATGAGTGAGAGTCCGAACGCCACCACAAAATGGCAATTCACTCCACTTATGGTGGAGGGAATTCTCATGTTTTTCTTACATTTCGTGCAGCTATTTTGTGAAGTTTCTTCTTTCTAACCATGGGTCCTAAGAAAGCAAGTGCAAAGGACAATGCTGAGAAGAAAAAGAAAATGATTTCCACGGAATAAAAGCAAGAAATCACAGATAAACAAACTAGGTGGAGGGTTAAGGACTTGGCCAGGCAGTACCAGCATACCACTTTACGATATGTACAATACTAAAGCAGGAGGAGTCAGTGACAAAGTGCAGCATTAAGAGTGTAGCAATTAAAAGTCACACTGTCTGACTTTTCTGGGTTATCCTAGGTTCTCTACACATGTAGTCAGGAGCAGAAATGGCCGCTGTGGTGGCCCTATAAACCCCAATAACAACAATGGCCGCTGTCACCACCACTAGCCACATACGTAATGATATGTACAGGTCTCCCTCAACATTCGCGTTTTCAACTTTCGGGGGGCTTCACACATTCGCGAATTCCCAGCCTCCAAATTCCCAGCTGCCAAATCATATTTAAGTTTCCCGCCACCTGCGAGTCCCTACTACCCTCCCTCCGACCCCTGCAACTGGCAGCCAGTCAGTTTACATTATTTATACTACAGTATAAATAATGTAAACCGATTCATGACTGCATATTGGAATGGCTATTCGGATAGGTATTGGACGATGACATCATATGTTTACTCTTGAACACAGCAAAGAATCAAACATTTCTGCTACTGCTAATAATAACAATAGTAATAATTTTTTTTTTTCAACAAGTCGGCCGTCTCCCACCGAGGCAGGGTGACCCAAAAAGAAACAAAATCCCCAAAAAGAAAATACTTTCATCATCATTCAACACTTTCACCTCGCTCACACATAATCACTGTTTTTGCAGAGGTGCTCAGAACACAACAGTTTAGAAGCATATACGTATAAAGATACACAACATATCCCTCCAAACTGCTAACATCCTGAACCCCTCCTTTAGAGTGCAGGCATCGTACTTCCCATTTCCAGGACTCAAGTCCGGCTATATAAAAATAACCGGTTTCCCTGAATCCCTTCACTAAATATTACCCTGCTCACACTCCAACAGATCGTCAGGTCCCAACTACCATTCGTCTCCATTCACTCCTATCAAACACGCTCATGCACGCCTGCTGGAAGTCCAAGCCCCTCACCCACAAAACATCCCTTACCCCTTCCTTCCAACCTTTTCGAAGACAACCCCTATCCCGCCTTCCTTCTCCTACAGATTTAAATGCTCTCCATGTCATTCTACTTTGATCCATTCTCTCTAAATGACCAAACCACCTCAACAACCCCTCTTCAGCCCTCTGACTAATACTTTTATTAACTCCACACCTTCTCCTAATTTCCACACTCTGAATTTTCTGCATAATATTTACACCGCACATTGCCCTTAGACAGGACATCTCCACTGCCTCCAACTGCCTCCTCGCTGCTGCATTCACAACCCAAGCTTCACACCCATATAAGTGTTGGTACTACTATACTTTCATAAATTCCCTTCTTTGCCTCCATAGATAACGTTTTTTGACTCCACATATACCTCAACGCACCACTCACCTTTTTTCCCTCATCAATTCAATGATTAACCTCATCCTTCATAAATCCATCTGCCGACATGTCAACTCCCAAGTATCTGAAAACATTCACTTCTACCATACTCCTCCTCCCCAATTTGATATCCAATTTTTCTTTATCTAAACCATAATAATAATAATAATAATAATAATAATAATAATAATAATAATAATAATAATAATAATGATAATAAATACAATAGAACTGAAGAAGGAAATTGTACAAAAATACGAGGGAGTGGTTGACACATCATCAGTGTGGCTTTGTTTATGCTGGAGTGAGCATTAGTCTCCGTGCTCTTCCAAACATTTCACAATAATTCACTGAGTTTGGTGCTTGTAGATTGAGCGTGACTGGAGTGGTAGAGGCAGTGGTTGAGGCAGTGGTTGAGGCAGCAGTTGAGGCAGTGGGTGAGGCAGTGGGTGAGGCAGTGGGTGAGGCAGCGGTTGAGGCAATGGTATTTAATAACATACATGTTGTTAATAATAATAATAATAATACATGTTATTAATAATAATAATAATAAATGTTATTAATAATATGTACTATTATTATTTATGACATATACGTTATTAAATACCACTGCCTCAACCGCTGCCTAAACCGCTGCCTCAACTGCTGCCTCACCCACTGCCTCAACTGCTGCCTCACCCACTGCCTCAACCGCTGCCTCAACCACTGCCTCTACCACTCCAGTCACGCTCAATCTACAAGCACCAAACACAATGAATTATTGTGAAATGTTTGGAAGAGCACGGAGACTAATGCTCACTCCAGCATAAACAAAGCCACACTGATGATGAGTCAACCACTCCCTCCACTATTGCTTCAACCCTCGTATTTTTGTACAATTTCCTTCTTCAATTCTATCGTATTTATTATTATTATTATTATTATTATTATTATTATTATTATTATTATTACTATTGTTATTATTAGCTGTAGCAGAAATGTTTGATTCTTTGCTGTGCTCAAGAGTAAACACATGATGTCACCGTCCAATACCTGTCCGAACAGCCATTCCAATATGCAGTCATGAATAGGTTTACATTATTTATACTGTAGTTTAATAGCAAATAATGAACAAACAAAACACCACATTGGTGGGAGGGCTGGCTGCCAGTTGCGGGGGTCGGAGGGAGGGTAGTAGGGATTCACAGTGGTTGAGGAAGTGGTGGAGGCAGTTATTAAATGGAGAGTTAGAGGTACTGGGAAGATGGAGGGAATATTTTGAGGAATTGTTAAATGTTGATGAAGATAGGGAAGCTGTGATTTCATGTATAGGGCAAGGAGGAATAACATCTTGTAGGAGTGAGGAAGAGCCAGTTGTGAGTGTGGGGAAGTTCTTGAGGCAGTAGGTAAAATGAAGGGGGGTAAGGCAGGTGGGATTGATGGGATAAAGATAGAAATGTTAAAAGCAGGTGGGGATATAGTTTTGGAGTGGTTGGTGCAATTATTTAATAAATGTATGAAAGAGGGTAAGGTACCTAGGGATTGGCAGAGAATATGCATAGTTCCTTTGTATAAAGGCAAAGGAGACAAAAGAGAGTGCAAAAATTACAGGGGGATAAGTCTGTTGAGTATACCTGGTAAAGTGTATGGTAGAGTTATTACTGAAAGAATTAAGAGTAAGACGGAGAATAGGATAGCAGATGAACAAGGAGGCTTTAGGAAAGGTAGGGGGTGTGTGGACCAGGTGTTTACAGTGAAACATATAAGTGAACAGTATTTAGATAAAGCTAAAGAGGTTTTTGTGGCATTTATGGATTTGTAAAAGGCGTATGGCAGGGTGGATAGGGGGCAATGTGGCAGATGTTGCAGGTGTATGGTATAGAAGGTAGGTTACTGAAAGTAGTGAAGAGTTTTTACGAGGATAGTGAGGCTCAAGTTAGAGTATGTAGGAAAGAGGGAAATTATTTCCCAGTAAAAGTAGGCCTTAGACAAGGATGTGTGATGTCACCGTGGATGTTTAATATATTTATAGATGGGGTTGTAAGAGAAGTAAATGCGAGGGTCTTGGCAAGAGGCGTGGAGTTAAAAGATAAACAATCACAAATAAAGTGGGAGTTGTCACAGTTCTTCTTTGCTGATGACACTGTGCTCTTGGGAGATTCTGAAGAGAAGTTGCAGAGGTTGGTGGTAAGGTATGTAAAAGAAGAAAATTAAAAGTGAATACAGGAAAGAGTAAGGTAATGAGGATAACAAAAAGATTAGGTGATGAAAGATTGGATATCAGATTGGAGGGAGAGAGTATGGAGGAGGTGAATGTATTCAGATATTTGGGAGTGGACGTGTCAGCAGATGGGTCTATGAAAGATGAGGTGAATCACAGAATTGATGAGGGAAAAAGGGCGAGCGGTGCACTTAGGAGTCTGTGGAGACAAAGAACTTTGTCCTTGGAGGCAAAGAGGGGAATATATGAGAGTATAGTTTTACCAATGCTCTTATATGGGTGTGAAGCATGGGTAATGAATGTTGCAGCGAGGAGAAGGCTGGAGGCAGTGGAGATGTCATGTCTGAGGGCAATGTGTGGTGTGAATATAATGCAGAGAATTCGTAGTTTGGAAGTTAGGAGGAGGAGCAGGATTGCCAAAACTGTTGTCCAGAGGGCTGAGGAAGGGTTGTTAAGGTGGTTTGGACATGTAGAGAGAATGGAGCGAAACAGAAGGACTTCAAGAGTGTATCAGTCTGTAGTGGAAGGAAGGCGGGGTAGGGGTCAGCCTAGGAAAGGTTGGAGGGAGGGGGTAAAGGAGGTTTTGTGTGCGAGGGGCTTGGACTTCCAGCGGGCATGCGTGAGTGTGTTTGATAGGAGTGAATGGAGACAAATGGTTTTTAATACTTGACGTGCTGTTGGAGTGTGAGCAAAGTAACATTTATGAAGGGATTCAGGGAAACCGGCAGGTCGGACTTGAGTCCTGGAGATGGGAAGTACAGTGCCTGCACTCTGAAGGAGGGGTGTTAATGTTGCAGTTTAAAAATTGTAGTGCAAACCACCCTTCTGGCAAGACAGTGATGGAGTGAATGATGGTGAAAGTTTTTCTTTTTCGGGCCACCCTGCCTTGGTGGGAATCGGCCAGTGTGCTAATAATAAAAAAAACGTTATTAAACCATAACATGTATGTATTTAGTACAATTTACAATGTTTTCATGTATTTTATAATTGTTCATGGTTCAACAAGTAAAGGAAGCAGTATTGTATTATATTTCCCTACAATATATTGGGGCGCCAAACATTCGCGATTTTTCAACATTCGCGAGGCTCTTGATCCCCTAACCCTCGCAAATGTTGAGGGAGACCTGTATTGTATTCATTCTAGTGTATATATCTTTCTATGTTATTAATATTGCTTATTATGTCATATTAAATGAATTGTGATAGATAAATAAACCATAGAGATGATATTAGGGAAATTATTGAAGTATTTTTTCATGCCTGGAATTCCAATGGAACGAATTACAGTAGACCCTCGAGTTTCGTAATTAATCTGTTCCAGAGAGTCTGCCGAAGGACGAAATTGGCGAATGGCGAAACTATTTTCCCCATAAGAAATAATGGAAATAAAATTAATCCGTTCCAGACACCGAAAAATATTAAAAAAAAAAAAATTATTTTTTTTCAAATTAAATAAAGATTTACATACAGAAAACAATAAGAAATCAAGTACATACATATGTAAAATAATAATAACATTACACTTACCTTTACTGAAGACTTCTGGGTGGATGGAAGATGGGAGGAGGGGAGAGGATGAAGGTGCACTATTGTTTGGAGGGGAATCCCCTTCCATAAAGACTTCAGGTACGAAGTCCTTATCTGGGGTTACTTCCCTTCTTTGATTTTTAATGCCACTGGGAACAACTTGAGAGTCACTGGACCCCTGTCGCACAAAATATCTGTCCAGAGAGCTCTGTTTCTTGTGTTTCTTTAAGATTTGTCTGAAGTGGGACACAACACTGTCATTGTACATGTTGCCAACATGGCCTGCAACAGCTTTGTCAGGGTTCATCCATAAATGCTTGCACTTCATAAATGTTCATCCATAAATGCTTGCACTTCAGTCCACTTTAGACAAATGTCCTTAATCTTTGAAGAAGGCACCTTCCTCCATCTTTCTTCCTCCTCCTCTGAAACAATTTTCTGAGCTGTGGTCTGTTGCTGTTGCAGTTGAAGGTCTTGCAGCTCTGTAGTGGTTAGCTCTTCATCGTGGTCCTCCACCAACTCTTCGACATCCTCCAAACTCACATCCAACCCCATGGAA
>NC_091319.1:20035058-20049480 GCF_038502225.1 Cherax quadricarinatus | reverse complement strand
TCCACCAATAAATTATCTGATAAACTACTTTCATTACGTGCTACATCATACCTTGTATATTTATTTATCCTCTTTTTCATAAAATATGTATTACTTATTACCAAATCTCTTTCTACACATTGCTCAATTAAAGGCTCCCCATTTACATTTACCCCTGGCACCCCAAATTTACCTACTACTCCCTCTATAACATTTTTACCCACTTTAGCATTGAAAATCCCCAACCACCATTACTCTCACACTTGATTCAAAACTCCCCATGCATTCACTCAACATTTCCCAAAATCTCTCTCTCTCCTCTACACTTCTCTCTTCTCCAGGTGCATACACGCTTATTATAACCCACTTTTCACATCCAATCTTTATTTTACTCCACATAATCCTTGAATTAATACATTTATAGTCCCTCTTTTCCTGCCATAGCTTATCCTTCAACATTATTGCTACTCCTTCCTTAGCTCTAACTCTATTTGAAACCCCTGACCTAATCCCATTTATTCCTCTCCATTGAAACTCTCCCACCCCCTTCAGCTTTGTTTCACTTAAAGCCAGGACATCTAGCTTCTTCTCATTCATAACATCCACAATCATCTCTTTCTTATCATTTGCACAACATCCACGCACATTCAGCCTTCCCACTTTGACAATTTTCTTCTAAGTATTTTTTTTTTTTTTCAACAAGTCGGCCGTCTCCCACCGAGGCAGGGTGACCCAAAAAAGAAAGAAAATCCCCAAAAAGAAAATACTTTCATCATCATTCAACACTTTCACCACACTCGCACATTATCACTGTTTTTGCAGAGGTGCTCAGAATACAACAGTCTAGAAGCATACACATATAAAGATACACAACATATCCCTCCAAACTGCCAATATCCCAAACCCCTCCTTTAAAGTGCAGGCACTGTACTTCCCATTTCCAGGACTCAAGTCCGACTATATGAAAATAACTGGTTTCCCTGAATCCCTTCACTAAATATTACCCTGCTCACACTCCAACAGATCGTCAGGTCCCAAGTACCATTCGTCTCCATTCACTCCTATCTAATACGCTCACGCACGCTTGCTGGAAGTCCAAGCCCCTTGCCCACAAAACCTCCTTTACCCCCTCTCTCCAACCCTTTCGAGGACGACCCCTACCCCGCCTTCCTTCCCCTATAGATTTATATGCTTTCCATGTCATTCTACTTTGATCCATTCTCTCTAAATAAGTATTATCTGCTAAAATATCAGCAAATTTGAAATCATGGACACAAATGTACAATTTGACATTTGCAGAGTACTATGAGTCAGTTGTTGGCAAAAGGTATCTTGAAGCATGGACCAAAACATTCATCTTGTACAAGTCACATTGTGTTTAAAAATTCCAAAATACTAAAATTCAATGACCTTTACCTACACAGAGCTTTGGGCATGCACTGAAGTTGCATGTGCTTAAGAGACAGAAAAAATCACCATCTTTACCCTGCCATTTTTCATGATGATGACATTGAAGGACTTGTCATACCAGCGGTCATAACCTTTGCCATGAAGCATAGCCCGCCCAAACCTATCCAACTGACTCGCTTTATTTTCACAGTAGTCATATTCCTCCTCTTCCAAGACTACCACAAAGGCAGCCTTTTCTGTTGGGAATAAACAAAATACTATTATTTCCAGTTACAAATAAAAAAAGTTCAGAAAAAAGCCTTTCATATACTGTCTCAAAATTCAATGAGTTTCAAGTTAATAATACATTATTTCCTTATAAATATATAATGAAGCCAAGAACACCCAGTGCTTAATCCACCTTTCCAAGAATCTTACCAATCGCTGCTAATGATAACCGATTGATTCCCTTGCTGAAAAATTTTGTACGTGCTTCAGCCCATGGTTTACGTTCTCCAGCTGTTAATGCTCCTAAGTTAGCTTCACCCTTTTCTGGTACAGACTCATCAGCCAGAATACGCTCAAACTGACTGCAAGACAAATAGTTACATGTTAAAAGTAAAAACATTATGTGGAGGATGATGCAGAAGGTCTTAGTTAAGGGAACATTATATATAAAATATGTAAAAACAAAGAAAATATACCAACCCACAGGCCTTATTTATTCACCTTGTTAGTAATCAGTTAAAAAACTGACAACTGCAAAACACAACCTTTTCACGACTTACATCTGAAGTTCCTTTGGATTGAGTAGTCTGCCCTTGTAGTAGCATGGCATTTTGAAGAACCGCCCAGCATGGTAGACAGCTATGTGTGTTGAGTCACTGAAGTGAACAATTTTATCTGTCTGAATGCCTGGGATACGGGTGGTGTTAAATGTCCGATCATACTGATATGAACACAGTGGCACCAAGTTCTGAGCCATGATCTGAAAAGGGAAATAAGGAAGATGCTTGGTTAAGTATACTCTAGGACTAATTGAGGTTTTACTCAAGTTTTGTGTAGTACAGTACTTCACACAAAAATATAAGTGTAATTTCATGTTCTCAAGTCAAAACTTAATACATTTCTAAAGAATCTTTTCATTGTCAAGATATGCCTAATTTTGACTGTACTGTATTAAGGATATACAGTAAAGCTACAATTAATGGACCTCCATATAAATACACCAAATATTTGTAAAAACAAAAAAGTAGGTTGGTAGACAGCAACCACCCAGAGAGGTACTACCATCCTGCCAAGTGAGTGTGAAACAGAAATCTGTAATTGTTTTACATGATGGTAGGATTGCTGGTGTCTTTCTTCTGTCTCATAAACATGCTAGATAACAGGTATATCTTGCTACTTTTACTTACACTTAGGTCACACTACACAGGCATGCACATGCATATATATACACACACATCTAGGTTTCTTCTTCCTTTTCTTAATAGTTCTTGTTCTTTATTTCCTCTTTTCTCCATGGGGAAGTGGAAAAGAATCTTTCCTACGTAAGCCATGCGTGTTGTATGAGGAGACTAAAATGCCAGGAGCAATGGGCTAGTAACCCCTTCTCCTGTAGAAAACACTAAAAAAGATAAGCAAAACTTTATAAAACTGGTATGCTTGATGTAGTGCAGATAAGATGATTGCCAATGTTATGAATGAAAAGAAGTTGGGTGTCCTAGCTCTAAGCAAAACAACGCTGAAGGGGGCAGGCGAGTTTCAGTAGGGAGAAATAAATGGGATTAAGTCAGGAGTATCTGAAAGAGTTAGAGCTAAGGAAGGGGTAGAAGTAATGTTGAAGGATCCGTTATGGAAGGAGAAGAGGGAATATACATGTACAAATTCAAGGATTATGTGGATTAAAATAAGGGTCGGATGCAAAAAGTGGGTTATAATAACTGTATGCACCTGGAGAAGAGAGGAGTGTAGAGGACAGAGAGATTTTGGGAGATGTTAAGCAAGTGTGTAGGAACTTTTGAACCAAGTGAGAGAGTAATTGAGATAGGGGGCCTAAATGCTAAAGTAGGAGAAACATTAAGAGGGTGTGGTAGGTAAGTTTGGGGTGCCAGGTGTAAATGATAATGGGGGCCCTTTGATTGAACTTTGTATAGAAAGGGGTTTGGTTACAGGTAATACATATTTTAAGGAAATGAGGATAAGTATACTGTCATTATGTCCAACATCATAGATATGATGTAGGGCATAATGACAGTAGTTTGTTGACTACGTATTGGTAGATAAAAGACTGTTGAGTAGACTTCAGGATGTACATGTTCATAGAGGGGCCACAGATATATCAGATCACTTTTTAGTTGTAGCTACATGAGAGTAAAGGGTAGATGGGATACAAGGAAAATAGAAGCAGCAAGTAAGAAAGAGAGGGTAGTAAGATGTAAACAACTATTGGAGGATAGATGGGCTAATGAGAGTACAGGCAATGGGGTCAAAGATGTATGGAGAAGGTTCAAGAGAGTAGTGTTAGAGTGCTCAGCAGTAGTTTGTGGTTACAGGAAAGTGGGTGCAGGAGGAAAGAAGAGCGACTGGTGGAATGATGATGTAAAGAGTAATAAGGGAGAAAAAGTTAGCATATGAGAGGTTTTTACAAAGTAGAAGTGATGCAAGGAGGGAGGAGTATATAGAGAGAAAAAGAGAGGTTAAGAGTGGTGAAGCAATGTAAAAAGAGAGCAAATGAGAGTGGGTGAGATGTTATCAACAAATTTTGTTGAAACTAAGAAAAAGTTTTGGAGTGAGATTAATAAGTTGAGGAAGCCTAGGGAACGAGTGGATCTGATAGTTAAAAACAGGAGAGGGGAGTTACTAAATGGAGAGTTAGAGGTATCGGAAAGATGGAGGGAATATTTTGAGGAATTGTTAAATGTTGATGAAGATAGGGAAGCTGTGTTTTTGTACATAAGGCAAGAAGGAATAACATCTTATAGGAAGAGCCAGTTGTGAGTGTGGAGGAAGTTCATGAGGCAGTGGGTAAAATGAAAGGGGGTAGGGCAGCTGGGATTGATGGATAAAGATAAAAATGTTAAAAGCAGGGGATATAGTTTTGGAGTGGTTGGTGCTTTTATTTAATAAATGTATGGAAGAGGGTAAGGTACCTAGGGATTGGGAGCTACAATGCACAGTTCCTTTGTATAGGGGAATAAGTCTGTTGAGTGCAATCACCCAGGGAGGTATTACCATCTTGCCAGGTGAGTAAAATGAAAGCCTGTAAAATTTTTACATGGTAGGATTGCTAGTGTCTTTTTTCTCTCATAAACATGCAAGGTTTCAGGTATGTCTTGCTACTTCTGCTTAGGTCATACTACACATGCATGCACAGTAGGGCCCGACTTATACAGTAAGTTAGGTTCCAGGCTACTGCTGTAAAGCAGAATGCCATTTTTTCCACTTACAAAATGCATATAAATGCCAGACAACAAGTTTACACTAACTTTTATTAAGTTTGTAATAGAACCAGGCATTAAGAAACACAAGTAAAATACATACACAGTACATTCATTACTTACCCTAAAATATTTATAGTCTTAATGAAGGGCAAGAGGTGAGTAGTACTCATTTGTAGGAAGTCAGATGTAGGTAGCCGGTATATGTAGGTATGTACCCCTCAAGGAAGGTTCCTTGATGCTGGTGAGGGGCTCTTGATCTAGGGAACTGGATCTGTGCTCCAGTTCCCTGAATTAAACCTGAATACCTCCCACATCTCCCCACAGGCACTATAATCATTCAGGTTTAGCACTTCTCCCTTGATTATAATAATAATAATAATAATAATAATAATAATAATAATATTATTATTATTATTATAGGTAGTAGGTTGGTAGACAGCAACCACCCAGGGAGGTACTACCGTCCTGCCAAGTGAGTGTAAAACGAAAGCCTGTAATTTTTTTACGTGATGGTAGGATTGCTGGTGTCTTTTGTTATTTTATTTTTATTATCACACTGGCCGATTCCCACCAAGGCAGGGTGGCCCGAAAAAGAAAAACTTTCACCATCATTCACTCCATCACTGTCTTGCCAGAAGGGTGCTTTACACTACAGTTTTTAAACTGCAACATTAACACCCCTCCTACAGGTACATCTTGCTACTTCTACTTACACTTACGTCACACTACACATACATGTATATGTTTATTTATACAAACTCATCTGAGTTTTCTTTGATTTTATCTTAATAATTCTTGTTATTATTACTTTTAATTTTATATCCACGGGGAAGTGGGATAATCTTTCCTCTGTAAGCCATGCGTGTTGTAAAAGTCAACTAAAATGCTGGGAACAATGGGCTAGTAACCCCTTTTCCTGTACAGATTACTAAAAAGAAGAAAATTGTCAAAGTGGGATGTCTGAACGTGCATGGATGGTGTGCGAATGATAAGAGATTATTGTGGATGCTATGAATGAGATGAAGCTGGATGTCCTGGCTTTAAGTGAAACACAGCTGAAGGGGGTGGGAGAGTTTCAGTGGAGAGAAGTAAATGGGATTAGGTCAGGGGTTTCAAATAGAGTTAGAGCTAAAGAAGGAGTAGCAATAATGTTGAAGGATAAGCTATGGCAGGAAAAGAGGGACTATAAATGTATTAATTCAAGGATTATGTGGAATAAAATAAAGGTTGGATGTGAAAAGTGGATTATAGTACGTGTATATGCACCTGGAGAAGAGAGAAGTGTAAAGTAGAAACAGAGGTTTTGGGAATTGTTGAACAAGTGTGTGGAGAGTTTTGAATCAAGTGTGAGAGTACTTGTGGTTGGGGATTTTAATGCTAAAGTGGGTAAAAATGTTGTGGAGGGAGTAATAGGTAAATTTGGGGTGCCAGGGGTAAATGAAAATGGGGAGCCTTTAACCCTTAAACTGTCCAAATGTAGATCTACGTTCACGTGCGTAGCGCTCTGACCTTGATTTTCCCCCATTTGAAAGCACGAAAAAAAAGATCTACGCTCGGAGCCTGCCGCACGTCAACGTACATCTACGTTTGGACAGCTTAAGGGTTAACTGAGCTATGTGAAGAAAGAGGTTTGGTAATAAGTAATACATATTTTATGAAAAAGAGGGGAAATAAATATACAAGGTATGATATAGCACGTAATGAAAGTAGGTAGATTATATATTGGTGGATAAAAGTTTACTGAGTACAGTGGACCCCCGCATACCGTCGCCATCACATAACGTACAATCCGCATACCACTCGCTTTTATCGCAAAAATTTTGCCTCGCATACCGCTCAAAAACCCGCTCACCGCTCTTCGTCCGAGACGCGTCCAATGTGCGCCCTTAGCCAGCCTCACATGTGCCGCCGGTGGCATTGTTTACCAGCCAGCCTCCGCGGTAACATCCAAGCATACAATCGGAACATTTCGTATTATTACAGTGTTTTTGGTGATTTTATCTGCAAGGTAAGTGACCATGGGCCCCAAGAAAGCTTCTAGTGCCAACCCTACAGCAATAAGGGTGAGAATTACTATAGAGATGAAGTAAAAGATCATTGATAAGTATGAAAGTGGAGTGCGTGTCTCCGAGCTGGCCAGGTTGTATAATAAACCCCAATCAACCATCGCTACTATTGGTGGTACAGCTGCTGCTGCTGCTGTAGCACCGTCAGCTGCTGCTGCTGTTGTACCACCATCAGCTGCTGCTGCTGCTGCTGTAGTACCGTCTGCTGCTGCTGTAGTACCGTCTGCTGCTGCTGTAGCATCGTCTGCTGCTGCTGTAGCACTGTCAGCTGCTGCTGCTGCTGTACCACCGTCAGCTGCTGCTGCTGTAGTACCGTCTGCTGCTGCTGTAGTACCGTCTGCTGCTGCTGTAGCATCGTCTGCTGCTGCTGTAGCACTGTCAGCTGCTGCTGCTGCTGCTGTAGCACCGTTGTTGGTGTGGCTTATTGAGAATACCAAAAAACAATTAACCGCAGAGGATTTGCCACCCAGGATAACCCAAAAAAGTCAGTGTCATCGAAGACTGTAACTTATTTCCATTGGGGTCCTTAATCTTGTCTCCCAGGATGCAACCCACACCAGTTGACTAACACCCAGGTGAACAGGGAAAAATGCCTGGAACTAGTGCTCATATTGGTGAATTTAAAGCCAGCAAAGGTTGGTTTGAGAGATTTAAGAATCGTAGTGGCATACACAGTGTGATAAGGCCTGTTCTGGAAGAAAATGCCAAACAGGACCTACAGTACTCAGGAGGAAAAGGCACTCCCAGGACACAGTGTCTCATCAGTCATTGCTGCATCTTCAATAAAGGTAAGTGTCATTTATTCTTCATTTAGTAGAGTAGTACATGCACAATATATATTGTGCATGTACTACTCTACTATTGTGCATGTATCCTTCTCTTTGTGTGTAGGAAAATGTATATTTCATGTGGTAAAAATTTTTTTTTCATACTTTTGGGTGTCTTGCATGGATTAATTTGATTTCCATTATTTCTTATGGGGAAAATTCATTCGCATACCGATCATTTCGCATAACAATGAGCCCTCTTGCATGGATTAAAGTCGCTATGCGGGGGTCCACTGTATAACAGGAAAAGTGTACGGTAGGGTTATTATTGAAAGAATTAGAGGTAAGACAGAATGTAGGATTGCAGATGAGCAAGGAGGTTTTAGAGTGGGTAGGGGATGTATAGATCAAGTGTTTACATTGAAGCCTATATGTGAACATTATTTAAATAAAGGTAGGGAAGTTTTTATTGCATATATGAATTTAGAAAAGGCATATGATGGAGTGGATAGGGGAGCAATGTGGCAGATGTTGCAAGTATATGGAATAGGTGGTAAGTTACTAAATGCTGTAAAGAGGTTTTATGAGGACAGTGAAGCTCAGGTTAGGATGTGTAGAAGAGAGGGAGACTACTTCCCGGTAAAAGTAGGTCTTAGACAGTGATGTGTAATGTCAACATGGTTGTTTAATATATTTATAGATGGGGTTGTAAAAAAAGTAAATGCTAGGGTGTTCGGGAGAGAGGTGGGATTAAATTATGGGGAATCAAATACAAAATGGGAATTGACACAGTTACTTTTTGCTGATGATACTGTGCTTATGGGAGATCCTAAAGAAAAATTGCAAAGGTTAGTGGACGAGTTTGGGAGCGAGTGTAAGGGTAGAAAGTTGAAAGTGAACACAGAAAAGAGTAAGGTGATGAGGGTATCAAATGATTCAGAAAACCCTTAAACAGTCCAAACATACATATACGTTCACCTGCGCAGTGCCCCAAATATTTTGAGAATTTTTTTTTTTTTTATAGAAAAAAAAGAGCACATTTTTTAACTGTTTTAGAATAAAAAAAAATTAGGGTCAGTATTTACAGAGATATGAGGCCGAGAAGTTGGCACTGGATGCTCATGTGATGGCAACATTGAATCCTGCCACTTGCAGAAGTGTTGCCAATGTACCTTTTTTTCTATTTTCATATTATTTTATATAATTTTTATATTCTGATAATTACAATTTATAGGAGTTCTTGTCATTTCAGAACCATCCTTTGTTCTGACACTAGTACATGTATTAGATACTGAAATTGTACTCGAACTGTCAAACACATTGACAGGTGAACATTTACACCTGCCTTGGCCATTTACTACTGTCTTGGAATATATACAAAGCATTGATATGTGGAAGTAGATGATGATGACGATGACGATGACGATGACGATGACGATGACGATGACGATGATGATGATGATGATGATCCCTTGCAGCATGAAAAAAAAATCCACCCCTGACAGTGACATGATGAGATAACATTTGATAAGAGCTGATGTTTGATAAGCATACACAGGGTGCAGCGATAACACTTGATAAGAAAAGATGAGAGGTGACATTTGATGAGCATCGCCCTGGCTTTGTTTTTGCTGGTACACAAACATGTCTGTCTGTCTATTTGTCTGTGTCAAGCTCCCTGTCTATCTGTCTATCCATCTAGCTCTCTGTCTCAGAGAGAGAGCCACAAGACTGCATCATCACATTTACTCACATCCTCAAGCAGAGTATAGCACTTTGTCTGGATTTTTTGGGTTATTCTAGGTAATTTACACTATGTATACTTGTATTTGTGTGTACCTGTGAGACAGAGATAGACAGACAGATTGAAAGAGATAGACAGACACAGAGATAGACAGAGACAGAGATAGAGATAAAGATAGACAGAGATCGACAGACCCTAAACTTGGGGTTAACATCACTTTCCTCTGAAAAGAGGAGTGTTAATATGACATTACATCAGTGAATCCTTGGTGTTTGCTGCACTGTTTGCTCTAGCTGGTGCTCAGTTTAACTGGCGCTCCCACAAGGTACTAAGTGGGTCCCAGATTTTTTTAATATGGTGCTCACCGAGAGTAAAGACCCATTCTATGCTGACCAGGCATCTCAGGGCAATCATGCCAAATTTGGAGGCAGGAAAATTAAAATGTATATATAAGTTTGGGGTGCTACGCGTAAGAACATATATATACGTATGGAACGTTAAGGGGATAAAGAAAAATTGGATATCAAATTGGGGAGGAGGAGTATGGAAGAAGTGAATGTTTCAGATATTTGGAAGTTGACGTGTCAGTGGATGGATTTATGAAGGATGAGGTTAATCACAGAATTGATGAAGGAAAAAAGGTGAGTGGTGCGTTGAGGTACATGTGGAGACAAAAAAACGTTATCTATGGAGGCAAAGAAGGGAATGTATGAAAGTACAGTAGTACAAACACTCTTATATGGGTGTGAAGCTTGGGTTGTAAATGCTGCAGCAAAGAGGCGGTTAGAGGCAATGGAGATGTCCTGTCTAAGGGCAATGTGTGGTGTAAATATTATGCAGAAAATTCGGAGTGTGGAAATTAGGAGGTGTGGAGTTAATAAAAGTATTAGTCAGAAGAGGGGTCGTTGAGGTGGTTTGGTTATTTAGAGAGAATGGATCAAAGTAGAATAACAGAGAGCATATAAATCTGTAGGGGAAGGAAGGCAGGGTAGGGGGTCATCCTCGAAAAGGTTGGAGGGAGGGGGTAAAGGAGGTTTTGTGGGCGAGGGGCTTGGACTTCCAGCAACGTGCGCGAGTGTGTTAGATAGGAGTGAATGAAGACGAATGGTATTTGGGACCTGACGAGCTTTTGGAGTGTGAACAGGGGAATATTTAGTGAAGGGATTCAGGGAAACCTGTTATTTTTGTATAGCCGGACTTGAGTCCTGGAAATGGGAAATACAGTACCTGAACTTTAAAGGAGGGGTTTGGGATAGTGGCGGTATGGAGGGATATGTTGTGTATCTTTATACGTATATGCTTCTAAACTGCTGTATTCTGAGCACCTCTGCAAAAACAGTGATTATGTGTGAGTGAGGTGAAAGTGTTGAATAATGATGAAAATATTTTCTTTTTGGGGATTTTCTTTCTTTTTGGGTCACCCTGCCTAGGTGGGAGATGGCCGACTTGTTGAAAAAAAAAAATTAATAATAATAATATAGGTATGTAGTCCACCTAGCCTACATACCTACACCTACCTACACGATATTTAGTGGGCCAGAGCCATATTATTACCATCGACATTCCATGTTTACTGAGTTTAATAGTTTCTAACAACTACCTCTAGATGCCATCATAAACAAAGTGAGAAATAATTAGTAATTCACGCTGAGAATGGTAAACAAAAGTGTTATGTATTGAGGGGAGTGACCGGGCTAACGCAGATTCATACACATTTTCTCCGATGCTGGACCAGAGAAAACGAAATGTTTTCCCTCCACCCAACTACCACTCCTCCATAGCATATAAATATTGCATGTTTATATGCTATGTAACCTGTTTCTTATATAATTTTGAAGGAAATATCATAGATGGATTAATAAAAATGTCTATATTAACGTAAAATAAGACAATGTCTTATTTTACGTTATTGTTACGTACTATTAGTATTACTATGGCTTTAAGACTAGAGGGACACTCAGTGATTTTAATGTGTACCTGCATGCCAGCACAGTGTGTAAGTATATTTAGATACAAGTGTTAGATAGGAGTGAATGGAGACGAATGGTATTTGGGACCTGATGAGCTGTTGGAGTATGAGCAGGGTAATATTTAGTGAAGGGATTCAGGGAAACCGGTTATTTTTATATAGCCAGACTCGAGTACTGAAAATGGGAAGTACAATGCCTGCACTTTAAAGGAGGTTTGTGATACTGGCAGTTTGGAGGGATATGTTATGTATCTTTATACATCTACGCTTCTAAACTGTTGTATTCTAGGCACCTCTGCAAAAACAGTGATTATGTATGAGTGAGGTAAAAGTGTTGAATGATGATGAAAGTATTTTCTTTTTGGGTCACCTTGCCTCGGTGGGAGATGGCCAACTTAAGAGAGATGTGCTCACGGAGAATGTAAACAAACCAGGTGGTGCGAGCCGTATTAGAAAGACCGCTTGCTGTATAGCGTGTTTTGGTTATACTACATGTAATTTGAAATCACCGTATTAGCGGTATGCCGTAATGCAAAACACCGTCAAGCAGGGCTTGCTGAACAAGCATATATATTTTTCTTTCTTTTCAACACACCGGCCGTATCCCATCGAGGCGGGGTGGCCCAAAAGGAAAAATGAAAGTTTCTCCTTTTACATTTAGTAATATATACAGGAGAAGGGGTTACTAGCCCCTTGCTCCCGGCATTTTAGTCGCCTCTTACAACACACATGGCTTACGGAGGAAGAATTCTGTTCCACTTCCCCATGGAGGTAAGAGGAAATAAACAAGAACAAGAAAGAAAATAGAAGAAAACCCAGATGGGTGTGTATATATATTCGTACATGTATGTGTAGTGTGACCTAAGTGTAAGTAGAAGTAGCAAGACATACCTGAAATCTTGCATGTTTATGAGACAGAAAAAAGGACACCAGCAATCCTACCATCATGTAAAACAATTACAGGCTTCCGTTTTACACTCGCTTGGCAGGACGGTAGTACCTCCCTGGGCGGTTGCTGTCTACCAACCTACTACCTAGAAAGCATATACATGTATATATACTATACATATACACACAAAACCCTCTGGGTTTTCTTTTATTTTCTTACTAGTTATAGTTCTTGTTTATTTCTTCTTATCTCCATGGGGAAGTGGAACAGAATTCTTCCTCCTTAAGCCATGCATGTCTTAAGAGACTACTAAAATGCTGGGAGCCAAGGGCTAGTAACCCCTCTTCCTGTATACTTCATTAAAGTTAAAAAGAGAAACTTTTTTCTTCTTTTTGGGCCACCCTGCTTTGGTGGGATACGGCCGATTTGTTGAAAGAAGTCTGTTGAATATACCTGGTAAAGTGTATGGTAGAGTTAATATTGAAAGAATTAAGAGTAAGAAAGAGAGAGCAGGATAGCAGATGAACCAGGAGGCTTTAGGAAAGGGAGGGGGTATGGAGACTAAGTTTTCTTCTTTCAACTAACTGGCCATATCCCACTGAAGCAGGGTGGCCCAAAAAGAAAAACAAAAATTTCTCTTTTCAACTTCAGTAATGTATACAGGATAAGGGGTTACTAGCCTCTTGCTCCTGGCATTTTAGTCGCCTCTTACGACACGCACTGGTTACAGAGGAAGAATTCTGTTCCACTTTCCCATGAAGAATGAATGTTTACAGTAAAACATATAGGTGAACAGTATTTAGATAAGAGTAAAGAGGTTTTTGTGGCATTTATAGATTTGGAAAAGGTGTATGATAATGTGGATAAGGGGGCAATGTGGAGGATGTTGCAAATGTATGAAATAGGAGGTAGGTTACTGAAAGCAGTGAAGAGTTTTTACAAGGATAGAGAGGCTCAGGTTAGATTATGTTGGAGAGAGGGAGATTATTTCCCATTAAAAGAGAACTTTGTCCATGGAAGCAGAGGAAATGTATAAGAGTATAGTTATATCAACACTTTTATATGGGTGTGAAACTTGGGTAGTGAAAGTTGCAACAAGGAGAAGGCTGGAGGCAATGGAGATGTCGTGTTTGAGGGCAATGTGTGGTGTGAATATAATGCAGAGAATTCATAGTTTGGAAATTAGGTGTTGCAGGATTACCAAAACTATTATCCAGAGGGCTGAGGAGGGATTGTTGAGGTGGTTTGGACATGTAGAGAGGGTGGAACAAAGTAGAATGACTTCAAGTGTATAAATCTGTAGTGGAGGGAAGGCAGGGCAGGGGTTGGCCAAAGAAAGGTTGGAAGTAGGGGTAAAGGAAGTTTTGTGCGCAAGGGGCTTCGACTTCCAGCAAGCATGCGTGAGCATGTTATATCGGAGCGAATGGAGACTAAGTGGTTTTTAGGACCTGACGTACTGTTGGAGAGTGAGCAAAGGTAACATTTATGAAGGGAGTCAGGGAAACCGGCAGGCTGGACTCGAGTCCTGGAGATGGGAAGTACAGTGTCTGCACTCTAAAGGAGGGGTGTTAATGTTGCAGTTATATAACTAGTGTAAGTGCACCTCTGGCAAGACAGTGATGGAGTGAATGATGAAAGTTTTTCTTTTTCGGCCACCCTGCCTTGGTGGGAAACAGCCGATGTGTTAAAAATAAAAAAAAAAGCCTACTAGAAACGAGTCATATTTCACAGAAATTTGTTTTAACACTAAGTGGTTTACTTAAATGAATTTTTTTCTTGAAGGCAGTATTCAACTGTAGTCCATGACTATTTAAAATAAAGGTCATGTTTTAGGCTTTAGAAAATGGTACTGGACAATATCGTAAATCTGTTAATGATATCAATGATCATCATTGTGGCCTTGTCTCACATCTGGCCTCAAATCAGGAGAGAGAAACACTAAAGTAAGAACTACTTAAAATTACTCACTAAATTTATCAAAAACTTAAGCAAGAAGTTCATATGATTTACCCATCTTCCACATTCACAAGTGAAAGAAAAAGTAACAATCCTATCAGAATGCAAAAGTGTAACAGAGTTCTCCTTCACACTCGTTATGACAAAACAGCAGTACCTCCCTGTATAGTTGCTCTCTACCAACTTAATACATACCTGTCATTCAGTAAAATCTTGAAGA
>NC_091319.1:19832558-20030058 GCF_038502225.1 Cherax quadricarinatus | reverse complement strand
CAAACGGTCCAAATATATGTTCACTACCCCAGTGCCCCGAATATTTTGAAAAAAAAAATGTTTTTTTTTTTTAATGAAAATAAAGAGCACATTTTTCTAAGTGTTATAGGATAAAAAAAAAATTAAGAGTCAGTACTTACAGAGGTATGAGGCCGAGAAGTTGGCACTGGATGCTCACGTGACAGCAACACTGAGTCCTGCCACTTGCAGAAGTGTTGCCGATATACCTTTTTTCTATTTTTCATATGTATTTTATATAATTTTTATGTTCTGATAATTATAATTTATAGTAGTTCTTGTCATTTCATAACCAATCTTTGTTCTGACACTAGTATTAGGTACTAAAATTGTACTCAAATTGTCACAAGACACATTGACAGGTGGACATTTACACCTGCCTTGGCCATTTACTCTTGTCCTGGAATATATATATACAAAGTATTTATAAGTCCCAGCAATGTTTTGGATATGTGGAAGTATACAATAATAATGAGGAGGAGAAGGAGGAAGAGGATGATGAAGAAGAGGATGAAGAAGAGGATGAAGAAGAGGAGGGAGGAAGGGAGGAGGAGGGAGGGAGGAGGAGGAGAATACGTAATAATAATAATAGGTAATAAGTTTCCTTGAAGCATGAAAAACAAAGTCCACCCCTGACAGTGACGTGATAAGACTTGATAAGAAAAGATTAGAGGTGACATTTGATGATCATCAGCCCTCCTTTGTTTTCGCTGGTACACAAACATGTCTGTCTATTTGTCTGTCAAGCTCCCTGTCTGTCTATCCATCTAGCTCTCTGTTTCAGAGACCGCCACAAGACTGCATCATCACGTTTACTCACATCTTCAAGCAAAGTATAGCACTTTGTCAGGATTTTTTGGGTTATCCTAGGTAATTTACACTATGTATACTTGTATTTATGTGTACCTGTGAGACAGAGATAGACAGACAGATTGAAAGAGATAGAGACAGAGACAGACAGACCCTAAACTTGGGGTTAACATAACTTTCCTCTTAAAAGGGAAGTGTTAATATGACATTACATCAGTGAATCCTTGGTGTTTGTTGTTTGCTCGAGCTGGCGCTCAATTTAACTGGCGTTACCACAAGGTACTAAGTGGTCCCAGATTTTTTTAATATGGTGCACACCGAGTGTTAAGACCCATTCTATGCTGACCAGGCATCTCAGGCCAATCATGCCAAATTTGGAGGCAGGAAAATTAAAACGTATATATACTTTTGAGGCTAGCGGTAAATATATATACATTTGGCCTGTTTAGGAGTTAATGCAAGTTGATCGAGAATCATATTTTATTTTTTATGAAGTTTTTAGTAAATTCCCGATTTTATATTTTATCTACATTATTCGACCCCTACCCCGCCTTCCTTCTCCTACAGATTTATATGCTCTCCATGTCATTCTACTTGGATCCATTCTCTTTATATGACCAATCCACCTAAACAACCCCTCTTCAGCCCTCTGACTAATACTTTTATTAACTCCACAACTTCTCCTAATTTTCACACTCCGAATTTTCTGCATAATATTTACACCACACACTGCCCTTAGACAGGACATCTCCACTGCCTCCAACTGTCTCCTTGTTGCAGCATTTACAACCCAAGCTTCACACCCATATAAGAGTGTTGGTACCACTATACTTTCATGCATTCCTTTCTTTGCCTCCATAGATAACGTTTTTTTGTCTCCACATATACTTCAACGCACCACTCGCCTTTTTTCCTTCATCAATTCTATAATTAACATCCACTTTCATAAACCCATCTGCTGACACTTCAACTCCCAAATATCTGAAAACATTCACTTCTTCCATACTCTTCCTCTCCAATTTGATATCCAATTTTTCTTTATCTAAATCATTTGATACTCTCATCACCTTACTCTTTTCTGTGTTCAACTTCAACTTTCTACCTTTACACACACTCCCAAACTCGTCCACTAACATTTGCAATTTTTCTTTAGAATCTCCCATTATCACAATATCATCAGCAAAAAGTAACTGTGTGAATTCCCATTTTGTATTTGATTCCCCATAATTTAATCCCACCCTTCTCCCCAACACCCTCGCATTTACTTCTTTTACCACCCCATCTATAAATATATTAAACAACCATGGTGACATTACACATCCCTGTCTAAGACCTACTTTTACTGGGAAGTAGTTTCCCTCTCTTCTACACACCCTAACCTGAGCCTCACTATCCTCATAAAAATTCTTTACAGCATTTAATAAGTTACTACCTATTCCATATACTTGCAAATTCTGCCACATTGTTCTCCTATCCACTATCATATGCCTTTTCTAAATCCATAAATGTAATGATAACTTCTCTACCTTTATCTAAATACTGTTCACATATATGATTCAATGTAAACACGATCTATACATCCCCTATCCACTCTAAAACTTCCTTGCTCATCTGCTATCCTACATTGTCTTACATCAAATTCTTTCAACAACTCAGTAAACTAATTCCTCTATAATACTTACAATCTCTTTTGTCCCCGTTCCCTTTATATAAAGGAACTATACATGCTCTCTCCCAATCCCTAGGTACCTTCCCCTCTTTCATACATTTATTAAACAAAAATACCAACCACTAACACTATATCCCCCCCTGCTTTTAACATTTCTGTAATGATCCAGTCAGTTCCAGCTACTTTACCCCCCTTTCATTCTACGTAATGCCTCACGCACCTCCCCCACACTCACATCCTGCTCTTCTTCACTCCTAAAAGATGGTATACCTCCCTGGCCAATGCATGAAATTACCGTCTCCCTTTCTTCGTCATTTAAAAGTTCCTCAAAATATTCCCGCCATCTACCCAATACCCCCATCTACTAACCCCTACTCTGTTTTGTAATTGACAAATCCATTCGCTCCCTAGGCTTTCTTAGCTTGTTTAACTCGCTCCAAAATTCTCTCTTATTTTCATTAAAATTTCTTGACAGTGCTTCTCCCACTCTATCATCTACTCTCCTTTTGCACCCTCTCACCACTCTCTTTACCTTTCTTTTACTCTCCATATACTCTGCTCTTCTTAAAACACTTCTGCTTTGTAAAAACCTCTCATAAGCTTCCTTTTTCTCTTTTATCACACCCTTTACTTCATCATTCCACCAATAACTCCTCTTTCCTCCTGCACCCACCCTCCTATAACCACAAACTTCTGCTCCACATTCTAATACAGTACTGCATTTTTAAAACTATTCCAACCCTCTTCAACCCCGCCACTACTCATACTTGCACTAGCCCACCTTTCTGCCAATAGTTGCTTATATCTCACCCGAACTTCCTCCTCCCTTAGTTTCAACACTTTCACCTCTCTCTTACTTGTTGTTGCCATTTTCCTCTTGTCCCATCTACCTCTTACTCTAACTGCAGCTACAATTAAATAATGATCCAATATATCAGTTGCCCCTCAGTACATATTTTCACTAATCCATCTATGATATTTTTTTCAAAATTATATAATAAACACGATACGTAACATATAAAGATGATAAATACACCCCACCGTAGAATAAATAAACAAACATGAGATGTGGTAGCCAGACAACTTGTAAGAGTGAAGGCAAGAATAACGTTTTCTCTAGTCCAACATAAGAGAAAATGTGTTACTGGACATAACTGTAGAAAAATTTTCCTTTCGTATGCCTTCACACAGAGCATCATTTCTTCAAAAAATGGTGTTACATGAGAATGGGAGTGTTCCTCTTTATTTATTCTACTGTATCAACAAAGACAACTTGTACACAATGTAACTTCTACACAAACCAGACATGTTCGCCTTGTATGTTTACATAACTCTGCACCTGTCCTTTCTCATGTACACACACACACACACACACACACACACACACACACACTTATCTAGTTTACTCACCTCTGACCCTACATTAAGACTACAAATATTTTAAGGTAAGTAATGAGTGAACTATATATGCATTTTATTGCTCTGGGATGCTTAACCCTTAAACGGTCCAAACGTGTATATATGTTCACTCGCGCAGCGCCTGGAATATTTTGAAAAAAAAAAAAAAAAATTATTTTTTTTTATGAAAAAAAAAAAGAGCACAATTTTTTAAGTGTTTTAGAGTCAGTACTTACTGAGATATGAGGCCGCGAAGTTGGCACTTGGCGATCACCTGATGGCAACATGGAGCGCTGCCGCTTGCAGAAATTCTACATATTTGCCATTTTCTTCCATTTTTTTTTTTTCATTTTCTTGGTTTTCATGATATGATAATTATGCTTTATAGTAAATCTTTTGATTTCAATGTTGTTTTATACACCAATATTATATATGAAATTATCATCATATTGTCATAAACACACACATACAGGTGATTTTGCACACCTGGCTGAATCACAATCTATTATCTACAACTATATACAAGTACTTACATGTCCCACTTATGTTTCTAGAACTCCACGACTGTATGATACTCCATGAAGCATAGATTCATAGTGTGCCACCCCACACTGGTGACAAATGAATCATGTGTCCTTCCGCTGTTGGGGTCGTTTTTTGGTGGTAGCACACACAGCACACTTTTTCCGGACATTCTTCTTCTTTTGGGAAGGTGGTATTGGTACCAGATAGTGACAGTTAGGAGTGATTCGGTCTGGCACTTCCCCCACTGGCTGTGGTTGGGGGACAGGTTGTGGTGTGACAGGTCGTTGTTGAGGGGAAGGTACAGGTGTGGTACCATACTTTCTTGCTATCTGTTTGACAACATTCAGAGAGAATTCTGCAAAACGTTGTCGTTTTCCAGTCTTTATTTCATACATATTGAATGCATTGAGCACTGCAATGTCTACAAGGTGAAAAAACAGTTTTATATACCACTTGCGACTCCTACGCACACAGTCAACAAACCCCATCATCATGTCACACTTGTCAACTAGTCACACATTACACATTATTCGTATAGTCAATGCAGCAGCTGGCTTTACAATAGGTTCTTTGTTGAACTTGCTCAGTCTGTCTGTACCATCTCGTTTCTGTGGATGGTTGACAGCAATGTCATGTCCCGTTTGTCATGCCACATCAGTGCCATGATGTCATTAGCATCAAACACTTGCACTGCACATTCAACACTGCCTCCACTGAACCTTGGCATGTGTTTTCTATTCCTTCTCACTGTTCCACATATATCAGTAATGTTCACACGTAGGAAATCTGCGAGCACAGAGTTTGTATACCAGTTGTCTGTGTACAATGTATGGCCCTTGCCAAGGTATGGTTCCATCATCCTGCGAACACCATCACCAGAAATGCCCAACATCCGTCTGTCATCATCGAGTGTATTTCTCCCGGTGTATACAATAACATCCAACACAAAACCACTCTCACAGTCACACATAACAAAAAGTTTTATACCCAAGCGATTACATTTGCTCGGTATATATTGCTTGAATGACAACAATGCTCTTGAAGGGATAAAAGTATGCACTGAATTTCTGCTTCAAATACATAAACACTTCCCGGATTTTGTATAGGAGGTCATTTCTGTTTGGCGTATTTCTGTCTGAGAAGTGCAACATTCGTAGCAACAGTGTGAATCTGCTGCAGGGAAGGTCATGGAAAACTGGAGTACTGATGAAGTGGTCTGTGGACCAGTAATTACGTATATTATTCTTATAGATATTTGGCATAAGCATGACAGTAGCAAAGAATAAATACATTTCAGCCACTGTTGTGTCCTTCCACCTGTGCAGTCGTGACGATTCTCCAACCTCTTATGTTGTCCATGACATATCGGTAATAATTGTTTGTCTGGGTCACTATCAAATTCATTATAGGCTCGTCAAAGTACAACTGGAAATAGTCCAACTCTGTAGACTCATTTGTTATGAGACATTCTGGCTGGATACCACTTCCACTCGCATCAAAATCACAAGGCTGTGGCATGAATATACTTTGTATCCAGTTCCACTCACGATCACATGGTGCAGGGTGGACCTGTGGCATGGGGAGAGGGGGAGCAGGAGGAAGGACAGGAGTGGAGGCAGCACATGGTTGAGGGGATGCTGGGCGGTCCTCGAACAGCAGTGTGTTAATACGACAAGGCGTGAGTGAATCACGAGAATGTGCCATGATGCTGACCCAAGATGGAGCTGAATGTAACTGGACCTAGCATGTGGTACCCAGGCATCCCCAATTTTTTTCATACTGCACACACTGAGTGCGCACACCCATTCTCTCATGTCTAGGCAACTCAGGCCTATCGTGCCAATTTTGAATGAATGAAAAATAAAACATACATATATGTTTGGGGCGCTACGCGAGAGAACTTATATATAAGTTTGGACCGTTTAAGGGTTAAATGTCATAGAATATTATGTGTGGGTGGGTTGGCCTGGTTTGGTAGCCTGGCTGGCTACCATACATACCACACTTGATTTCTTACAATAAATGCTACTCATCTCACCCTACATTAAGACTACAAATATTTTAAGGAAAGTAATGAGTGTACTATATGTGTATTTTACTTTTTTATTGTTTTTAATGCCTAGTTCTATTGCTAACTTAATATATGTTATTGTAAACTTGTTATCTAGTATTTCTATGCATTTATAAGGGGGAAAAAAGGGTGTTCCACTTTACGGCAATTTCCGCTTTACGGTGGTAGCCTGGAACCTAACCTGCCGTATAAGTGGGGCCCTACTGTATGCTGAATGCAACAAAAGATGAATGTAGGATGAGGAAAAAAAAAAACCATGCCTCAACCTGCTATGCATCTAGAGGGAAAGCTTACCTTTGAAGCTTTTTTCCAATACCTGTCTGAAAATCCTGGGCAAGCTTCTCCATCCGAACATAATTCTCATCATCCATTAGTGGACGGACACTTCGCAGATACTGAAAATTACAAATCATTACATCAGTTTGTTAAACAGACTAAAACTAGACGCTATCTTTCTCTTCATCTGTAAATACATGTATATCAATTTTCTTCAAATACGTACCCTTAATTTAGTCATAATTAACATCCATATTTAGCTATTTCTAACCAAGGCAAGGAGATCCAAAGAAATAAATCTATTCATTATCATTCAAATACCATTTTGTCAGAAGTATGTGGTATGTGCACGTGTGGCATGAGCACATGTGGCAGGAGCATGCGTGTGGAAGGAGCATGCGTGTGGAAGGAGCATGTGTGTGGCAAGAGGACGGCCTGGTTGATCAGGCCTTGATCCACCGTGAGGCCTGGTCATGGACTGGGCCGCAGGGGCATAGATCCCTGAAACCCCCTCCAAACATACTCCAGGTGGTAGAAGCATATGTGTCATACGAGCAGGTGTGTAATATTAGTGCATGTGGTATGTGTGTGGGGCATGTGCGTGCATATGGAGATAGAGATATATAGAGTGTGTGCATGTGTGTGCATGTGTGCGTGTGTGTGTGTGTGTGTGTGTGTGTGTGTGTGTGTGTGTTCGTTCACCTAGTTCTCACCTAGTTGAGGTTGCAGGGGTCAAGTCCAAGCTCCTGGCCCCGCCTCTTCACTGGTCGCTACTAGGTCACTCTCCCTGAACCATGAGCTTTATCGTACCTCTGCTTAAAGCTATGTATGGATCCTGCCTCCACTACATCGCTTCCCAAACTATTCCACTTCCTGACTACTCTGTGGCTGAAGAAATACTTCCTAACATCCCTTTGATTCATCTGTGTCTTCAGCTTCCAACTGTGTCCCAGTGTTGCTGTGTCCAGTCTCTGGAACATCCTGTCTTTGTCCACCTTGTCAATTCCTCTCAGTATTTTGTAAGTCGTTATCATGTCCCCCCTCTCTCTCCTGTCCTCCAGTGTCGTCAGGTTGATTTCCCTTAACCTCTCCTCATAGGACATACCTCTTAACTCTGGGACTAGTCTTGTTGCAAACCTTTGCACTTTCTCTAGTTTCTTTACATGCTTGGCTAGGTGTGGGTTCCAAACTGGTGCCGCATACTCTAATATGGGCCTAACGTACACGGTGTACAGGGTCCTGAACGATTCCTTATTACGATGTCGGAATGCTGTTCTGAGGTTTGCCAGGCGCCCATATGCTGCGGCAGTTATTTGGTTGATGTGCGCTTCAGGAGATGTGCCTGGTGTTATACTCACCCCAAGATCTTTTTCCTTGAGTGATGTTTGTAGTCTCTGGCCCCCTAGACTGTACTCCGTCTGCAGTCTTCTTTGCCCTTCCCCAATCCTCATGACTTTGCACTTGGTGGGATTGAACTCCAGGAGCCAGTTGCTGGACCAGGTCTGCAGCCTGTCCAGATCCCTTTGTAGTTCTGCCTGGTCTTCGATCGAGTGAATTCTTCTCATCAACTTCACGTCATCTGCAAACAGGGACACCTCAGAGTCTATTCCTTCCGTCATGTCGTTCACAAATACCAGAAACAGCACTGGTCCTAGGACTGACCCCTGTGGGACCCCGCTGGTCACAGGTGCCCACTGACACCTCGCCACATACCATGACTCGCTGCTGTCTTCCTGATAAGTATTCCCTGATCCATTGCAGTGCCTTCCCTGTTATCCCTGCTTGGTCCTCCAGTTTTTGCACCAATCTCTTGTGTGGAACTGTGTCAAATGCCTTCTTGCAGTCCAAGAATATGCAATCCACCCACCCCTCTCTCTCTTGTCTTACTGCTGTCACCATGTCATAGAACTCCAGTAGGTTTGTGACACAGGATTTCCCGTCTCTGAAACCATGTTGGCTGCTGTTGATGAGATCATTCCTTTCTAGGTGTTCCACCACTCTTCTGATAATCTTCTCCATGATTTTGCATACTATACATGTCAGTGACACTGGTCTGTAGTTTAATGCTTCATGTCTGTCTCCTTTTTTAAAGATTGGGACTACATTTGCTGTCTTCCATGCCTCAGGCAATCTCCCTGTTTCGATAGATGTATTGAATATTGTTGTTAGGGGTACACATAGCACCTCTGCTCCCTCTCTCAATACCCATGGGGAGATGTTATCTGGCCCCATTGCCTTTGAGGTATCTAGCTCACTCAGAAGCCTCTTCACTTCTTCCTCGGTTGTGTGCACTGTGTCCAGCACATGGTGGTGTGCCCCACCTCTCCGTCTTTCTGGAGCCCCTTCTGTCTCCTCTGTGAACACTTCTTTGAATCTCTTGTTGAGTTCCTCACATACTTCACGATCATTTCTTGTTGTCTCTCCTCCTTCCTTCCTTCCTTAGCCTGATTACCTGGGCCTTGACTGTTGTTTACCTCCTGATGTGGCTGTACAACAGTTTCGGGTCAGATTTGGCTTTCGCTGCTATGTCATTTTCATACTGTCTTTGGGCCTCCCTTCTTATCTGTGCATATTCGTTTCTGGCTCTACGACTGCTCTCCTTATTCTCCTGGGTCCTTTGCCTTCTATATTTCTTCCATTCCCTAGCACACTTGGTTTTTGCCTCCCTGCACCTTTTGGTAAACCATGGGCTCATCCCGGCTTTTTCATTATTCCTGTTACCCTTGGGTACAAACCTCTCCTCAGCCTCCTTGCATTTTGTTGCTACATATTCCATCATCTCATTAACTGGCTTCCCTGCCAGTTCTCTGTCCCACTGAACCCCATTCAGGAAGTTCCTCATTCCTGTGTAGTCCCCTTTCTTGTAGTTTGGCTTCATTCGTCCTGGCCTTCCTGCTTCTCCCTCTACTTGTAGCTCTACTGTGTATTCGAAGCTTAAAACCACATGGTCACTGGCCCCAAGGGGTCTTTCATATGTGATGTCCTCGATATCTGCACTACTCAAGGTGAATACTAAGTCCAGCCTTGCTGGTTCATCCTCCCCTCTCTCTCTCTTGCAGTATCCCTTACGTGTTGGTACATGAAGTTTTCCAGTACCACCTCCATCATCTTAGCCCTCCATGTATCTTGGCCCCCATGCGGGTCCAAGTTCTCCCAATCGATCTCCTTGTGGTTAAAGTCACCCATGATCAGGAGCTTTGCCCTGCATGCATGAGCTCTTCTGGCCACTCTAGCCAGTGTGTCAACCATCACTCTATTGCTCTCGTCGTACTCTTGCCTTGGCCTCCTGCTGTTCTGTGGTGGGTTATACATCACTGCTATTACCACCTTGGGACCTCCAGAGTGAAGCATTCCCGCTATGTAATCACTTTCTTCTCTGCTGTCTCCTCTCTCCAGCTCATCAAAATTCCAGCGATTTTTGATCAGCAATGCCACTCCTCCAATCCCCCCTGTTCCCTCTGTCTTTCCTCAGGATTTGGTATCCTGCTGGAAAGATGGCATCTGTTATCATACCTGTAAGCTTGGTTTCTGTGAGAGCTATGATGTCCGGTGATGCCTTTTTGACTCTCATGCCACTCCTCCCACTTATTTGTTATTCCATCAGCGTTTGTGTACCATACCTTCAGTTTCCTTTCCAACACTGTGGTTTGGGGGCCTGTGAGGGTGGGAGACCTGGTGGCATACTGTGGGATTCTATAGCCCGGTGTTGGGTGGAGGCTGTGGGTATGGATTGTAGTGTGTGTTGGGATGGTGTGATAGGTTGTATGGTTCTGAGAATAGTTGTGTGTGCGCTTGCCCTTGCTGTTCTGTTCTGCTCTGACTGACCTCTGCTGGTTCCATCCTTGTCTCTTTTCCTAGCTCCTTTCGCTTTTTTGTCCTCTCCCTCAGCTGCTGTCGTTCTGATTTTGTTCTGTCTCTGTCTAGGAACACCCTCTTGTACTCTTCCGAGTATTTCAATCGTGGTTTCTCTTGGAGGATCCTGTTCTGCACTGTTTCTGTCCTGAGAATCAGCTTGATTGGTTGGTTTCTCCCCTTCGAGTACCCCCCTATTCTCTGAAAATTTACAGTCTCGTCCATCTCTTCACCTATTTCCGTGATGATTTTCTCAATCTCCTTTCTTTCTTCCTGCTGCCTTTCAGTGTGTGTCCTTTCCTCTCTCTCCTGAAGCCCATGGATAAACACTGATTTTGCCCTTTCCTCCTCCCATTGCCTCACCCTCTGTGACTCTGGATCCTGCCTGTATGTGGTCAGTTTCTCCCTCGATTTTTCCAGTGGCTCTTGATAGCATGGTTGTGCCTCAGCATTCGACCTATCACCCTCTCCATCTGCAACCAGCTGTTCTTCCCTTTCACTCCTTGGTCCTCCTTGGCAGGCTGATATGACCTTAGCATAATTCACAATTCCTTCCTTCCTGTTCGGCCTCGCAGCTTCATATGCTGTGTCTTCTCTGGTCACTCCCCCTGTAACTCGCTTCAGCCTATTTATCTCAACTTGTGTGTGCACGCGTGTGTGTGTGTGCACGTGTGTGTGCATGTGTGTGTGTACGTATGTACTTACCTATTTGTGGTTGCAGGGGTAGTCAGCTCCTGACCCCACCTGTTCGTTGATTGCTACTAGGTCCTCTCTCTCCCTGCTCCATGAGCAGCAGTTATCTGACTGATGTGCGCCTCAGATGTGCTCGGCATTATACTCACCCCAAGATCTTTTACCTTGAGTGAGGTATGCAGTCTTTGGCCACCTAGACTAGACTCTGTCTGCGATCTTCTTTGCCCTTCCGTGATCTTCATGACTTTGCATTTGGCAGGGTTAAATTCAAGGAGCCAGTTGCTGGACCAGGCTTGTAGCCTGTCCAGGTCTCTTTGTAGTCCTGCCTGATCCTCGACCAATTTCATTATTCTCATTAACTTCACATACTCTGCAAACAAGGACACTTCTGAGTCCATCCCTTCCATCATGTCATTCACATATACCAAAAACAGCATGAGTCCTAGGACTGACCCCTGTGTAATCCCGCTTGTCACAGGCGCTCACTCTGACACCTCATCACGTACCATGACTAGTTGTTGCCTCCCTGTCAGATATTCTCCCATCCATTGCAGTGCCTTTCCTGTTATGTGTGCCTGATCCTCTAGCTTTTGCATTAACCTCTTGTGAGGAACTGTGTTGAAGGCCTTCTTGCAGTCCAAGGAAATGCAATCTATCCATCCCTCTCTTGTCTTCTGTCACCTTGTCATAAATCTCCTGTAGGTTTGTGACGCAGGATTTTCCTTCCCTGAAACCGTGCTGGTTGTCGATTATACGCTTGTTTCTTTCCAGGTGCTCCACCACTCTCCTCCTGATGATGATCTCCATGACTTTGCATACTATACATATTAGTGATGCAGGTCTATAGTTTAATGCCTCATGTCTGTCTCCTTTTTTAAAAATTGGGACTACATTTGCCATCTTCCATACCTCAGGTAGTTGCCCAGATTCAATGGATGTGTTGAAGATCTTTGTTAGCGGTACACAGCATCTCTGCGCTCTCTCTCTAAGGACCCACAGAGAGATGTCTAACAGGTACAGTAGGCCCCCACTTATACGGCAGGTTAGGTTCCAGGCTACTGCCGGAAAGCAGACATCACCAGAAAGCAGAACGCCATTTTTTCCACTTGTAAATGTCAGATAAGTTTACACTAACATATATTAAGTTAGCAATAGAACAAGGCATTAAAAATAATAAAAAGTAGAATACACACACAGTACACTCATTACTTACCTCAAAATATTTGTAGTCTTAATGAAGGGCGAGAAGCGAGTAGCATTTATTGTAAGACGTTAGGTGTGCTAGGTATGGCAGCCAGACAGACCAAACTACCCAACCCTACCCACACGTAATATACTTCGACATTTAAAGAGCCCTAGAGTGATAAAATACATTTAGTGTACACTCATTACCTCTTTTTCTTTCTTTCTTTCAACACACCGGCAGTATCCCACCGAGGCGGGGTGGCCCAAAAGGAAAAACGAAAGTTTCTCCTTTTACATTTAGTAATATATACAGGAGAATGGGTTACTAGCCCCTTGCTCCTGACATTTTAGTCTCCTCTTGCAACACGCATGGCTTACGGAGGAAGAATTCTGACTCATTACTTACCTTAAAATATTTGTAGTCTTAATGAGGGTGCAAGGTGAGTAAACAAGATTAAATGGAGAGAGAGAGAGAGAGAGAGAGAGAGAGAGACAGAGAGAGAGACAGACAGAGACAGACAGAGAGACAGACAGAGAGACAGACAGAGAGACAGACAGAGACAGAGACAGAGAGAGACAGAGACAGAGACAGAGAGACAGTGAGAGAGACCGGGTGTGGCACCAGGACCTCTTGGCAAAACTTCAAGCACTGGGAATTGCAGGCTCTACGCTATGTCTCCTCAGTGATTACTTTCATGGTAGATCTCTAAGTGTTAGTTCTCAATGGAACAGAATCAGCAAGACATCCTACTGGGGCAAGTGTTCCACAAGGAAGCGTGCTGGGACCATTGTTATGGAATGTCTACTTCAACGACCTTCATCATCTCATCCCAGAATCACATGCATATGCAGACTACTGTACACTGACATTCACTTATCCAAGAGAAGAAATGCCAGCTGCTCTAAGCTACATCAATCACCAGCTGAGAGCTATATCAGCTTGGGGAAATAGATGGCAAGTAACATTTGCACCTGAGAAAACTCAAATGATGATCGTCTCTAGGCACCATGATGGTAATGCTGGTGCAGTAGTAAGGATGAATGGGAGGGTGTTGGCACCTGGAGAAGAAGTTGATATCCTTGGGGTGAAATTTGACTCCAAACTAACCATGAAGAACCATGTTGTAAATCTTGCAAACAAGGCAGCCAGGAAGCTTACAGCACTTCGCCGTATCTCGCATCTGCTTGACAGTAGGAGTTGCAAGATTTTGTACGAGGCACAAGTACGCTCACACCTTGAGTATGCTCCACTTTCTTGGTTTGCCTGCCCCCCCTCTCATCTGCGACTGCTTGACAGAGTAGAGAACAGAGCAAGATGTCTCATCTCTCGCCTGGACCCATCCTGGATAGATCTGTCATTTCAGCAGAGCCTTCAACATAGGAGGGATGTGGGTAGCCTTACTGTTATGTACAAGGCCAATATTGTCAAAGTACCACACTTGGATCCACTTCAAGGACAGCGTGAAACAAGCTTTTATGCCACAAGACGGGCAGAAAGCAGCAACTTCACTCTGGCTGTACCCTTCTCCAGAACATCACTCCATCTGAGATCACATATACCCAGGATGACTCGAGTATGGAACACATTCGTACAGCATAATGATGTCAACGAGATAAAGTCAGTTGATCACATGAAAATGCTGACCCACAGTTGGCTCCAACTTCATCCTGTTCCCTACTTGTATGTCTCATAACAATAAAAATGCTTTCAAATGAGGTGATGTAGGTAACAGCTCTTAGCTTGCCAATAAAGTTAGGAATCCTTAACCTGTAAATAGCTTGTCAAAAAAGCTAAGGATCCTTAACCTTGTCAAACCCTGTGTGTAAAAAAAAAAAAAAAAAAAAAAAAAAAAAAAAAAAAAAAGACAGAAAGACAGAAAGACAGAAAGACAGACAGACAGACAGAGAGAGAGAGAGAGAGAGAGAGAGAGAGAGAGTGTAACAGGTCTGTGAGTTTTGTAAACAAACCAGATGTGTATTGTTTTAATTATAATAATAATGTCCGCCTGGGCTACATACCTACATAGCATATTTATATGCTATGTAACATGTTTCTTATATAATTTTGAAGAAAATATCATAGATGGATTAATGAAAATGTCTATATTAACGTAAAATAAGACATTTACTATGCCCAAGTGTGATTATTATTACATAATAGAGAGGTGATCACAGACAATGTAAACAAACTGAGTGGTGAGCACCGTATTTGAAAGACCGCTCGCCATATAGAAAGTTTTAGCGAAATGCCATAAGGCGAAACGCTGTAAAGTGGGGCCCTACTGTATATCTTGTTACTTTTACTTACAATTAAGTCACACTATATACGTATGTACACATTTATGTATACATACTCATCGGAGTTTTCTTTGGTTTTTCATAATAGTTCTTGTTCCATGAGGAATTGGAATAAGAATTTTTCCTCTGTAAGCCATGTGTATTGTAGAAGCCAACTAAAATGCTGGGAGTAACAGGCTGGTAACCCCTTTTCCTGTATAGCTTACAGGGTGGGGATACGTTACATATAAATCTGCAGAATAGAAAATTAGTTTAATAAGAACCTACCCGATCCATGGTATCCTTGAGAGCAGGAAGGGGCAATCTGGGAAGAGCACCTTGGTACGAGTACAGCATAGGTCGTGAGAACCAAGTCAAGGATTTCAGCGCTACAATCCACACCCTTGAAGTTAAACTCATTTTCCGACCACTACCTCTTTCTTCATACATCCAACCTGCAAGTAAACCCATAAAATTTTTGGATCGAAACCAATCTTTTTAACTTTTCATAATATTGACAATAAAAGTATCAACATCTGCACATGACATCACACTGAATATGACAGTAAAGTGCTTCTTGTCTGAATTGATGGGATGGCAGTTTACGACTGCTTCAGCTGTAACACGGATCCACAAGAATTACATTTTGGCCCACTGAATAAGAAATACGAGTATACTGCTTCCTTGTACATATATTATCACAATTTTTAGTGTCCCTCAAGATAATGCACTGGAGCTTGCTTATTTTAATGAGTAGTGGGGGGTTGAAGAGGGTTGGAATAGTTTTAAAAATGCAGTATTAGAATGTGGGGCAGAAGTTTGTGGTTATAGGAGGGTGGGAGCAGGTGGAAAGAGGAGTGATTGGTGGAATGATGAAGTAAAGGGTGTGATAAAAGAGAAAAAGTTAGCTTATGAGAGGTTTTTACAAAGCAGAAGTGTTATAAGAAAAGCAGAGTATATGGAGAGTAAAAGAAAGGTGAAGAGAGTGGTGAGAGAGTGCAAAAGGAGAGCAGATGATAGAGTGGGAGAGGCACTGTCAAGAAATTTTAATGAAAATAAGAAAAAATTTTGAAGTGAGTTAAACAAGTTAAGAAAGGCTAGGGAAAGTATGGATTTGTCAGTTAAAAACAGAGTAGGGGAGTTAGTAGATGGGGAGAGGGAGGTATTAGGTAGATGGCGAGAATATTTTGAGGAACTTTTAAATGTTGAGGAAGAAAGGGAGGCGGTAATTTCATGCACTGGTCAGGGAGGTATACCATCTTTTAGGAGTGAAGAAGAGCAGAATGTAAGTGTGGGGGAGGTACACGGGGCATTACGTAGAATGAAAGGGGGTAAAGCAGCTGGAACTGATGGGATCATGACAGAAATGTTAAAAGCAGGGGGGATATAGTGTTGGAGTGGCTGGTACTTTTGTTTAATAAATGTATGAAAGAGGGGAAGGTACCTAGGGATTGGCAGAGAGCATGTATAGTCCCTTTATATAAAGGGAAAGGGGACAAGAGAGATTGTAAAAATTATAGAGGAATAAGTTTATTGAGTATACCAGGAAAAGTGTACGGTAGGGTTATAATTGAAAGAATTAGAGGTAAGACAGAATGTAGGATTGCGGATGAGCAAGGAGGTTTCAGAGTGGGTAGGGGATGTGTAGATCAAGTGTTTACATTGAAGCATATATGTGAACAGTATTTAGATAAAGGTAGGGAAGTTTTTACTGCATTTATGGATTTAGAAAAGGCATATGATAGAGTGGATAGAGGAGCAATGTGGCAGATGTTGCAAGTATATGGAATAGGTGGTAAGTTACTAAATGCTGTAAAGAGTTTTTATGAGGATAGTGAGGCTCAGGTTAGGGTGTGTAGAAGAGAGGGAGACTACTTCCCGGTAAAAGTAGGTCTTAGACAGGGATGCGTAATGTCACCATGGTTGTTTAATATATTTATAGATGGGGTTGTAAAAGAAGTAAATGCTAGGGTGTTCGGGAGAGGGGTGGGATTAAATTATGGGGAATCAAATTCAAAATGGGAATTAACACAGTTACTTTTTGCTGATGATACTGTGCTTATGGGAGATTCTAAAGAAAAATTGCAAAGGTTAGTGGATGAGTTTGGGAATGTGTGTAAAGGTAGAAAGTTGAAAGTGAACATAGAAAAGAGTAAGGTGATGAGGGTATCAAATGATTTAGATGAAAAATTGGATATCAAATTGGGGAGGAGGAGTATGGAAGAAGTGAATGTTTTCAGATACTTGGGAGTTGACGTGTCGGCGGATGGATTTATGAAGGATAAGGTTAATCATAGAATTGATGAGGGAAAAAAGGTGAGTGGTGCATTGAGGTATATGTGGATTCAAAAAACATTATCTATGGAGGCAAAGAAGGGAATGTATGAAAGTATAGTAGTACCAACACTTATATGGGTGTGAAGCTTGGGTGGTAAATGCAGCAGCGAGGAGACGGTTGGAGGCAGTGGAGATGTCCTGTCTAAGGGCAATGTGTGGTGTAAATATTATGCAGAAAATTCGGAGTGTGGAAATTAGGAAAAGGTGTGGAGTTAATAAAAGTATTAGTCAGAGGGCAGAAGAGGGGTTGTTGAGGTGGTTTGGTCATTTAGAGAGAATGGATCAAAGTAGAATGACATGGAAAGCATATAAATCTATAGGGGAAGGAAGGCGAGGTAGGGGTCGTCCTCGAAAGGGTTGGAGAGAGGGGGTAAAGGAGGTTTTGTGGGCAAGGGGCTTGGACTTCCAGCAAGCGTGTGTGAGCGTGTTAGATAGGAGTGAATGGAGACGAATGGTACTTGGGACCTGATGATCTGTTGGAGTGTGAGCAGGGTAATATTTAGTGAAGGGATTCAGGGAAACCGGTTATTTTCATATAGTCGGACTTGAGTCCTGGAAATGGGAAGTACAATGCCTGCACTTTAAAGGAGGAGTTTGGGATATTGGCAGTTTGGAGGGATATGTTGTGTATCTTTATATGTGTATGCTTCTAAACTGTTGTATTCTGAGCACCTCTGCAAAAACAGTGATTATGTGTGAGTGTGGTGAAAGTGTTGAATGATGATGAAAGCATTTTCTTTTTGGGGATTTTCTTTCTTTTTTGGGTCACCCTGCCTCGGTGGGAGATGGCCGACTTGTTGAGAGAGAAAAAAAAAAAAATTTATTTCATGAATATATAGCAGATTAATTATACTGATAATTCAATATACAAACAGTTGTCATCTGGCAGCCAGAAATCATTGTATGTAATTTATTAATCCTGATGAATTAAGTGTTATATAAAAACCTGATTCATATGTTAATAGTTCTGGGAATCACTATCCCAACGGCGGTATCTCAAAAATGATAAGAGCTGAGTGCCAAAAATTAAAAATTAATGATAGACCAACTCTACAGTCACTGCAGAGGTTCAGTCTAACAACTTCGTAATGACTTGTGGCAGAACATTTTTATGAAAATTCTATCAACGAGCCATTTTCCTTGCACCAAAATGCTTCTGGGATGCCAGGTGATACACAGGTTTCATGATCCAGCTAGAATTTCAGTACAAAAAATAAAGGGTGACAACCCATCACAAAATAAAATCATCCAAATGAACTAGATGAAATTTATGATAGCATCATACAACATTCAGGATTAAGTGTTAGGGTCTATGCCAAGTAATTATGCAGTCACATTTATTGCAATTCAGGAAAGTATTTATGCAAGGATGTTCAAAGGTCAAATGGCCTGAACCTCAATTTTTTTTCTTTCAGTTTGAGAGTTTTGGAAGTGAATTAGGTGCTAAGGAAAACCTAATTGCCGTCTCAGCATTGTGATTTTTTTTTTTTGTGCCTCAACAGCTGTGTTCCATCAAAGGAGGGTAACCCAAAGAAAACGAATTCATCATCATTTATTCAATCACCATTTCCAGAACTGTACTGACATAAAAAAAATTCAGATTAACCTTTGACTGAAACATCCCCACCCCTCCTCCAGAGTGCAAGCACTGCCCTTCCCATCTCCAGGACTCAAGTCCAGCTAACTGCTTTTTCTGAATCCTTTCATAAAAGTAATCTCGTTCATACTCCAACAGCATGACTATCAAAACATGCTCGTCTCGATTCACTCCCATTTAACACAATCACACAAGCCTGCTGGATGCTCAAGCCCCTAAAACCCAAAGTCTCTCTTTCCTCTTCCAACCATTCCTTGTATGACCCCCTACCATTTCTGCCTTCCATTCCACATTTATATACCCTCTTTGTCAGCCTATCTCTATCTCTCTCTCTCCATCTTCTCTACATATCCAAACCACCTAGGCAACTCCTCAACCCTCTTGAATTATACCCTTGGTGACCCCCATATTTCCCTTTAATTTCTACACCCCAAATTCTCTGCATGATATTCAAACTACTTATTTCTCTCTAACATGAATCTCCATTGCCTCTAGCTTCCTTCTCGGTTCAATATTCAAAACCCATGCATTACACTGAAGTGTAGGTCCCATTATTATATGGTACATTCCTTTTTTCTTTTGCCTCCACAAATAAACTTTCTTTCCACAGATGCCTCACCACACCACCCACTTTTTTTCTTCATCTATTCTATGGTGTTCTTCTCATCCTTCATAAACCCACCTGCCAACATGTCCACTTCAAGTACTTTCACACTTCTCAGTGCATCAGGAGCTATTTGCGAAAGTAAAGATTTCCACAATCCCCCCCCCCCCCACCCATGGCTTGTCTTGCTAATTTTTGTGAATAATGTTCTGTATTCTGAATACAAATGCATTCATCTATGAACTCCTATTCTTGATCAAACTGCATTACACAGTACTACAATTTGGTTAATATGTAAAAATAACATTTCATAAATGGTAATGGAGAAGTCTGTGGAAATTTACATGCTATGCAATCATCCAGGTACCCTAAGAAACAGTTGCAATTTTTTTTACTGTGATAGGAGGAGGCAACAAGTGAATCTAAACAAGGCACACACTCCTATTTTTGAGTAAAAACAAACAGAATATATACTCACCTTTGTACATGAACAGAAGTCTTAGTGTATACCTCATGAATATAAAGACACCACACCATACAGCAAAGGCAGACACAGTACAACACACAACCCCTTTGGCTGGCTCTTCTCTGCAAAGCAAATATGTTTATCACTATTCAAAATTTACTCTGAACAGTTAAAACAAGTTTCTTCTTTCTTACAACAAACTGGTCATATCCCACCGAAGCAGGTGGATCAAAAAGAAAAGTTTCTCTTTTTAACTTTAGGAATGTAAACAGATTATCTATTACAAGTAAAATTCATTATACCAATGTATGTACAAAGGCACTGCATTAATTTTAATTGTGGCTTATGATCTAGGTCAGAGGTCGGCAACCCCCGGCCCGTGTGAGGTTTTCGTCCAGCCCGCCAACTTAATACCTGGATACTAAATTATGTAATTAGTATCAAATACAGATGCAGTAGTTCACTTCAAGGTAAAGCAGTCCCTAGAAAAGTTACTTCGTATCCTCCCTCCTCAGAATTTTTCATTTGAGGTTGTTGTCTGGTGATAAAACTACTGTACAGTAGGTACTACCTGTATTCGATAATAATGTTTATTTAATTATTTGTGATAAACTGTGTTACGTATTATTAGAATTAGGCTAAAATTGGTTTAAAAAACTAATGGCAACCCTGAGTTCGAGAAAAAAAAATTATATTTAATAACATGGCCCTCCTCCAAGAGACTGCATAGCTGTCTGGCCCTTTCTCTCCAAAAGGTTGCCGACCCGTTCTATGTGAATATGCAAATAATGTCTCTCTCCCAAGCAATAACAAAAGTAAAACCTGTTGTATTAAAGATATTCAATTTAATTTTGAAATACCACCACTGATTAAATAAATAGAAAAATAATCATATCTTAGTGTCAATAAATTCTAAAACGTAGATATCACTGGCACATTTACACTGCCGTTACTGAAAAGTGATTTTTTTCTCCCACTTCAACACGCCATAAAATCATAAGTTTTTATTAGACTCCACTCGTTTTAATCTTATTTGATTCAGAAAAATAAACTTTCATTCTACAGTGGACCCTCCCTTTTCATCATTAATCCGTTCCAGAGAGATCGGCGAAAACCATTTTCCCCATAAGAAATAATGTAAATCCAATTAATCCGTTTCAGACACCCGTAAGTATTAAAAAAAATTGTTTTTTAGTTTAAATATAGATTTATGTGCAGAAAATATAAAGCACTAATAAAATGTATATATGAACATTTAGCATCACACTTAACTTTATTGAAGACTCCTGTTGGTGTATGGCAGAAGGGGCAGAGGGAAGAGGGAGGTGAGATTATTGTTGGAGACAGGACAATATGCTTCAATATGACACTAATATCAACTCCATGGCTTAGTTATCTATCACAATTCATCTAATATGACATAATAAACAATATTAATAACATAGAAACATGTAAAGTAAAAGGATACAAGTGCAACTAATGTGACATTTTATTGTGGCAACATTTCGCTCTACAGGAGCTTTGTCAAGCCGTTACAAACAGTACATGGACACAAAGGGGTATATATAGGCTTAGAGTGAGCTGTAATACTAGTGGTAGTATTAGTGATATAAGTTGTAGTAGTAGTAATACAATATGGTAGAACAATTAACTTGCACATGAGTAAAAGGATATAAAAGCTATTACTTGGGTAACATAAAAATAGGTTAGACAAATATTTCTATTGGAGGCTGGATTAGAGAATGCCTGTTTCAGTGTTCATCCTCTGTAATGTGCTTGTGTAGTATTAGCAGGAGAGACTATGTGATGGCAGGATTTACTGTTTTCAGGAGAATTCTTGCTAAGACTTCAGAGATGGTGAAGCTGCTTTGATTTGTTTAACTGTGTTAGAAACAGCAATTAGTGCTGATTCAAGGCACTTGTGTCTGCGGAAATTAGTTTCTTTGATCACTAATCAGGCATCCCTGAATTTCACGAGATGATTGGTGGAATTTTGGCGTTGTACACGGGTGTTGTTCAAGCTATCGTTCCTACATACATAACGAGAATACAACCATTCAAAATGTGTCCAACTAGTCATTCTAATATGCAGTCATGAATGGGTTGACATTACTTATACAATTATTACAATAATGCAGTAGTCTGCACAACAGTAAATCTATATTTTGTGTGAATAAAAATTCAAAATAGAAAGCAAGAGTAATATAAGAGGAGCCTGGAGACATGACTAATGAACAAAGAAAATGTTATTTTAGTGCCAGGAATGTTTGCATTGTTTATTCTGGACCCTATTTTGAAATTTGCAGCTTTTTTAATTTGCATGAAATTGGCCAAACTGCCAATTTCTGACCACTTTATTGGGTAGTTGAAATAGGAAAATGGGTGGTTTCTTGTACTCAATTGATAGAACAAATTGAGCTCTAAAAAAATAGCTAGGAGTTTGGTCGACTGGAACAACGGAATTGGCTGAAAACAGGGCTCAAAGTAGGTGAAGTCGCCGATGCGTATATATCACCAAGATCGCTAACTTCGCAAGAACACAATTCCCTAAATTTTCCATCAAATTTTGTACTTTTGGTGTCATTATCATCGGGAAGCAATTCATAAGAATTTTTTTTTTTTAAATATTTTGCAACACGGACACTTTGGGATTTAGAGTTGCAACAGTCAAAAAGTTAATGGTAAATTAAGTTTTAATAAAATTAAAAAAAAAAATTAACTTACAGTTTAACATGTTTCTTCAGGATGTCAACTAAACCCAAGGAAATATCAAACTTGGTCCCATATAAATCTCTGCTAAGATACATAGCATTGTAGCCACCAACAGTCAATGCCAGTGAAGAAAGGGATGCTGGGAAGACTCCACATCGTATATTGTTCTGCAATGAAGAACATTAGCAAACAAAGTAACTAGAGTGCTTAACACTTTAATGCCTGCCATATTTACCAACATTCATGTCATAGAAGATTATTTGCATTACAAGTCAGAGTGGAGACTGAAAGGTTGGCTGTGCAATTGTGCATAAATTTAGTATTAATGCAATACAAGAACATAAGAGGCAACATGGAGGCAAAGAAGGGAATGTATGAAAGTATAGTGGTATCAACACTTTCATATGGGTGTGAAGCTTGGGTTGTAGATGATGCAGCGAGGTGGTGGCTGGAGACAGTGGAGATGTCATGTCTAAGGGCAATGTGTGGTGTAAATATTATGCAGAGAATTCGCAGTGTGGAAATTAGGAGGTGTGGAGTTACTAAAAGTATTAGTCAGGGGGTTGAAGAGGGGTTATTGAGGTGGTTTGGTCATTTAGAGAGAGTGGATCAGAGTAGAATGACTTGGAGTGTGTATAAATCTGTAGTGGAAGGAAGGAGAGGTAGGAGTCGTCCTCGAAAAGGCTGGAGGGAGGGGGCAGAGGAGGTTTTGTGGGCAAGGGGCTTGGGTTTCTAGGAAGCATATGTATGTGTGTATGTATGTATGTGTGTATGTGTGTGTGTGTGTGTGTGTGTGTGTGTGTGTGTGTGTGTGTGTGTGTGTGTGTGTGTGTGTGTGTGTGTGTGCGCGCGCTCACCTATTTGTACTCACCTATTTGTGGTTGCAGGGGTCGAGTCCTAGCTCCTGGCCCCGCCTCTTCACCGGTTGCTACTAGGCCCTCTCTCTCTCCCCGCTCCATGAGCTTTATCAAACCTCGTCTTAAAACTGTGTATGGTTCCTGCCTCCACTACGTCATTTTCTAGGCTATTCCACTGCCTTACAACTCTATGACTGAAGAAATACTTCCTACTATCTCTCTGACTCATTTGTGTCTTCAACTTCCAATTGTGGCCTCTTGTTTCTGTGTCCCCTCCCTGGAACATCCTGTCCTTGTCCACCTTGTCTATTCCACGCAGTATTTTATATGTCGTTATCATGTCTCCCCTGACCCTCCTGTCCTCCAGTGTCGTCAGGCCGATTTCCCTTAATCTTTCTTCATAGGACATTCCCCTTAGCTCTGGAACTAACTATTACAACCTAGGATTTCAAAGGCCTGTTATCCCAGGTGTAATGGGAGCAAAAGAAACACAGCAGAAAAAGTTTAGACTTATATTATCCTTCACCAATTTAGAACAGCAATATGTACACTATGTACAGTAATAAGTATAGTGCACGTCACGGTAAGCAAGGCAGAAATAGAAGCCACAAGATAGCAGACCGTGCTTCAACCAGCTCTAGAATGGGAATGACAAGGGCAGACAGGAGAGCGGTATCCACATAACCTCTGCGATTGCCAATCCCACCTTCTTATTGGCTAGAACCTGGTCACTAGTTGAACGATGGGGCCCCATCACCAACTCTTAGCAACCTGGTTCGCTGGTTGGGGGAGATAGCCTGTAAATGAGGGTGTGTCCATGCGCCGAATAAAGGTTATGTACTCTTTGCATGCCACACTAACCTTGTCGCAAACCTTTGTACTTTCTCTAGTTTCTTGACGTGCTTTATCAAGTGCGGGTTCCAAACAGGTGCTGCATACTCCAGTATGGGCCTGACATACACGGTGTACAGTGTCTTGAATGATTCCTTACTAAGGTATCGGAATGCTGTTCTCAGGTTTGCCAGGCGCCCATATGCTGCAGCAGTTATCTGATTGATGTGTGCTTCCGGAGACATGCTCGGTGTTATACTCACCCCAAGATCTTTCTCCTTGAGTGAGGTTTGCAGTCTTTGGCCACCTAGCCTATACTCTGTCTGTGGTCTTCTGTGCCCTTCCCCTATCTTCATGACTTTGCATTTGGCAGGATTAAATTCGAGAAGCCATTTGCTGGACCAGGTGTCCAGTCTGTCCAGGTCTCTTTGAAGTCCTGCCTGGTCCTCATCAGATTTAATTCTCCTCATTAACTTCACATCATCTGCAAACAAGGACACTTCTGAGTCTAACCCTTCCGTCATGTCGTTCATATATACCAAAAATAGCACTGGTCCTAGGACCGACCCCTGTGGGACCCCGCTCGTCACAGGTGCCCACTGTGATACATCATTACGTACCATGACTCGTTGTTGCCTCCCTGTCAGGTATTCTCTGATCCATTGCAGTGCCCTTCCTGTTATATGCGCCTGATGCTCTAGCTTCTGCACTAATCTCTTGTGAGGAACTGTGTCAAAGGCCTTCTTGCAGTCCAAGAAGATGCAATCAACCCACCCCTCTCTCTCTTGTCTTACTTCTGTTATTTTATCATAAAACTCCAGAAGGTTTGTGACACAGGATTTGCCTTCCGTGAATCCGTGCTGGTGTGTGTGTGTGTGTACTCACCTGTGTGTGTGTGTGTGTGTGTGTGTATGTGTGTGTGTGTGTGTGTGTGTGTGTGTGTGTGTGTGTGTACACTCACCTAGTTGTACTCACCTAGTTGAGGTTGCGGGGGTCGAGTCCGAGCTCCTGGCCCCGCCTCTTCACTGATCGCTACTAGGTCACTCTCCCTGAGCCGTGAGCTTTATCATACCTCTGCTTAAAGCTATGTATGGATCCTGCCTCCACTACATCGCTTCCCAAACTATTCCACTTACTGACTACTCTGTGGCTGAAGAAATACTTCCTAACATCCCTGTGATTCATCTGTGTCTTCAGCTTCCAACTGTGTCCCCTTGTTACTGTGTCCAATCTCTGGAACATCCTGTCTTTGTCCACCTTGTCAATTCCTCTCAGTATTTTGTATGTCGTTATCATGTCCCCCCTATCTCTCCTGTCCTCCAGTGTCGTCAGGTTGATTTCCCTTAACCTCTCCTCGTAGGACATACCTCTTAGCTCTGGGACTAGTCTTGTTGCAAACCTTTGCACTTTCTCTAGTTTCTTCACGTGCTTGGCTAGGTGTGGGTTCCAAACTGGTGCCGCATACTCCAATATGGGCCTAACATACACGGTGTACAGGGTCCTGAATGATTCCTTATTAAGATGTCGGAATGCTGTTCTGAGGTTTGCTAGGCGCCCATATGCTGCAGCAGTTATTTGGTTGATGTGCGCTTCAGGAGATGTGCCTGGTGTTATACTCACCCCAAGATCTTTTTCCTTGAGTGAGGTTTGTAGTCTCTGACCCCCTAGACTGTACTCCGTCTGCGGCCTTCTTTGCCCTTCCCCAATCTTCATGACTTTGCACTTGGTGGGATTGAACTCCAGGAGCCAATTGCTGGACCAGGTCTGCAGCCTGTCCAGATCCCTTTGTAGTTCTGCCTGGTCTTCGATCGAGTGAATTCTTCTCATCAACTTCACGTCATCTGCAAACAGGGACACCTCAGAGTCTATTCCTTCCGTCATGTCGTTCACAAATACCAGAAACAGCACTGGTCCTAGGACTGACCCCTGCGGGACCCCGCTGGTCACAGGTGCCCACTCTGACACCTCGTCACGTACCATGACTCGCTGCTGTCTTCCTGACAAGTATTCCCTGATCCATTGTAGTGCCTTCCCTGTTATCCCTGCTTGGTCCTCCAGTTTTTGCACCAATCTCTTGTGTGGAACTGTGTCAAACGCCTTCTTGCAGTCCAAGAAAATGCAATCCACCCACCCCTCTCTCTCTTGTCTTACTGCTGTCACCATGTCATAGAACTCCAGTAGGTTTGTGACACAGGATTTCCCGTCCCTGAAACCATGTTGGCTGCTGTTGATGAGATCATTCCTTTCTAGGTGTTCCACCACTCTTCTCCTGATAATCTTCTCCATGATTTTGCATACTATACATGTCAGTGACACTGGTCTGTAGTTTAATGCTTCATGTCTGTCTCCTTTTTTAAAGATTGGGACTACATTTGCTGTCTTCCATGCCTCAGGCAATCTCCCTGTTTCGATAGATGTATTGAATATTGTTGTTAGGGGTACACATAGCGCCTCTGCTCCCTCTCTCAATACCCATGGGGAGATGTTATCTGGCCCCATTGCCTTTGAGGTATCTAGCTCACTCAGAAGCCTCTTCACTTCTTCCTCGGTTGTGTGCACTGTGTCCAGCACTTGGTGGTGTGCCCCACCTCTCCGTCTTTCTGGAGTCCCTTCTGTCTCCTCTGTGAACACTTCTTTGAATCTCTTGTTGAGTTCTTCACATACTTCACGGTCATTTCTTGTTGTCTCTCCTCCTTCCTTCCTTAGCCTGATTACCTGGTCCTTGACTGTTGTTTTCCTCCTGATGTGGCTGTACAACAGTTTCGGGTCAGATTTGGCTTTCGCTGCTATGTCATTTTCATATTGTCTTTGGGCCTCCCTTCTTATCTGTGCATATTCGTTTCTGGCTCTACGACTGTTCTCCTTATTCTCCTGGGTCCTTTGCCTTCTATATTTCTTCCATTCCCTAGCACACTTGGTTTTTGCCTCCCTGCACCTTTGGGTAAACCATGGGCTCATCCTGGCTTTTTCATTAATCCTGTTACCCTTGGGTACAAACCTCTCCTCAGCCTCCTTGCATTTTGTTGCTACATATTCCATCATCTCATTAACTGGCTTCCCTGCCAGTTCTCTGTCCCAGTGAACCCTGTTCAGGTAGTTCCTCATTCCTGTGTAGTCCCCTTTCTTGTAGTTTGGCTTCATTCGTCCTGGCCTTCCTGCTTCTCCCTCCACTTGTAGCTCTACTCTGTGTGTGTGTGTGTGTGTGTGTGTGTGTGTGTGTGTGTGTGTGTGTGTGTGTGTGTGTGTGTGTGTGTGTGTGTGTGTGTGTGTGTTTGTGTGTGTGTGTGTGTGTGTGTGTGTGTGTGTGTGTGTGTGTGTGTGTGTGTGTGTGTGTGTGTGTGTGTGTGTGTGTGTGTGTTAGATAGGAGTGAATGGAGATAAATGGTTTATGGGACATGACGAACTGTTGGAGTGTGAGCAGGGTAATATTTAGTGAAGGGATTTAGGGAAACCGAGTAGCCAGACTTGAGTCCTGGAAATGGGAAGTACATACAATGCCTGCACTTTAACCCTTAAACTGTCCAAATGTAGATCTATGTTCACTCGCATGGCGCTCCGAATATTTTGAAAAAAAAAATCGTTTTTTTCTTTTAAAATGAAGAGCACATTTTTCTACATGTTATAAGATTGAAAAAAAAAAATTAGGGACAGTACTTACCGAGACATAAGACCTTGAAGTTGGCTCTGGATGCTCACCTGACGGCAACATTGACTCCTGTTACTTGCAGAAGTGTTGCCAATATACTTTTCTCGTTATTTTAATTTATATATTTTTATGTTCTGATAATTACAATTTATAATAGTTCTTGTAATTTCATAGCCAATCTTTGTTCTGACACTAATATTAGGTACTGAAATAGTAAGTAATACAGTGGACCCCCGGTTAACGAACTTTTTTCATTCCAGTAGTATGTTTAGGTCCCAGTACTGACCGAATTTTTTCCCATAAGGAATATTGTGAAGTAGATTAGTCCATTTCAGACCCCCAAACATACACGTACAAACGCACTTACATAAATACACTTACATAATTGGTCGCATTTGGAGGTGATCGTTAAGCGGGGGTCCACTGTATAGGTAACATTAGGTACTGAAATAGTACCTAATATCACACTGACAGGTGAACATTTACACCTGCCTGGGTTATTTACTATTGTCTAGAAATATATACAAAGTATTTATAGGTCCCAGCAATGTTTTAGAAACCCTGGCATATACCTTGAAGCATGGTGTTATGAAAGGCGTCCCTTTACTGTTGACAGCCTAGTGACATTTAATAAATGCCCACTGCTCCAGCTAACCCTCGCTGTATTTGTTATCACTGTTACATACAAACATGTCTTGTGTCTCTGTCTATTTATCTGTCTGTCTATCTGCCTGTGTCTACCTGTCTGTGTGTATCTGCCTGCCTGTCTCTGTCTCTGTTTATCTGTCTTTCTGTCTGCATGGAGTATATGTATATCACACTCCTTGAAGAATCGTGTTATGGCATCTGTTATCACCTCGGTGACACTTGATAAAAGGGTGCTCAGGGAACCCTGGGTTTATTTGTTTTCACTGATACGTACAAACATGTTTCTGTCTGTCTACCTGTCTATCTTTTCCTGGATTTTTTGGGTTATCCTAGGTAATTTACACTATGTATAATAACTGTACTTATGTGTACATGTGAGACAGAGATATAGATAGAGAAACAGCCAAAGCAAGCCAGCCGGCTAGCCTGCCAAATACCTAAGAACATAAGAACATAAAGAAGGAACACTACAGCAGGCCTACTGGCCCATGCAAGGCAGGTACATGTCACACCACCCCCCCCTGGCTTAGATCAATGACCCACCTAGTCAGGTCACATCCACTGAAGGAAGGAGCATGACATCAGACCTAGTAGCAAAAGCTAGTCAGGTCCAACTCACACCCACCCACACTCATTTTTATTATTATTATTATCACACTGGCCGATTCCCACAAAGGTAGGGTGGCCCGAAAAAGAAAAACTTTCACCATCATTCACTCCATCACTGTCTTGCCAGAAGGGTGCTTTACACTACAGTTTTTAAACTGCAACATTAACACCCCTCTTTCAGAGTGCAGGCACTGTACTTCCCATCTCCAGGACTCAAGTCCGGCCTGCCGGTTTCCCTGAACCCCTTCATAAATGTTACTTTGCTCACACTCCAACAGCACGTCAAGTATTAAAAACCATTTGTCTCCATTCACTCCTATCAAACACGCTCACGCATGCCTGCTGGAAGTCCAAGCCCCTCGCACACAAAACCTCCTTTACCCCCTCCCTCCAACCTTTCCTAGGCCGACCCCTACCTTGCCTTCCTTCCACTACAGACTGATACACTCTTGAAGTCACTCTGTTTCGCTCCATTCTCTCTACATGTCTGAACCACCTCAACAACCCTTCCTCACCCCTCTGGACAACAGAGGGCTCATGTATTTATCAAACTTGTTTTTACTTTCCTCTTAAAATGGGAGTGGTAAAGCAACATGGCATCAGTGAATCCCTGGTGTTTGCCATGCTATTTGCTCTAGCTGGTGCTCAACTGAACTGGAACTCCCACAAGGTACTAAATGCTTCCAGATTTTTTTAATAGTGCGCACACTGAGTGCACAGACCCATTCTCTCATGTCTAGGCGACTCAAGCCTATTGTGCCAAATTTGAAGGAATGAAAAATAAAACGTTGATCTACGTTTGGAGTGCTATGCGTGCAAACGTAGGTCTACATTTGGACAGTTTAAGGGTTAAAGGAGGGGTTTGGGATATTAACAGTTTGGAGGGACTTCTAAACTGTCGTATCTGAGAGCCTCTGCAAAGACAGTGATTATGTATGAGTGAGGTGAAAGTGTTGAATTATGATGGAAGTATTTTAATTTTGGGGATTTTCTTTCTTTTTGGGTCACCCTGCCTCAGTGGGAGATGGCAGTCTTGTTGAGGAAAAAAAAAAAACAACAACAATGCAGCAGGGCTACTGGCCCATGTGAGGCAGGTCCAAGTCACCTCCTGTCTTAAACCAATCACCCATCTAGTCAGGACAGGTCAGGTCACATCCATTTAAGGAAGGAGCACGGCATCAGACCTTTTACCACAAGCTAGTCGGGTCCAACTCACACCCACCCCACTCACACCCACTCATGTATTTATCCAACCTATTTTTAAAACTACATAACGTCTTAGCTTCTATGATGGTACTTGGGCATTTGTTCCACTCATCCACAACTCTATTACCAAACCATTGCTTTCCTTTATTCTTCCTGAATCTGAATTTTTCCAACTTAAAACCACTGCTGCAAGTCCTGTCTTGGCTAGCTATTTTTAGCACACTATTTACATTCCCTATATTCCTGTTTTCCATTTATACACCTCAATCATATCCCCCCTAATTTTATGCCTTTTTAGAGAGTGCAGATTCAGGGCCCTCAGTCTGTCCTCATAGGGAAGATTTCTGATATATGGGATCAACTCTGTCATCCTCCTTCATACATTTTCCAGTGCATTTATGTCCATTTTGTAATACAGTGACCAGAACTGTGCAGCATAATCTAAATGAGGCCTAACCAAAGACATACAGAGTTGAAGAACAACCTGAGGACTCCTGTTATTTATGCTCCTTGATATAAAGCCAAGGATTCTGTTCACTTTATTGAGAACACTTATGCACTGAACTCCCAAATCCTTTTCACAATCAATAATATTAAGATCTACATTATTTAGAGTATATGTGGCATGGTTATTTTCTTGCCCAATGTTTAGAACTTTACATTTGTCTATTTTAAACTTCATCTGCCACTTCTCCGACCATTGCATCAGTCTATTCAAATCTTCCTGGAGTCCTCTAATGTCCTCGTTAGAATGAATTAGGCAACCTATTTTGGTGTCATCAGCAAACTTCCTTATGTCGCTATTTATTCCCTCATCAATGTCGTTTATATAAATTGTGAACAACAAAGGGCCTAACACTGACCTCTGTGGAATACCACTCGTGACATGCCCCCACTCTAATTTCTCCCCATTGATGCAAACTCTCTGCTGCCTATCTGTCAACCATGCCTAAATGCAGGAAAAAATTTCTCCTCCTATTCCATGTGCCTTAATTTTCCTCAATAGCCTCTGATGTAGAACTTTCAAAAGCCTTACTGAAATGAAGTCCATGTACACTATCATATTCATTACCATGATCTACCTCCTCAAATACCTTGGTGAAAAAAGCTAATAAATTCCTAAGGCAGGAATGCCCGTGTAAAACCATGCTGAGATTCGTTAATCAATTTATGCCTTTCAAAATGGCTACAAATTGCCTCAGCAATTAGTGATTCCATAATTTTCCCACTATGGAGGTAAGGCTTACTGGTATATTGTTCGAAGCTAAGGACCTGTCTCCTGCTTTGTAAATAGGTATTCCATTTGCCATTTTCCACTTGTCTGGCACCATGCCGGTTTGTAGTGATATGTTGAAAAGACTAGCCAAAGCTGCAATTTGCCATTCAAAAATACACAGTAGTCTGAGTCAATTGGAATACCGTATAGTAGCTAGGCTGTAACTGTTTGATATGTTTAACCCTTTTAAAATGGATTTATTTTTGCATACCAGCATTGTACATTTCTATTTTTCATGTTGTAGCATTGTAGGTATACCAGAAAGGGCTGCAAGACTTTGGGGTTTTTACAATATCAGGGAGGAGTAAACAGCCTTAATTGGTTTTGATTATTATTTGCCTGTGGGTAATTAAATACACTTGCAAGTTCAACAAAATCTAATAAACACTGATTACAGGGGAAAAACAAGGCAGAATGGTGGTCTGTGCATTTCAACCTCAGCAGAATACAAAGCAATGACTCAACCGACTTGACTCAACTGATTGATTTAAAGTTAGACTTTTTCACTGAAGAGGACCCTGAAAAATCCAGAAGCAGTGCTCTGAAATGGTATCTGGAGCAGCTGATGCCTTACCATCAGCTGTATAATGTACTGCAGGGTAAAATAGCCCAGAAATCCATTACAGAATTTATGCACACTCCAGTACAACCATCGACTTCAGTACCAGAAACTCTACCATCCATCTCAGCCCAGTAGGGCCACAGCATAACTCTCCTCTCTCTTCACAATCAACAAACACTAGCACCCACAATTTAAGGTAAGAAATACTATTATTTCTGTTACATTTGTAGTCTTAAGCAGTAAAAACAACATAATACATCACAACAATGAACAACAATTACATATTCACTTGTATTTTTGTCAAATCTGGAGGTCTAAAAAAAGTTATTTGGCTTTTTTGGGGCTCCCAGGAAAGTAACCCTATTTTCCCTACAAGTTACTCAGTTTATCTAACAAGGCATTTTCAGGAATGTAACTACCATGGAATATAAAGGTCTATTTATTTATTATTTATTATCACACTGGCCGATTCCCACCAAGGCAGGGTGGCCCGAAAAAGAAAAACTTTCACCATCATTCACTCCATCACTGTCTTGCCAGAAGGGTGCTTTACACTACAGTTTTTAAACTGCAACATTAACACCCCTCCTTCAGAGTGCAGGCACTGTACTTCCCATCTCCAGGACTCAAGTCCAGCCTGCCAGTTTCCCTGAACCCCTTCATAAATGTTACTTTGCTCACACTCCAACAGCACATCAAGTATTAAAAACCATTTGTCTCCATTCACTCCTATCAAACACGCTCACACATGCCTGCTGGAAGTCCAAGCCCCTCGCACACAAAACCTCCTTTACCCCCTCCCTCCAACCTTTCCTAGGCCGACCCCTACCCTGCCTTCCTTCCACTACAGACTGATACACTCTTGAAGTCATTCTGTTTCGCTCCATTCTCTCTACATGTCCGAACCACCTCAACAACCCTTCCTCACCCCTCTGGACAACAGTTTTGGTAATCCCGCACCTCCTCCTAACTTCCAAACTACGAATTCTCTGCATTATATTCGCACCACACATTGCCCTCAGACATGACATCTCCACTGCCTCCAGCCTTCTCCTCGCTGCAACATTCATCACCCATGCTTCACACCCATATAAGAGCGTTGGTAAAACTATACTCTCATACATTCCCCTCTTTGCCTCCAAGGACAAAGTTCTTTGTCTCCACAGACTCCTAAGTGCACCACTCACTCTTTTCCCCTCATCAATTCTATGATTCACCTCATCTTTCATAGACCCATCCGCTGACACGTCCACTCCCAAATATCTGAATACATTCACCTCCTCCATACTCTCTCCCTCCAATCTGATATTCAATCTTTCATCACCTAATCTTTTTGTTATCCTCATAACCTTACTCTTTCCTGTATTCACCTTTAATTTTCTTCTTTTGCACACCCTACCAAATTCATCCACCAATCTCTGCAACTTCTCTTCAGAATCTCCCAAGAGCACAGTGTCATCAGCAAAGAGCAGCTGTGACAACTCCCACTTTGTGTGTGATTCTTTATCTTTTAACTCCACGCCTCTTGCCAAGACCTTCGCATTTACTTCTCTTACAACCCCATCTATAAATAGTATATTAAACAACCACGGTGACATCACACATCCTTGTCTAAGGCCTACTTTTACTGGGAAATAATTTCCCTCTTTCCTACATACTCTAACTTGAGCCTCACTATCCTCGTAAAAACTCTTCACTGCTTTCAGTAACCTACCTCCTACACCATACACTTGCAACATCTGCCACATTGCCTACTGTATACAATTTTTCATTGACTAGACTTTTTTTGTTACTCTCCTAACCTTGCTCTTTTCTATGATCACTTGTGAAATCTCTCTCCTTTATGCCCGCAGTTCTCATCACCTCCACAGTCAGAGATTTATTTCTGCAGTGCCAATCATCCGCACATTCACACAGTTTTTCATTATTTACTGTATGATAGTCTCAGAACATTTTATCTTTTAAGTTAAGAATTAAATTACAAGCACTTACAATGAATCGGCGGATACCTCGTCGCCATGTCCTAACTCCAGAATGCCAAATGACGTGGAGTACTTCCCGGTCATAATTCACATGAACTCCTTCATGAGTGATGGCAAAGGAGAATGCCACTGCCGAGTGTGCTTCTGCCATCCCTGTTGCAGATAGCCTGTTCTCTGGTCACCTGGAAAGATATATTGTACATTACTTGAAACATAGCAGAACACCACAGTAGGCCTACTGGATAATCCTAGTCAAGCCATAGTCACATACAACAATTTCCATTAATTTACCTATCAACGGATTTTTTAAGCAACTCGTAACATTTTCTTTAATAATGCTACTTTACAATTTAGTCTAATGCAGTATTTAGTTTAGGGATTCCACTGACCTAAAACTTCATTTTCATGGAAATGAAAATGCTTAATGTAGGTAAATACAGTATGCAATACAATAAAAACAATACAGTAAATACAGATTCAATGGAAAGTCCCTGGTTATGCAGAGCATTTTGGGTAGTCTTAAAGATATATTTAAACTACATACTGGACAATGTTTAAATGTCAGATTAGAATGATTTGTTATACAGCATATTACATTTTAACATTTTATATAGTGTATTAGTATGTCAGAATGGTGAAATGGAAAGAAATACTGGTTATAATTTCACGCAGTTTACAGAAATGTAGCCTGCCGAAAACAAAAAACAAAAATGTGCAACATGCCATTGTGGCCAATGAGCATTTAGGATTCAGTTATGTGAGTTGCCAGACCAGTGAAAAAAACAGTTCCACCATAACCAACACCTGAGCAGTCTCCCAAGTGAAATACATGTGAAAAGACCTTTTATGACATAATTCACAACTTTCATTGACATGATGGATATTTATTGAAATAAAAGGCGATATGAAAAGCACCTGGCAAATCCCCTCCAAAATTTTGGGCTCTAGAAAACTGTCTAGAAACAATACAGCCTATAGACAGGACCAACAAACTTTATGTCTTCTTCTACATTGTAGGATCAAAGCTAGCAGGGAAAATTTCAAGCTCAAATACTCACCCAAAGACTACCTCACTGGCAACTACCCAAATACAGTGGACCCTCGGGAAATGATACCATCAGAGAGCGATAAAATTGAATACCGATGCGTTTTTGCGTAAAAACATTGGTTCGCCCAACGATGAAAAACTCAGTTAAGGACATTCATCCCAAACATGTCTGCGCTGCCTGAGCCCATGTACAAGGTAGAGTGCCATTGTTTACAAGCCAGGGAGGACAATTCCACACGTACATGCGATATATTTTGTATTATTCCATCGTTTTTAGTGCTTGTAACTGCTAAATAAGCCACCATGGGCCCAAAGAAAGTTTCTAGTGCCAGCCCTGTGATAAAGAAGGAAAGAAACACAATAAAATTCAAGAAAAAACTCATAGCAAAGTACCAAAGTGGAGAAGGAAGGGAGAGGGGTGAATGTGCCTTCTGCAGCGATTCAGTGATTCTACGATATGTACAATACTAAAGCAGCAGATATTGATAAAGGCTATAGTGCCAGCCAGCGATAAAGTGTAGAATTAACAGTGTAGCAAGCAAGTTAAGAGAAAAAGCAATAGAAAAAGACACGAAAGTAACTCTCCAATGTCGTGTGTGTCTTGGGCCGCTGAACATACGCCGGCCTGCTATGTACCTTCCACCACTCTAAAACTTTGCCAGCATCTCCTCCATCAAACCAATTAAACTAACATCTCCTCCAAGGTAAATGTATATACAAAAGTGTAAATATAAAAGGACCCCAATGGAAATACGTAAGTCACTGACTTTTTTGGGTTATCCTAGGTACGTACTCTACACATATGCTGCTATGTATGATAATCTATGTACGTAACTGTATTTGTGTATACCTGAATAAACTAACTTAGTTTTAAATTAAAATGTAAATGTTTCCTATTTATAAATTATGTTCATATATTGTTTGTGGATAGTGGTGGTGGCAGAAGCCTGACTGGCTCCTCTCAGTGGCCATTAAAAACCCAACAACAACATTTCCATCACTTATTCTCACATACATTATGACATTTTATTCATTCTAGAGTATATATCATGTTTCTATGTTATTAATATTGTTTGTTTATTATGTCATATTAGATGAACTGTGATAGATAAATAAGCCGTAGAGTTGAAAATAGCACCATATTGAAGTACTATTCTGTTAAGCCTCCTGCAGAAGGAACGGATTAATTGGATTTCCATTATTTCTTGTGGGGAAAATTAATTCGGCTAACGATAAAATTGGATTAAAATCGTTACCCGAGGGTCCATTGTACTCTATATCTAGCTCCAACTAATTCTACTCACGTCTCACCCATTAAAAAAAAAAAATTACTTTACTCCTACCTTAAATCCAACAACCCCTGCCAGTCTGGGTTCAGACCAAAAAAGTATGAATGACACTGTTATACAAATGCTTGAACTATTATATACAGCCCTCAATGAAAATGAATATCCACTACAGTACGTACTTGTCTACTCCCACTCAAACCCAGCTACACTTAGAGACACTGTAAACAACGAATGCTCAAAATATATACAGTGGACCCCCACATACCGTTGGCATCACATACCGTTTATTCCGCATACCGCTCACTTTAATCGCAAAAATTTTGCCTCGCATACCGCTCAAAAACCCGCTCACCGCTGTTCGTCCGAGACGCGTCCAATGTGCGCCTTAGCCAGCCTCACATGTTTCGCCGGTGGCATTGTTTACCAGCCAGCCTCCGCGGTAGCATCCAAGCATACAATCGTAACATTTCGTATTATTACAGTATTTTTGGTGATTTTATCTGGAAAATAAGTGATCATGGGCCCCAAGAAAGCTTCTAGTGCCAACCCTACAGCAATAAGGGTGAGAATTACTATAGAGATGAAGAAAAAGATCATTGATAAGTATGAAAGTGGAGTGCGTGTCTCCGAGCTGGCCAGGTTGTATAATGAACCCCAATCAACCATCGCTACTATATTGGTGGTACAGCTGCTGCTGCTGCTGCTGCACTGTCAGCTGCTGCTGCTGCTGTAGCATCGTCTGCTGCTGCTGTAGCATCGTCTGCTGCTGCTGTAGCACTGTCAGCTGCTGCTGCTGCTGTAGCATCGTCTGCTGCTACTGCTGCTGTAGCATCGTCTGCTGCTGCTGCTGCTGTAGCATCGTCTGCTGCTGCTGCTGCTGTAGCATCGTCTGCTGCTGCTGTAGCACTGTTGTTGGTGTGGCTTATTGAGAATATACCAAGAAACAATTAACCCCAGAGGATTTGCCACCCAGGATAACCCAAAAAAGTCAGTGTCATCGAAGACTGTCTAACTTATTTCCATTGGGGTCCTTAATCTTGTCTCCCAGGATGCAACCCACACCAGTCGACTAACACCCAGGTGAACAGGGAAAAATGCCTGGAACTAGTGCTCATATTGGTGAATTTAAAGCCAGCAAAGGTTGGTTTGAGAGATTTAAGAATCGTAGTGACATACACAGTGTGATAAGGCCTGTTCTGGAAGAAAATGCCAAACAGGACCTAGAGTACTCAGGAGGAAAACGCACTCCCAGGACACAGTGTCTCATCAGTCATTGCTGCATCTTCAATAAAGGTAAGTGTCATTTATTCTTCATTTAGTAGACTAGTACATGCACAATATATACTGTGCATGTACTACTCTACTATTGTGCATGTATCCTTCTCTTTGTGTGTAGGAAAATGTATATTTCATGTGGTAAAAATTTTTTTTTCATACTTTTGGGTGTCTTGCACGGATTAATTTGATTTCCATTATTTCTTATGGGGAAAATTCATTCGCATACCGATTATTTCGCATACCAATGAGCCCTCTTGCACGGATTAAAATCGGTATGCGGGGGTCCACTGTACAGTGGTACCTCAGTATATGTCCTTAATCCATTCCAGGACTTTGGACTTATACCAAATCGGACATATACCAAACGAATTTTCCCATAAGAAATATAGGGAAAGCGATTAATCCGTTCCCATGAAAAAAATCCTATTGTTATTGGCATGTTATACATCGATGGGGTTGTATGAAATAATTTAAACACTGCTTAATACTAAAATACATATATAAATGCAAAAGAATTAGATGAAATAAATGCAAATTTAACCTCACTTTACTTTGCTGAAAAGAGTTGAGTGCCTACTAGAATAGTGATGAGAAGGGAGGAGGAGGAAATGTTATTGCTTGGAAGGAGAGTCTCCTTCTCTTTTCCCTATATGGACCTTATTGAAGCTCGCCAGGTTTGACTTTTAGTAAAAGTCCATCCAAAGAACTTTGCTATTGCCTTCTCCTCAGGATGTTTTGAAAATGTGACACTGTCTGGTCATTCCAGACAATGCTATTATGGCTTGTTTGGGCTTTGTTGGGGTGGTACTTCTCTGCATCCATTTGGTAAAGATTTCCTTGATTAATGAAGTAGGGACTTCCTATATCTCCTCTTCCAAGCCTGAAGAAAGTGCATCCATCTTAGTTATGTGCTCCTCCTCAAGTTCCTGCAGCTCCTCAGTGGTCAGCTCTTCCCTGTGCCCCTCCACTAACTCCTCCACATCATCACTCACATCCAGACCCCATGGACCTGCCTGTCATGACTCATTCTGACCCATACAAGTTCTAGCATGCGAGTCATATTCCAAACAAGTTGTATACCAAGCAAAAATTTTCACGTCTAAACAGGTCGTATACCAAGTTGAACTTATTCCAAAGCGGACATATACCGAGGTACCACCGTACGTACTTGGATGATCAACAAACTCACTTTCAACATAAACAAAACATACTTTATGCTGTTTGGCAACAGAGGCTTAAATATCCAACTTAATACAGTGGAACCTTGGTTTTCGTGATTAATTCATTCCAGAAAATCTGATGAAAACCGAATTGTACAAAAACTGAAGCAATATTTCCCATAAGAAATAATGTAAGCAAATTAATCCAATCCAGACACCCAAAAATATTAACAAAAAATACATTTTATAGGGAATAACTATAGGTTTACATACAGAAAACAATGAGAAATAAATATAAATGACTAATGAAATGGATAAATGAACATTTAACATCACTTTTACCTTTATTGAAGACTCTTGTTGGCAAATGGAAGATGGCAAGGAGGGGAGAGGGAGGAGGAGAGGTTACTGTTTGGAAGGGGAATCCCCTTCTATAAGGACTTCAGGTATCAAGGCCTTATCCAGAGTTACTTCCTTTCTTTGTCTTTTACTGGTACTTGGACCAACTTAAGTGTCACTGCACCCCTGTTGCACAAAATATCTGTCCAGAGGGGTCTGTTTCTGGCATCTCTTTTAAGATTTGCCTAAAATGGGACAAGGCACTGTCAATGAATACAGATGCAGACATCCTGGCGAGATTGGCGGACACGCGTATGCCACTTTCATACTTTGCTACGAGTTCTTTCTTGAAGTCTATCATGTTTCTCGCCTTCCTTGTCAAAGGGCTGGCACTTGGAACTTTCTTTGGCCCCATGGTAACTTATTTAGCAGTTGCACTCAATAAATAAGCACAAAAAACAATGGATTATTAAGAAATGTTTCGGATGAATGCGTGGGGTAATGCTCACTCAACAAGAAACAAAGCCAGACTGAGGCAGAAAGCGTGGGATGCTTTGTGGGGGTGCGGGCAGGCGGACGCGCTTAGTACAGCGGACCACTGTCAACTCTATGAAAACCAAGCGGATGTACAAAAATTGGGACAAAATTTTGATGAAAAAAGTCGTTGAAAACCAAATCCTATGAAAACCAGGGCATACGAAAACTGAGGTTCCACTCTATATTGATGAATGGTTCCCCCAGTACAATACACACTGAGGGTAATTTCTAGGTCTTCACCTTGACTGTAATCTTAAATTTCATTCCCACATCCAGCATATACATATCCAAGAAGATTTCCAAATCAGTAGGCATCCTTTCCAAGATAAAGTACTATGCACCCCAGCTCCTGTGCCAGACAGCACACCCCACCACCTTTCAAAAGCATGAACCTACTTAATATATAAGACATACACTCATATTATTGTGCCTACTATATACAGTCTCTCCTCACTTAGTGATGTACTCATTTACCGACAACTCAGACTTGCGTCAGACTCTCTGACCAGTATGCATACCTAAATAATGGATTTCCTCTATTCTGTTTATTACAATATACAGCAAACTTCTGTATAAGCATTTAAAAATATACTAAAAATGTTATAAATGGTGAAAATGTGATGTTAAAACAATATCAAAGATGGTTGACACAAACCCACTACCATTATAGAATGCTGCATGCGTAGCATCGAATTCGTCTACTGACGTTGCTAAGTGAGGAGAAGCTGTATACAGAACACTAAACTCCAACATAAACCCTCCACTTAAACTTCTCCTTGATGGCTACAACAGAATGTACAGTCACAATACAAAGCAGAGAGCACTCTTTGACATCCCTTGTGTCAGTCTCACACTGTGCAAAAATGCAATGCATATAAAGGGCCTGAAGATCTGGAATTCACTACCTGAACAGGTAAAGGATCCCCTGATTACATACAAATTTAGAGCTATACTTAAAAATCATCTCATCTCTCAATACTAGCCAAACTAACCAAAACAACTTCTAATCAGTTTAAAACAACTCTCCCAAATATTATATGACCTCTAGTCTATTAAAACATCTGCCAATCCTTAAAATATTATTGTTTGAACCAAAAATTGTAATACAGGTCCGCCATCACAAATCCGGCAATCAGTTATTCGGCTTCTTCAATTATTCGGCACTAATTTTGGCTAGCATAATTTCGAATTTCCAGGGTTGCCACACCAACCTGCTGGTACTGTTTGGTGGCACTACTTGCTGCATAAGTCATTCCAATTTCTTTTTCTTCATTTACAGTGGACCCCCGGTTAACGATTTTAATCCGTGCAAGAGGGGTAATTGTTATGCGAAATAATCGTTATGTGAATGAATTTTCCCCATAAGAAATAATGGAAATAAAATTAATCCGTGCAAGACACCCAAAAGTATGAAAAAAATTTTTTTTTACCACATGAAATGTTAATTTTAATACACACAAACTGAAAAAGGCATGCACACTTACATGACACTTACTTTTATTGAAGATCTGGTGATGATTGATGGGATGGGAGGAGGGGAGAGCATTATCTTCTTACTGTTTAGAAGGGGAATCCCCTTCCATTAGGACTTGAGGTAGCAAGTCCTTTTCCGGGGTTACTTCCCTTCTTCTTTTAATGCCACTAGGACCAGCTTGAGAGTCACTGGACCTCTGTCGCACAACAAATCTGTCCATAGAGCTCTGTACCTCCCGTTCCTTTACGATTTGTCTAAAATGGGCCACAACATTGTCATTGAAATAGTCACCAGCACGGCTTACAACAGCTGTGTCAGGGTGATTTTCATCCATAAAGGTTTGCAGTTCAACCCACTGTGCACACATTTCCTTAATTTTTGAAGTAGGCACAATGGATTCCACAACTGGCATAGGCTTCTCAGGGTTAGCCCCAAACCCTTCAAAATCTTTCTTAATTTCCATACTAATTCTCACCCTTTTTACCACAGGGTTGGCACTAGAAGCTTTCTTGGGGCCCATGGTCACTTATTTTCCAGAAACAGCACCGAAAACACTGTAATAATACGAAATATTCCGATTGTATGCTTGGATGTTACCGCGGAGGCTGGCTGGTAAACAATGCCACCGGCGGAACATGTGAGCGCGTCTCGGAAGAAAATCGGTAAGCGGGTTTTTAAGCGGTATGTGAGGCAAAATTTTTGCAATTAAAGTAAGCGGTATGCGAAATAATCGCTATGTGATGCCATCGTTATGCGGGGGTCCACTGTATTGTTATAACCTGCTTACTTTTAGCCCTAGCCATGGTTCCAATGAATAAAAGAAATGCTTTTCATTATGTAAAGCACCGACACAGTACATTATCCATTAAAGATAAGGTGGCTTTGAAGCCACTGTCGGTTGCCATGAGCTCAGTATCATGATGCAGGAGAATATGCTTTATCATTACGCTAATATCAATGCTACAGCTTATTTGCCTATCACACTTGACCTAATATGACATAAGAAACAATATAAATAACATGAAACATGTTAAATACTCCAGAATGAATAATATTTGGCATAACACCGAGCAGTTCGACAGAGGTATGAAGAGGATATGGTATACAAATACCATTCTCCTATCCCTGTCCTGGGGGCTTATATTAGAGAAAACGGAGTGTAGCACAGGGCTAACTGTGATATACACTCGTACTGCACCATAAACATGAAACAAAAAAGTTATTTTCTCTATATAGATTATCACACATAGCAGCATGTGTGTAGAGAACCTAGAATAACCCAAAAAAAGTCAACGTGGCTTATTTTTAGTACCTGACTTGGGTTAGCCATATATGATTTTTGGTAAATATTCGATTCCCAGCCAGGGTAAAAAGATTAGGCATGTTTCTTTATACCTGTCGTCTATGCTTACCCATCAGTAAATGGGTACCTGGGTGTTAGTCGACTAGTGTGGGTGTTATCCTGGGACAATGACCTAATTTTCTTGAAATACTCTGCATAACAAGCGGCTTTATATATAATAGTATGTCACTGATGTCAGCTAGGCCTGTATACCTTGTACATGTACGTGTAGTAAATAAAGATATTATTATTATTATTATTATTATTATTATTATTATTATTATTATTATTATTATTATTATTATTGTATTATTTTCTCAGTTGTGTGTTGGGTTATCTTATTCAAACTTGGGCAATGTATGATGGAAAGATACTTCTTCATGTACACCAAAAATGAAAGAAATCAGACCATAAATAGTGAAGTTCATTTCTCAGCCATTAGCGGCCGCTTAGAGGTATATTTTTGTATGGTTGTTATGGTTATACAGTGGACCCCCACTTAACGATCACCTCCCAATGCGACCAATTATGTAAGTGTATTTATGTAAGTGCATTTGTACGTGTATGTTTGGGGGTCTGAAATGGACTAACTTACTTCACAATATTCCTTGTGGGAACAAATTCGGTCAGTACTGGCACCTGAACATACTTCTGGAATGAAAAAATATCGTTAACCGGGGGTCCACTGTATTCTCATTTTTTCGGTCTCATTTGATAGAATGAAAGATATATTACAGAAATAGATATGATTTTGATTGCTTTCATGACGAAAAGTATCTTGAAACTGCGCTCACAGTAGCAAAAATGTTCTATTCTTTAGCGAAGCTCAAGAGTAAACAAATGACGTCACCGTCCAATACCTGTCCGCCTGCCAGTCAAGAATGGGTTGACATTATTTATACAATTATTACAATAATGCAGCAGTCTGCATAACAGTAAATCTTCTATTTTTTTGTGAATAAAAATTCCAAATGAAAAGCAAGAGTAATATAAGAGGGGCTTGTAACCGTGACTAATGAGGAGAGAAAATGTTATTTTAGTGCCAGGAATGTCTGCATTGTTTATTCTGGATCCTATTTTGAAATTGGCATCTGTTGAAATTTGTGTGAAATTGGCCAAATTGCCAATTTCTGACCACTTTATTGGGTAGTTGAAATAAGTGAATGGGCAGTTTCTTGCACTCAGTTGACAGACTAGAAGTAAGTTTATTCAGGTATACACAAATACAGTTACATAGATTATCATACATAGCAGCATATGTATAGAGAACCTGGGATAACCCAGAAACGTCAGACAAAGTGACTTATTTCCAGTACCTGGTCTGGGCTTACCATATACGATTTTCGGTAAATATTTTTTTTTTCTCGGTTGTTTGTTGGGCTATCTCATTGAAACTTGGGCAATGTATGATGGAAAGATTCTTCTTAACGTACAACAAAAATAAAAAAGACAGATGATAAATAAGGGAGTTAACTTCTCAGCCATTAGCTGCCTCTTTGCAGTATATTTTCATATGGTTTTTATGGTTGTATTCTCATTTTTTTGGACTCATTTGATAGAATGGAAGATATATTACAGAAACCGACATGATTTTGATTGCTTTCATGACGAAAAGTACCTTGAAATTGAGCTCAAAGTCGCGGAAATGTTCAATTTTTGCCGATGTTCAATGAACAGTGCAAGTCAAGTTGGTTAATTTTATTAAGTGTATTCTAACCTAACCACTCTGTAATCTGGCAAACTCAGCAATCCGGTACACTACAGGTCCCAATGATGCCGGATTTGTGATGGAGGACCTGTATTGTTTTTATGTGCAACTTCAAGATTATTCTCATAAACCTCCACCTTGACTACCTCACATTAGTATTAAGATAAGATAAAGATTTATTAAAAAGTTAACCACTCTTACCTTGTTTAGACTTTAGTTATCACGTACAGTGGTCTCGGTTATCAGCCGTAATCCGTTCCAGAAGGTCAGCCTAAAACTGAAATAATATTTCCCATAAGTATTAACGTAAATAAAATTAATCTGTTCCAGACACCCAAAAATATTAACAAAAAAATAAATTTTTTTAAAGATTAATTATAGTTTTACATACAGAAAACAATGAGAACTAAAGAAAATAAATAAATGAACATAAAAATCACTATTACATACCTTTATTGAAGACACGGACGAGGAAAGAGGGAGGACTGATTGTTTGGAAGGGTAATCCCCCATAAGGACTTCAGGTATCTAAGCCCTCCCTGCTTGCTACACTCCCTGCCTGTCTTCCACACAACGTTTCCCTGCTACACTCCCTCCCTCCATGCCTGCTACACTACCTCACTCCCTCCATGCCTGCTACACTCCCTCACTCCCTCCATGCCTGCTACACTCCCTCACTCCCTCCATGCCTGCTACACTCCCTCACTCCCTCCATGCCTGCTACACTCCCTCACTCCCTCCATGCCTGCTACACTCCCTCACTCCCTCCATGCCTGCTACACTCCCTCACTCCCTCCATGCCTGCTACACTCCCTCACTCCCTCCATGCCTGCTACACTCCCTCACTCCCTCCACGCCTGCTACACTCCCTCACTCCCTCCACGCCACCTACACTCCCTCACTCCCTCCACGCCACCTACACTCCCTCACTCCCTCCACGCCACCTACACTCCCTCACTCCCTCCACGCCACCTACACTCCCTCACTCCCTCCACGCCACCTACACTCCCTCACTCCCTCCACGCCACCTACACTCCCTCACTCCCTCCACGCCACCTACACTCCCTCACTCCCTCCATGCCACCTACACTCCCTCACTCCCTCCACGCCACCTACACTCCCTCACTCCCTCCACGCCACCTACACTCCCTCACTCCCTCCACGCCACCTACACTCCCTCACTCCCTCCACGCCACCTACACTCCCTCCCTCCATGCCTCCTACACTCCCTCCCTCCACGCCTGCTACACTCCCTCCCTCCACGCCTGCTACACTCCCTCCCTCCACGCCTGCTACACTCCCTCCCTCCACACCTGCTACACTCCCTCCCTCCACGCCTGCTACACTCCCTCCCTCCACGCCTGCTACACTCCCTCCACGCCTGCTACACTCCCTCCACGCCTGCTACACTCCCTCCACGCCTGCTACACTCCCTCCACGCCTGCTACACTCCCTCCCTCCACGCCTGCTACACTCCCTCCCTCCACGCCTGCTACACTCCCTCCCTCCATGCCTGCTACACTCCCTCCCTCCACGCCTGCTACACTCCCTCCCTCCACGCCTGCTACACTCCCTCCCTCCATGCCTGCTACACTCCCTCCCTTCCACAGCATATGTGTAAAGAACCTAGGATAACCCAAAAAAAAGTCAGACAAAGTGACTTATTTCTTTTGGGGTACTGCCTCCCTGCTACACTCCCTGCCAAACTACCTTTCGCAACATTAGCTTCCTTGAATTCTACTTTCTTTGGCAGGATGAAAGTGATTGTTGATTTGGATTTCCCATACATCCCGGCAAGTTCTAGCGCTCTAACACCACTCATACTTTTCAACAACTTCTTTCTTAAATTTCATCGTGTTTCTCACTTTCTTTACCAAAGGAACTTTACTATGAACTTTCTCTGGGCCCATGGTTGCTTATTCTGCAGTAGCACTCAATCAATAGCCACAAAAAACAATGGATTATAGCGAAATGTTTGGATGAATGAGCAGAAGTTTCCTCACTTGCCCAGACACAGCCAGACTGACTCATGAACGCGTGAACGACTGGCAGGTGGACACGTTCAATACAGCCGATAAGCGAAATAATGGCCAGAATAAAACTTTGGTCAAAAAAAATACGGGTGATAACCGAGCTGGCCGATAACCGAGGGTCCACTGTACTAGGATTAGTCTGCCCAAAATGCCCCGGCTTGATAGTGGCTTTCTTTGTACTTAACAAATCAAAATAGTAATTACACACTGTAACCTTTACAAAGAAATAAAATCTTTATTCTTTATTATTCGCTAGCACTACATAGTAAAAGTGAGTACATACGATGTTCATTATTTACTAATGGGTTAGGTTTCACTACATTTGCTTTGTTTGGGTTACATGGGTAATCTGTTCAGTCAGGTTGGATTGGGATGGGTCCACCTTGAGTTCCAGTAGTCAATTTTCCCACAGCCCAGTCTGTGGTCAGGCTTCATGGTCTGGCTGGGTTATCTTGGGTTTGGTTTGGTTAGTTTACATTACATTTTGTGAATCCTAGTTACAAGCGAGCTCCAGATCCGCCGCTAATTGGCAGCGTATCCAAAGTCAAATCCAACTCTGTTCCCAAAGCAATGTCAGGTACTCTTCCAAGACATAAATGGAAGGATAATACTCCCACACTAATCCCAGACTGTCGTGAGGCACCTTATCCCTTGTTTGGTTCTCGTATAAATCTGGGGAAGAGGCAACCTCCATTTCAACACTCAGTTTTTCTAGAAACATTCAAAGTTTATTCTCTATAAGGATTACAATGCTGAGTTTACAGAATTTGGTTATTGTGTGGTTTACATGTAGTAAAATAATAATTACAGAGTGTACCACTAGAACACCTAGCATGGCTAGGCATTTCGGGCAGACTTAAATTAAATCTTAAGTTTAAAATATTACAAAATTATGAGGTAAGTTGGTATTATGGCTAAGTGACTAAATACTAGTTTGTGAGTTTAGCAATGTGAATGCTTTTGTTTTGGCACTATACATAGTTTCAGTATTGGAGTATCACAGGCCAACTTATGACTAGTTAAGATTCATTATTTTGAGATTGAGATTGATATTTCTGTTTATGGTCAAATGGGTGAGTGAGTGTAAGTGTTAACCACCAGGTGGTATTCGTGTAATTAGTTGACAGGGTGTATCAGGGAGATAAGATGTTTTCTGATGGTAGTTTTGAAGGTGATGAATGTGTCTGCAGTTTTAGAATTTTCAGGTAGGGTGTTCCAGATTTTAGGGCCTTTGACATACATTGAATTTTTGTAAAGGTTTAGTCTGACATGGGGAATGTCATAGAGATGCTTGTGTCTGGTGTTGTGCCTGTGGGTTCTGTCGCAACTATCAAGAAAGCGTTTTAGGTCAAGGTTAATATTGGAATTTAAGGTCCTGTAGATGTAGATTGCACAGTAGTAAGTGTGGATGTTCTGAACAGGGAGTAAGTTTAGATCTATGAAGAGTGGGGGGGTGTGTTGCCAGGGATGGGATTTAGTGATTATTCTTACTGCGGCTTTTTGTTGGGTTATTATTAGCTTTAGGTGTGTTGCTGCAGTTGAACCCCAAGCACAGATAGCATAAGTGAGGTATGGATATACAGTGTATAAGTGAATGGTATAGTGTGAGAAGGGCAGTTTGCGGCACGTAGTATTGTATCTTGGAGAGGATCCCAACCGTTTTGGTTACTTTTTTGATTATGTGTTGGATATGGGTGCTGAAGTTCAGGTTGTTGTCGAGGTATAGGCCTAGGAATTTGCCCTCATTATGCCTGGCAATTAGAGTGTTGTCGATCTTAATGTTAATTTGCGCATCTCCTGCTCTGCTACCAAACATAATGTAGTAGGTTTTGTCAGTGTTAAGCGTAAGTTTATTGGCTGTCATCCAAGTCGATATTTTGATCAGCTCCTCATTAACCCTTTGAGGGTCGACAGGCCCTCTCCGAAACTCGTTCTCAGGGTCGGCCAAATTTAAAAAAAAAAAAAATTATTTTCTCTTATGAAAAGATAGAAAATCTTTTCCCGATCATAAAGACACCAAAAGTTTGAAATTTGATAGAAAACTTACGGAATTATGCTCTCGCAAAGTTAGCGGTCTCGGCGATGTTTACGCATCGGCGATTTTGCCCACTTTGAGCCCCATTTTCGGCCAATTTCACTGTACTAGTTGACAAAAAACATGAATATTTCGCTAGAACTCCATTTTTTCTATCGAATGGGTGCAAGAAACCACTCATTTATGAAATTCAACTATCCAGTACAGTGGTCAGAATTTAGCAATTTTGCCAATTTCACACAAATTTCAAAAGATGCCAATTTCCGAATAGGGTCCAGAATAAACAAGAAAGACATTCCTGGCACTAAAATGACATTTCCTCTGGTCATTAGTCACGTCTCAAGGCCCCTCTTATATTCTTTTGCTTTCCACTTTGAATTTTTATTTTCATTAGTGTAAAAAATGATATAAATATTATTGGTGCACTTGTGAAAGAATATTAGACTCACCAGTTGACGTGTATTGCACGCTTGGCACGATTTGTTTTCTTTTGAAGTTTGGTAAAAATCGAACATTTCTGCTACTTTGAGCTCAATTTCAAGGCACCTTTCTTTGTAAAACCAGTCAAAATCATCTCAATTTCTGTAATATGTCTTCCATTCTATAAAATGAGACCAAGAAAACTAGAATACAACAATAAATACCATACAAAAATACAGTGCAAAGTCGCTGTTTTATTCCAAAAAAATGGTCAAAGTTTTTTTTTTCTCATTATGCACTGTGTGCTGCAGGATTTTTTTTAGACTGTGCACACTGACCACATAGACCCATTCTTTCATATGAAGGCCTACCAGCTTTCTCCCACTAGATTTGAGGGCGCTAGAATTTAGGCGTACTAGTACGTCAAAAACCCTGGGTCGTAAGCCGTACTAGTACGTCCGAAACCCTCAAAGGGTTAACAATGGTGTTGAGGGTGGCAAGATTAGGGTGAGAGATGACATAAGTCATGTCGTCAGCAAAGAGAATGGGGTTCAGGTGTTGAGATACGTTTGGAAGATCATTGATGTATATGAGGAAGAGCAGGGGACCAAGGACACTTCCCTGCAGAACTCCAGTATCAAGTGGCTGTGTTGTTGATGCTGTGTCTTTAATGGTGACATACTGATACCTATTAGTAAGGTAAGATTTGAAATATGCAAGCGCATGGCCTCTTATACCATAATGGTCAAGTTTGTGGAGTAAGATGCCGTGGTCTACTGTGTCAAAAGCTTTTCTTAGGTCAATAAAAATTCCTAGTGGATATTCCTTATTTTCCAATGCTGTGTAAAGCAAATCTAGCATTTTTATGATTGCATCGTTAGTGCGTTTATTTTTCCTGAATCCAAATTGGCAGGGGTTGAGTATGTTTTGTGCCGTTATAAATGAATATAGTCTCCTGTGCACGAGTTTCTCAAAGATTTTGGATAGCAATGGTAAGTTTGATATTGGCCTATAGTTGTTTAAATCTGTAGGGTCACCACCTTTATGTACTGATGTAACCCTTGCCGTCTTGAGTAGTTTCGGGAAGGTGCTAGTTTCTAGTGACTTGTTAAAAAGTAATGAGATAGCATGCGAGAGGACATGGGCCGCTCTCTTGTACAATAATGGTGGGACATGAGACAGATTCCCCGAGTTATTTTAAGTGACTTTATAATCTCGGTGACTTCCATGGGCTCAGTTGAAGCAAGATAGAAGGAATTTGGGAAATTCCCATCTAGGTAGTCCCCGGCATGGGCATTGGTGCGTGGGATTTTATTGGCGAGATTAGAACCTACGGTTGAGAAGAAGTCGTTTATCTTATTACCTGTGTCAGTGGGATGCAGTGGTGTTTCATTAGGTTTAGTTAGGGCAATATTCTTGTTTTTTTTCAGTTTTTGGGTCCCTAGAATCTGAGAGAGTGTTTTCCAGGTCTTTTTTATATCTCCTCTTGTGTCAGTGAATCTACTGGAGTAGTAAAGTTGTTTGGCTTTCTTTATTACTTTGGTGAGGACTGATGAATAGTGTTTAAGAATATCTTTGTGTATTAAGCCCTGCCTATATTGCTTTTCATATTGGTGTTTCTTATCAATGGATTTCAGAATGGTGCTGGTTAGCCATGGGCAACCAAGCCGTTTGTTTGTGATCTGTTTCGTTTTTATAGGACAATGTTTGTTGTATAGTCTAAGTAATTTGTTAAGAAAAATGTCTGTCCAGTCGTCAATACCATTGGCCTTGGAGAATTCTGTAGGCCAGTCAACAGTCTCTAGGTCTGCTGTGAACTTCCTTATTGAGGCCTCATCATGGAGTCTAAATGAAACTTTGTTGTATTCAAGTGGTGGTTTACTAATGTTTGTCAAGAGGAAGGTAGGGTAGTGGTCTGTAGTGCTATCTGTGATTATCCCTGATTTAAGGGGAGCTAGTATATTGGTCCATATGTGGTCTATTATGGTTGCACTCGTTTCAGTGAGCCTGGTTGGTTTAGTTATTGTTGGTATGAGAAGTGTGTTGTTCATATTGTTGATGAAATCAGTTACAGGCTGATCATCTAGTAGGCCAAGGTTGATGTTGAAGTCTCCAGCTAAGAAAAGGTGGTGCTTATTCATTTGTCTGTTTGTTATTAGTGCCTTTAGTTTCTCACTGAAATTTGGGATGTTTGTGTGGGGTATCCGGTAAATGGCACCGATTGTTATAGGCGTCTTAAGATTTTTTACAGTAAAATTAGCAAAAATGTATTCTCCATATTCATCACTAAAGCAAGTGGTGCTAATACAAGATAATTGGTTAGAGTAATAGATTGCAATACCACCCCCAACTTGGTATGGTCTGCAGTTGTGGATTGCTGTGTATCCTGGTAGAGGGTAGATATCTATTATGTCCTGCTTAAGCCAGGTCTCAGTAAGAATAATGCAGGAGAAGGGTGTCTTTAGTGATTCAAGGAGTGCCAGGAGGTCATCATAGTGTTTGCTTAAGGACCTGATGTTGTAGTTAAGTACTGATAGACTTTTAGCATTGTTTAGGATAGTGCTGGCTTGTGATGCTGTGTAGTAAAGGCAGTTACTTTCCAACAGGTTTTGATTGTGTGTCAGATTATGGAGGTTTAGATCAGGGTCAACGTGATCAATCATCTTCTAGGTTTAAATTATGGTTATTTATATCCTGAGGTGTGGGTTGAGTTTTAGTACTGATATCTGTAGTGGTGGGAAGTTTGGACAAGTATATAGCTATAGCATTTTGGTCATGTAGAGTATAGTCACTAATACACATAATGGAGTTGGTGTTGTCTATGTGTTGTGCTGGAATGAGCTAAAGTACAACTAGGTATAAACTAATAATATAAAAATACAAATTAAAAATAGCACAAGACTCTCACTTGTAATTGCACTAAGGTCTAATGTAATGACTTTGGTATAGTCTATGTATTGAGCTAGAATGAGCTATAGTACAACTAGGTTTAATCTAATAATATAAAAATACAAATTAAAAATAGCACCAGACTCTCACTAGTAATTACACTATGGTCTAACATAATGAATTTGGTATTGACTATGTATTGAGCTAGAATGAGCTATAGTACAACTGAGTTTAATCTAATGATATAAAAAAAGGCACAAGACTCTCAATTGTAATTGCACTAAGGTCTTATATAAGTTGTTTACAAGAATTAGAGTATAACTAGATTTAAATTGACAAGATAAAATATGAAAGTTAAGGTAGCAAAATAATATAAAAAAGTAGAAAAAAAAAATATATGAGGTAGTTGGTACTAGTTAGCAAAAGATAGTTAAGGGCCTTGAACAATAATTTAATTGAAATATACACTAATTGCACACACAATATAGTCACTAAGATATGAAAACAATCAGTTAGGTAGTGATTCTGTTAGGTAGTGTATTTAAAAAATAATAAAGTTAGATATACAATTTATAATGTTCAGTTATTCAGTAATAAGACTTGAATTTATAAACAGGTAGTGTTTCTTTTATATTTACAGGTAATGACATATATGGTCATGTGTTCTGTTGAATATAGGTTTAACTTAGAATAGGACATATAATATAAACTTATAATATAAAATACAAATTGAAATGGTACTTGCAATTGCACTAGGGTCTGGTATAGGTGGTTGACAAGATCAAGAGTATAACTAGATTTAAATTGACAAAATAAAATTCACAAATTAAAGTACCAAAAGAATAATAAGTAAAAAATAACAATGGCAATTGCTAGGAAAACCAGGAAGTAAACACAGTACGTATAATGATCAGACTTCATTCATACGATAAAAGAAAGGACCTAATTAAATCAGCAATTACAATGAAAAATGGAGTGTACATAAATGAGTGTCTAACAAAAAAACGTCAAAACCTTCTGTTCAGGCTGAGAAAACTTAAACAGGAAAACAAAATACATCAGTGTTTCACACGAGATGGGAAAATACTAGTAAGGAAAACATCAACAGGACAACAATATACCATCTCAAACGAACATGATTTCTCTACCTTCCTTAGAAAAGCTGACATTTCTGTAACAGATTAGATAAGTGCCCTTAATACATATATACGTGTGGTGCATATAGTGTACGTTACTATTATATTGTTTATTATTATTTTTATTATTTTTCATCACTAGCTAATGCCAACTACCTCCAATACTCTATACTTCTTTCTTACTGCTATTAATTGCTCATAATTTTAAATTACAAGTCAAATCTTACTCCAAATTAATAATATTCATTATTCTTACCTGTCCATTTAATTTTATCACTACTTGTTTTTTAGTCACTTTTCATTGTGTATGCAATTAGTGTATATTCCAATTACTTTTTTGCAAGTACCAAAACTATCTTTTGCTAGCTAGTACCAACTACCTCATTTTTTTTTTACTTTTTATTGTGCAATAAACTGCTCAATTTATTTAATATTACAAATCAGATCTTACTCCTAAACCAATATTATTTCATAGTGACCATCTGTCCACTTAACTTTGTTTACCATTACTTAATTTTAGTCCCTTATATTTTCTCCTTTATTTTAGCTTTATATAACTACCCTAGTTTATATATTCACAATTGTTAAAATAATCAAGGTGCTATTCTCAGGTGCTAAAGTAGAATAAGTTCACAATTTTGCCATTATATTCCAAAGCTCATTTATTTGATTACCACTTTATTGTTCACCACAACTTATATTAGTCCCTTTTATATTATAATTTTATACTATAATTCTAACTTTAAAGAATTACCTTTATAGTACTACCTACTATCATATTCCCAAGCTCCATTATTTGATCATCACTTTATTTGTATTAGTCCCTTTTATATTGTCTCCTTTATTTTAGCTTAAAAAAAAAAAAAAAAAAAAAACTACCTTAGCTCATTATTTTACATTTGTTAAATAATTCAGGTGCTATTTTTTAGCTTAAGACTATTTACTTTGTTTTATACTTAATTCTAACTATAGATTCATTACAAATCTTATGATTACAAGCATTGATCCTGATACCAACCTCTTATTTAATGACTTAAATGAATCAAACAGTTACTGTAATTACTACACTGCAGAACAATCAAAGGCACTTCTCAGTGCCAACAACAACATAACTATCTTTAACTACAATATCAGATCTTTAAGCAAGCATTACGATGACCTCATAGCATTACTAAATTCCTTACATGCCAATACATGTATGTCCATCATTACACTAACTGAAACCTGGCTAAAGCCTGATAGTACAGATGTCTATGCCATTCCTGGTTACACAGCCATACACAACTGTAGGCCAGACCAACAAGGGGGTGGCACAGCCATATACTACTCAGACCAACTAGAATGTATCACTAATACTTGCACAAGGGATGAACATGGGGAATATATAATAGCCAAATTCAAATCCAAATACCTACAAAAACCTCTCACATTGATAAACATCTACAGAGTTCCACAGTCAAACATTAGCCAATTTAGTCAAAACCTAGGAAGTATGATAACTGATGCACGCATGAACAAAGATCACTTACTACTCTCAAGTGACTTCAATATAAATCTCCTGCAGACCAGGACCCACACGTTACTGAATTCACAAACACAATGAGTAACTGTATGTTGCTACCAACAGTAACAAAACCTACAAGAGTTACAGAGACTAGTGTTTCCCTACTTGACCACATCTGGACCAACACCATATCCCCTTTAAAATCAGGCATAATTACAGATAATACCACAGACCACTACCCTACTTTCCTCATAACAACTCTTGGTAAACTACCCCAAGACACTACTAAAGTCACCTTCAGACTTCACAATGAGGCAGCCATTAATAACTTCACAACAGCAGTAGCAAACATTGACTGGCACACTGAGCTAGAAATCTATACAGATATTGACGAATGTATTAAAAATTTTCTAAAAAAGACCCAATACCTCTATAACAAGCACTGCCCTAAAAAAACTAAACAGATGACAGCTAAGAGACTGAACAGTCCCTGGCTAACACCCAGCATTCTCAAATCCATAAATACAAAACACCAATATGAAAAACAGTACAGAATGGGTCACATAACCAGAGACCAAACAAAACGTTACTCGTCAATCCTAACCAGCCTGATAAGAAGGGCAAAAAAATTGTATTATGAGAACAGATTATCCAACTTACGAGGTGATATAAAAAAGACCTGGAAAACCTTATCAGAAATTCTGGGAACAAAAAAGATATCACGAAATAGCGAAATAAAATTAGCAAAATCAGATGAACCCCAACTCCCACCAACAGAAACAGCAAACAGACTCAATGATTTCTTCTCCACTATAGGACAAAACCTTGCCAATAAAATCCCAAGCTCAGATACCCCACCAAATGACTATCTCACCGGCAACTACCCGAACACACTGTTCCTAGCTCCGACTAACCCATATGAAGTCTCCCTTATTATCAACGCACTAAAAAACAAGGCAGGAGATTTAAATACCTTACCACCCTTTATATACAAAAAAGTGTCACAAGTGCTATCACCAATCATTGCAACACTCTTTAACAAATCCATTGAATCCTCCACCTTCCCTACAGTACTCAAAATAGCAAGGGTCACCCCGATCCACAAAGGAGGAGACCAAACAGAGTTGAATAACTATAGCCCAATATCCAACTTACACCCTCTCTCAAAAATCTTCGAAAAATTAATTCATAAACGAATCTACTCCTACCTTATCTCCCAAAACATACTCAACCCCTGCCAATTTGGATTCAGGCCTAATAAAAATACTAATGATGCTATTATACACATGCTAGAACATATATACACTGCAATAGAGAAAAAAAAGTCCCACTGGGGATCTTCATTGACTTACGTAAAGCTTTTGATACAGTTGACCATGACTTGCTCCACGTAAAATTGTCACACTATGGTATAAGAGGGCACTCCCTCAACTACCTCAAGTCATACCTCAGCAACAGAAGCCAATATGTGTACGCAAATGGGGCAAACTCTTCTGCACAACCAATTACAGTTGGTGTCCCACAGGGAAGTGTCCTTGGCCCTCTTCTCTTTCTCCTATACATAAATGACCTACCAAATGCTTCGCAATTACTCAAACCCACACTATTTGCAGATGACACTACATACGACTTCTCCCACCCGAGCCCAGTCACACTAGCCAATACTGTAAATACCGAATTACAGAAAATATCTACCTGGATGAGAACTAACAAACTTACACTAAACATTGACAAGACCTACTTCATTCAGTTTGGTAACACAGCTACAGATGTCCCTCTTAACATAATGATAAATGGATCACCTATCACAAAGCTAACAGAGGGAAAATTCTTAGGAATCCACCTTGATAATAGACTCAAATTTCATACACATATACAACAAATTTCTAATAAAATTTCCAAGACTGTAGGCATACTATCGAAGATACGGTACTATGCTCCACAATCAGCCCTCCTGGCCCTATATCACTCTCTTATTTACCCCTATCTCACCTATGGAATTTGTGCATGGGGCTCAACAACAATTAACCATCTCAGACCACTAATTACCCAACAAAAGGCTGCAGTTAGAATGATAACAAATTCTCACTACAGGCAGCACACTCCACCAACATTCAATACACTAAACCTACTCACCATACAAAACATCCATACTTATTACTGCACCTATTACATACATAGAACACTTAACTCTGATATTAACCTTCCCCTCAAACATCTCCTTGCCAACCTCAACAGAACACATGACCATAACACAAGGCACAGATCACTCTTTGATGTTCCTCGTGTCCATCTCACACTATGCAAAAACTCAATGCACATAAAAGGCCCTAAAATCTGGAATTCATTACCTGTAAATATAAAAGAAACACTACCTGTTTATAAATTCAAGTCTCTTCTCAAAGATCACTTACTCACCCAAAACCAAATAAATACTGAATAACTGAACCTTATAAATTGTATATCTTAAATGTTTCTCACAATTATATCACATAAATGTTAAACCTAAAACCCAATCTAACTTTATTATTTTTTAAATACACTACCTAACAGAATACTCCATATGACTGAATGTACAACAATGCATGCAACCATATGACCTGTCTTTGTAATACTCACTTGTGCTTTATAGTAATCTGTTTACATTAATGTTTTATCACTGATTTCATCATTGCTTAGTTAATCTTAAGTTAATTTTAAGCCAGCCCGTAATGCTATGCATAGTATAAGTGGCTTTGGCATGCTGCTCTTATCTGTATTTTTTTGTACCTCTGTATGTGTGCTTAAATTGTTAATAAATAAATAAATAAATAAATGTCTTGGTTATAATATGATAGTAAGATGGTAGACAGGTACACAGGTACACAGATACAAAGGATAATATAAAGGTTGGAGTTGAATATACAAACTTGGAAATTTGGCAACAAAATGTTATGGGAAGTATAAAATAATGATTAATGTACAAAAGTAAAATTGACTGGTAGTAAATATGGTGTTTAATAAAATTTTAGTAAGTAATAATGATTACAAAATAAGTGAAAAAGTAATGTTTATTTCTTTCAAAATTGCACTGGTAGTTATACTTGAGGTTATTTGGCAGTACAAGGTAATTAAGAGTTATCTAAGATAGTAAATGTGGTATTAAAACTGGTTAAGGTAATTAGACAAGTAATGGTTATTAAATGTCAAAAATGTTAAGAGTAAATTGTATTGATAGTAAAAATGGTAATTATTAATTTTAGTAAGTAATATCAATTGATAGTATTTAAAAAAATAGGTAGTAATATGGACAGAGAAAGTATCGATTCAGCTAATATTTAAGCAAACAATAGTAAATAAGAAAATTAGATAAGGTGATTTATGCTTACTAGTAAAATCACAAAATGAGGTAGTTGATTATTTAATTACTAAGAGATTGTACTACGAGATTTAAACAATAATGGAGCAAAACATACACTACATTACGTAGGCTTTTAGGTTGGACATTTAGTTATTCTCTGTAGCAATGGTGGTGGGTGGAGTAGCAATGGTGGTGGGTGGAGTAGTGATGGTGGTGGGTGGAGTAGTGATGGTGGTGGGTGGAGTAGTGATGGTGGTGGGTGGAGTAGTGATGGTGGTGGGTGGAGTAGTGATGGTGGTGGGTGGAGTAAGGGATGGTGGTGGGTGGAGTAAGGGATGGTGGTGGGCAGAGTAAGGGATGGTGGTGGGCAGAGTAAGGGATGGTGGTGGGTGGAGTAGGGATGGTGGTGGGTGGAGTAGGGATGGTGGTGGGTGGAGTAGGGATGGTGGTGGGTGGTGTAGTGATGGTGGTGGGTGGTGTAGTGATAGTGGTGGGTGTAGTGATAGTGGTGGGTGGTGTAGTGACAGTGGTGGGTGGTGTAGTGACAGTGGTGGGTGGTGTAGTGACAGTGGTGGGTGGTGTAGTGATAGTGGAGGGTGGTGTAGAGATGGCAGTGGGTGTAGTAGAGATGGCGGTGGATGGTGTAGAGATGGCGGTGGGTGTAGTAGAGATGGCGGTGGGTGTAGTAAAGATGGCGGTGGGTGTAGTAGAGATGGCGGTGGGTGTAGTAGAGATGGTGGTGGGTGTAGTAGAGATGGCGGTGGGTGTAGTAGGATGGCGGTGGGTGTAGTAGAGATGGCGATGGGTGTAGTAGAGATGGCGATGGGTGTAGTAGAGATGGCGGTGGGTGTAGTAGAGATGGCGGTGGGTGTAGTAGAGATGGCGGTGGGTGTAGTAGAGATGGTGGTGGGTGTAGTAGAGATGGCGGTGGGTGTAGTAGAGATGGTGGTGGGTGTAGTAGAGATGGCGGTGGGTGTAGCAGAGATGGTGGTGGGTGTAGCAGAGATGGTGGTGGGTGGAGTACACAATATTTATTTATAAATACATTTTTCTTATTTAAAACTCCGTAACAAAAAAAAAATTGGGGTGTTGTTTTTTTGGGGGGCTGGAACGGATTAATGGCATTTCAAATAATTTCAGTGAGGAAAGTTGATCTGATATACGAACAAATTGAGTTACGAGCTAGGTCACGGAACAAATTAAACTCTAAAGTCAAGGTACCACTGTACTGCATTTCCCAGACTTTTTCTTTCACTCACTGAGAACCTTGTTGCCCAACTAGTATTTTCCAATATCCTCCTAAATTTTAATTTATAAAATTTGAATCTACTGTCAAGTTCTACTTCAATATATTGTACTGCACAGTGAAACATCAATTTAACAGACTGAGTCTTTCTACTCCTGGAGCCCAGCCATGGGCCAGGCTCATCTGGTGTTTGCCTTGTAATGTCAGTTATCAGTTAAATTTAAATAAGGAGATGGCTTTGCAGTGATCCTAACACTAGTTGACAATGCTGGAAACTACGAACCTCGTCCATTGCTTCTGGACTTGCCTCTACTGAAAACTTCTTTTCACAGATGCCTCAACCTCCCCCCCCCCACCTACCTTTTATCTCTTTTCTGTTCTGTGATTCACCTCGCTTTTCATAGACCCATCTATCAATATATCCATTAACCCTTAAATGGTCCAAACGTATATATACGTTTTTTCAACATCTGAAAGTATGTAAAAAATGTAGATCAACTTTTTTGTTTTACATTTGAAAACGTGTAAAAAGAACTTTTATCTACATTTTTTTTTTTATATTTGAAAATATGTAAAAAAAAAAGTAGATCTACTTTTGTAGCAATACAAATTTGAACGTCGATTTGTTTGGACTGTTTAAGGGTTAACAAATATCTGAACACATTCACTTCCTTCTTCCAATACTAACAAATATCTGAACATATTCACTTCCTTCCTCCAATCTGATATTCAATCTTTGTTACTCTCATCACCCTGCTGTTTTTACTATGTTCATTTTTAATTTCCTTTTTATACATACCCTCCCAAGATCCTTCATCAATCTGATACGATACGATATGGACTCACAGGTAAGAGCCCCTGGGGGCGAGGGGAAGTGGGGACAGTACGAAGAGTAGATGGTGAGAGGAATGTCTTGAGTCGAAGATAAAGAGTCGGGACTGAACCCAACCGCTAAGCCTTGGAAGCAGACGGGAACAGCAACACAAAAAGCAGGAGAACACTCAGTCTGGCTGGCCGGCTTGCTGCATCTTGCATTCTTGATATTTATTGGCGGCTGGCAGAAGCTAGGGGGCATGGTCAAGGGAGGCTTGTCCTTGATTGGTCAGGTGTCATTGAAGTGTAAGTCAGGAGTTACTTCTCTTCTTCAGTGGTGGAGGCATTCTTTATGTTGTGCAGTTGTTGGGAGGAAATGCTGGGTCAGCCTGCAACTGGTCCGAGATCTGCACGAGTGTTGAGAAGGAGCAATAGGTGTATTTACGATTTGTAAACTTGACTGTCCTGTCGACTATATTCTGGTACAAAGTGTCGACATTCATGGTGGGTTCTCGGTCAGGAGTCGTATAAAAAGTTATATCTTTCCAGTGTAGGTATTGATCTAGGTAGGGGTCTCCTGTATCAATACGTCGAGTGAAGACTGGTGAAGTTTTTGTTGTCTTTGTTGGTGGTTGCAATATGGAAGGTTCCTTCAATGTTGGTGTCTCATCTACGGAGTGTATAGAAGACTGGGGTGGAATAGTGGCTTCTGATTGGTCCGTTTGTGTAGTGGTGAGTGGAGGCGAGGAAATGCAATTGACGTCATCTCGACGAGCCGATCGACAAATAGCAGGCTTGGTGGTGTCTTGGATGTTGTCAATTCAATTCAAAGTTTATTCTCTATAAGGATTACAATGCTGAGTTTACAGAATTTGGTTATTGTGTGGTTTACATGTAGTAAAATAATAATTACAGGGTGTACCACTAGAACACCTAGCATGGCTAGGCATTTCGGGCAGACTTAAATTAAATCTTAAGTTTAAAATATTACAAAATTATGAGGTAAGTTGGTATTATGGCTAAGTGACTAAATACTAGTTTGTGAGTTTAGCAATGTGAATGCTTTTGTTTTGGCACTATACATAGTTTCAGTATTAGAGTATCACAGGCCAACTTATGAATAGTTAAGATTCATTATTTTGAGATTGAGATTGATATTTCTGTTTATGGTCAAATGGGTGAGTGAGTGTAAGTGTTAACCACCAGGTGGTATTCGTGTAATTAATTGACAGGGTGTATCAGGGAGATAAGATGTTTTCTGATGGTAGTTTTGAAGGTGATGAATGTGTCTGCAGTTTTAGAATTTTCAGGTAGGGTGTTCCAGATTTTAGGGCCTTTGACATACATTGAATTTTTGTAAAGGTTTAGTCGGACACGGGGAATGTCATAGAGATGTTTGTGTCTGGTGTTGTGCCTGTGGGTTCTGTCGCAACTATCAAGAAAGCGTTTTAGGTCAAGGTTAATATTGGAATTTAAGGTCCTGTAGATGTAGATTGCACAGTAGTAAGTGTGGATGTACTGAACAGGGAGTAAGTTTAGATCTATGAAGAGTGGGGGGGTGTGTTGCCAGGGATGGGATTTAGTGATTATTCTTACTGCAGCTTTTTGTTGGGTTATTATTGGCTTTAGCTGTGTTGCTGCAGTTGAACCCCAAGCACAGATAGCATAGGTGAGGTATGGATATATAAGTGAATGGTATAGTGTGAGAAGGGCAGTTTGCGGCACGAAGTATTGTATCTTGGAGAGGATCCCCACCGTTTTGGATACTTTTTTGGTTATGTGTTGGATATGGGTGCTGAAGTTCAGGTTGTTGTCGAGGTATAGGCCTAGGAATTTGCCCTCATTATGCCTGGCAATTAGTGTGTTGTCGATCTTAATGTTAATTTGCGCATCTCCTGCTCTGCTACCAAACATAATGTAGTAGGTTTTGTCAGTGTTAAGCGTAAGTTTATTGGCTGTCATCCAAGTCGATATTTTGATCAGCTCCTCATTAACAATGGTGTTGAGGGTGGCAAGATTAGGGCGAGAGATGACATAAGTCATGTCATCAGCAAAGAGAATGGGGTTCAGGTGTTGAGATACGTTTGGAAGATCATTGATGTATATGAGGAAGAGCAGGGGACCATGGACACTTCCCTGTGGAACTCCAGTATCAAGTGGCTGTGTTGTTGATGCTGTGTCTTTAATGGTGACATACTGATACCTATTAGTAAGGTAAGATTTGAAATATGCAAGCGCATGACCTCTTATACCATAATGGTCAAGTTTGTGGAGTAGGATGCCGTGGTCTACTGTGTCAAAAGCTTTTCTTAGGTCAATAAAAATTCCTAGTGGATATTCCTTATTTTCCAATGCTGTGTAAAGCAGATCTAGCATTTTTATGATTGCATCGTTAGTGCTTTTATTTTTCCTGAATCCAAATTGGCAGGGGTTGAGTATGTTTTGTGTCGTTATAAATGAATATAGTCTCCTGTGCACGAGTTTCTCAAAGATTTTGGATAGCAATGGTAAGTTTGATATTGGCCTATAGTTGTTTAAGTCTGTAGGGTCACCACCTTTATGTATTGGTGTAACCCTTGCCGTCTTGAGTAGTTTCGGGAAGGTGCTAGTTTCTAGTGACTTGTTAAAAAGTAATGAGATAGCATGCGAGAGGACATGGGCCGCTCTCTTGTACAATAATGGTGGGACATGAGACAGATTCCCTGAGTTATTTTTAAGTGACTTTATAATCTCAGTGACTTCCATGGGCTCAGTTGGAGCAAGATAGAAGGAATTTGGGAAATTCCCATCTAGGTAGTCCCCGGCATGGGCATTGGTGCGTGGGATTTTATTGGCGAGATTAGAACCTATGGTTGAGAAGTTGTTTATCTTGTTAGCTGTGTCAGTGGGATGCAGTGGTGTTTCATTAGGTTTAGTTAGGGCAATATTCTTGTTTTTTTCAGTTTGTGGGTCCCTAGAATCTGAGAGAGTGTTTTCCAGGTCTTTTTTATATCTCCTCTTGTGTCAGTGAATCTACTGGAGTAGTATAGTTGTTTGGCTTTCTTTATTACTTTGGTGAGGACTGATGAATAGTGTTTAAGAATATCTTTGTGTATTAAGCCCTGCCTATATTGCTTTTCATATTGGTGTTTCTTATCAATGGATTTCAGAATGGTGCTGGTTAGCCATGGGCAACCAAGCCGCTTGTTTGTGATCTGTTTCGTTTTTATAGGACAATGTTTGTTGTATAGTCTAAGTAATTTGTTAAGAAAAATGTCTGTCCAGTCATCAATACCATTGGCCTTGGAGAATTCTGTAGGCCAGTCAACAGTCTCTAGGTCAGCTGTGAACTTCCTTATTGAGGCCTCATCATGGAGTCTAAATGAAACTTTGTTGTATTCAAGTGGTGGTTTACTAATGTTTGTCAAGAGGAAGGTAGGGTAGTGGTCTGTAGTGCTATGTGTGATTATCCCTGATTTAAGGGGGGCTAGTATATTGGTCCATATGTGGTCTATTATGGTTGCACTCGTTTCAGTGAGCCTGGTTGGTTTATTATTGTTGGTATGAGAAGTGTGTTGTTCATATTGTTGATGAAATCAGTTACAGGCTGATCATCTAGTAGGCCAAGGTTGATGTTGAAGTCTCCAGCTAAGAGAAGGTGGTGCTTATTCATTTGTCTGTTTGTTATTAATGCCTTTAGTTTCTCACTGAAATTTGGGATGTTTGTGTGGGGTGTCCGGTAAATGGCACCGATTGTTATAGGCGTCTTAAGGTTTTTTACAGTAAAATTACCTAAAATGTATTCTTGTCAGGTGAATGTTGATTGGAGGATTCAGAGGAGGTGTCGTTGTTATCAATTATTAATTCCTTCAAGTCATCTGGCGCTTCAAAACTGACGATCTTCAGGATTATTTTCAAAATCTCAGCTGATGGTGGACTTGCAGGGAAGTTAAATGAGGGCATGTTGTTAAGCTCAAGAAGTTCATTAATCGTCGTGTTTAAAGAGCCATGTTTCGCAGCATTTTGCATGTGAGCAAACATCATGCAGTAATAGAATTTGGTAGAGATATCGTCAGGTGGAGGTTGGGTAGTGAGAGGTGGTGGAGACGACTGTTGAGTGGCTTGTAGAATCTTGGATGTTGTAGATTGAATCTTTGTAATTGCAGCATATGAAGGAGAGGTTCCAGATGACTTCTTAGTTTCTTCTTTCAGTTTCTTAAAGAGGATATCCTTGCACACTGGACATTTGGCTGCAAGAGTATGATGGTCACTCTTACAGTTGATGCAAGTGGGAGCAGCAAAGGGTAACTGTTAGGTAAATGGATACAGATGCAACTAATGTGACATTTTATTTTGACAATGTTTTGCTCTCCAGAGCTTTGTCAAGTTACAATAAAATGTCACATTAGTTGCATCCATGTCCATTTACCTAACATTTCGTTGGTAATTCTACCATTATTACCAAACAACAATCATGGTAAGTCCAACTTTATATCAGATTCTTTATCTAATCTCACACCTCTTCAACACTCCAACAGTCATTTCTTTTACAAGGTAATCTCTATACCTGGAGAGGGTTTTGGGGGTCAACGCCCCCATGGCCCAGTCTGTGACCAGGCCTCACGGTGGATTAAGGCCCGATCAACCAGGCTGTTATTGCTGGCCACACACAAACCAACTATTATCATGTTATATACATATATCATGTTTTATATTATATTATATATATCTATATATATATATATATATATATATATATATATATATATATATATATATATATATATATATATATATATAATATATATATAATATATATATATATATATATAAATATAATATATATATATATATATAAATATAATATATATATATATATATAATATATATATATATATATATATATATATATATATATATATATATATATATATATATATATATATATATATATATATATATATATATATATATATATATATATATATATATATATATATATATATATATATATATATATATATATATATATATATTTGTTATATATACAAATGGTTTTTAGGACTTGACATTCTGTTGAGTGTGAACAAGGTAACTTTTATGAAGGGATTCATGGAAACTGGCAGGTCAGATTTGAGTCCTGGAGGTGGGAAGTACGTACAGTGCCTGCACTCCGAAGGAGGGGTGTTAATGTTGCAATTTTATAACTGTAGTATAAGCATGTCTCTGGCAAGACAGTGATGGAGTGAACGATGAAAATTTCTTTTTTGGGCCACCCTGCCTTGGTGGGAAATGGCCAGTGTGTTAATAAAAAAATATATACTATTTGTATTACATATTATATAATAAATTATTAATTATTATTATTATTATTATTATTATTATTATTATTACAGGCACTACACCAATTTACTGACAACACATTATCCAACACATTTTTTTTAGTCTGGACAACATTAAGAGTATCTTTTTTGGCCAGACTAGTTTATTTGGCAACTACAGATAGCATTATATTTAATTAGTAGTATATTAAATCATTTTTACTGGAGTTTTTGTGGTAATCCCTTGATTTTGCAAAATTGTCAGCATATTTTTGCTAACAATTAACCATTGCTATAACTAGGATAACAGCATAAAAAACAACCTAGACCTCCCCTCGATATCTGTGATTACCCACAATTCGCACCTACACTCACCCAACTGACTATAAACATAGAAATACGTAATACAACTATAACCTAATGAATGTTAACTAGTCATAAGTTTACCTGTGATATGCCAATATAGGAGCTTCAATAGAAACTGTATTGTACCAAAACAAAACCATTCACATTGCTAAATTTATGAACTGTAATGCAATTACTTAGTCTTAATACCAATATGCTCCTTAATCTGTACCAATATCGAGTTTTGAATTAATCTTAGTCTGCCCAAAATGCCTAGTCATACTGGGTGTGATAGTGGCCCTCTCTGTAATTAGTTTTATATAATATGTAAACCACACAATATCCTATAATATGTAAACCCCACATTGTAATCTTTATAGAGAATAAACTTGATTTGATTTGATTTGATAGGCATGGCTATTGGCAAGTTAATAGAGTTGTCAAGTGAATTAATCAAAAGTTTAGAACAATGTTCTTTTGTAACAGAAGAAGAGCTAATGAATTCTTATTTGATGCATGAAAATTACACAGGGAAAGATCAAAGTACATACATGAAACAACTCTGCTTTGATAAAACATTTAAAAAGATAGCCAAAAAGAATTTATCATAGCAGTGGGCCTTTATCTGAAAACCCTGTGGCTTCAAGTACCCTCGATGTCCTTGTAATACCACAGTTTCACTGTCAGTCAACAGTGAAACCAGCAATAATCCTGACAGCCCTAAACTTCCAGACAATTCTACAGTTCCAGTAAACAATTAACAATTAACTCTACAGTTCCAGTAAAATTCTAAAATTTAGCACTTTGGGTGCCACAGTACTGCAACATTTATTTGGAAGTTTAATACAGTAATTAATAAACTTGTTCATGCTAATGGTTAATGTAAGTTTCCAGTAGAAAATAGTGGGTCGGGGCGTATTGTTATTATGTGACATCTGCTCGTCTGACAAAACTGACATTCCAACAATGCCTAACATAAAAAATATACAGTGGACCTCGGTTTTTGCAATTAATCCGTTCTAAAACGTCTGACAAAAACCAAATCGTATGAAAACTGAAGCAACATTTCCCATAAGAAATAATGTAAATCCAATTAATCTGTTCGAGACACCCAAAAATATTAACAAAAAATACATTTTATAGAGAATAACTATAGTTTTACATACAGAAAATAATGAGAAATAAATATAAATGACTAATGAAATGGATAAATGAACATTTAACATCACTTTTACCTTTATTGAAGACTTGCTCGCATATGGAAGATGGCGAGGAGGGGAGAGGGAGAAGGAGAGGTTATTGTTGGGAAGGGAAATCCCCTTCCATAAGGATTTCAGTTATCAAGGCCCTATCTGGGTTACTTTCCTGGATAGGGGGAGTACATCTCGCCAGGATGTATTTCCCGTAAATCCTGGCAAGATCGGCCACGCATACGCCACTTTCATACCTTGTTATGAGTTAACATGACTCACGGAATCGTAATGACACGATTGCAAACAAACCATACTATGGGCAGGGATAGAACCCGCGATCAGAGAGTCTCAAAACTCCAGACCATTGCGTTAGCCAGTGGGTAACACGATGGTCTGGAGTTTTGAGACTCTCTGATCACGGGTTCTATCCCCACCTGTGGTATGGTTTGTTATGAGTTCTTTTTTTAATTCTATAGCATTTCTTGCCTTCTTTATTAAAGGGCTGGCACTCAGAACTTTCTTCGGCCCCATGGTGGCTTATTTAGAAGTTGCACTCAATAAACAAGCATAAAAAACAATGGATTACGAAATGTTTCGGAGGAACACGTGGGGTGATGCTCACTCAACGAGAAACAAAGGCAGATTGAGTCACGAACGCATAGGACACTGTGTGGGCACTTGAGTGGCCGGGTCACGCAGACTCGTTTGGTACGGACCATTTTTAACTCTACAACAACCAAGCAGATGTACAAAAACTGGGACAAAATTTCAACAAAAAGTCGTCGAAAACCGAATACTACAAAAACTGGGGCATACGAAAACCGAGGTTCCACTGTATATGCATTACATTATTACTATAATTATCATCATCATCTATTATTATTATTATTATTATTATTTGGGTGTCTTAAGGCTTGGTTGGTAGCCACTTCAGCTTGCACACTGAGGGACCTGCTGTCCCTGCTCACTTGGCAGTAAGTAGATACCTGGGTGTTAGCCGATTGCTAAGTTTATTTAGGTACAGATACACATAAATACAGTTACAAAATTATCATATATAGTAACGTGTGTAAACTACCTAGGATAATAATAAAACAATTCAGAATGACTCATTTCCAATGGGGTCACATGCTGGAAGAGAATGCAACATACAATCCTTGATGACAAATTTACTTAATGGGATATACTGGGTTACTAACCTTCTAGGTTTTTAAGCTGAACAAAATCTTCATGATGGAGTCTAAGGTAATTTTTTTGGTTGGCTAACTTGTGGTTATAGCTTACTAGGTCACCTAGCCTGACGCCTGGATAACTTGCTGATTAGTGATTTGGAAATTCGGTGGCTTCACCATATACCTACTGAAGTAAATATTTTGGGTAGCTGTATACAGTGGAACCTCAGTACTCAAACTTAATTCATTCCAGAAGGCTGTTCGAGTGCCGATCTGGTTGAGTACAGAACGAATTTTTCCCAACCAATTTTCTTTTTGGTTGGCTATTATCACTAATCTTCTTAGGCCCCATGGTGACTTATTTGTACAAATAACATAAAAAAAATGTGAAGAAACATGAAATAGTTTACAGCAAAGTACTGGCAGGTCATGTTTGTTTGGCCAAGTACCGAGCAAACGGTTGACTACCAAGCGAATTTTTTACCAAACAAACCATTCGAATACCAAATTGTTCAAGTAGGGCGCTGTTCAAGTACTGAGGTTCCACTGCACATATATATGTAGTGCTGAATAGGTAAAACTGGTCATTTAGCAAGAACTCATTTAAAATTAAGTCCTTTCTAAAATTTTCTCTTATACATTTAAAGATATGTATATTTTTTTCATTTATGTCAGTTTAAAAATTAAGTTTTGTACCAAAAGAACCTTAGAAAACTTACCTAACCTTATTATAAGAAGCACAATTTAATTTAGCCTAATCCAACTAAATATATTTTAGACAAGATTACAATAATTTAATAATAAACACAATGAAATATATTTTTTGGTTAGGTTCTGGCTAAATTTTTATTAGGCTTCATACATAATTTGAAACTTCTACAGTAATTATATATAGGAAATTGTGTATAATTTAACCAAAGATAACCCAGTAAAGTCAAACTATATGACTTACTTCCAGTAAGGTCCTTGCTGTGAGATTTTATTTAGGCTACTAGTATATAAATTCCCCCCCCCCCCCAAAAAAAAAAAAATTGACAACAGTGTTAAGGTTCGCCTGTTATGAACACATTTAGTGTATTATGTAGATTTTACCAAGGAAGACCCAATAAAGTCAGTGATTTATTTCCACTGGATCACTGAGTGCCTATTAAGATCTGCCTAACATTGGCTAGCAGCACTATTACAGTGGTCCTCTATATGCTACACCAAAATTTTCCTAATATATATAACGCTTAATTAAGTTAGATAAACGCTTCAAACAACGTTATAAAAATAGTTGGCACTATAAGGTTTCAAAGTACATTAGTCACTTGTAAAGGTAATCCTTTTTTTTTTGGGGGGGAATATGAACCAGTTTCATCCAGAAATTTTGCGATCTTTTTCGCGGCGTAAAGAAACATTATGTAACAATGTTAAACATATCACAGCAGTAGGTGTTTCATATATTACATAAGTAATTGCTTTCAATGTACTGCCCGGCACAATAATCCACTAAATGCTTACATATTATTAAAATGAGAGCAATACACAGGACATTATTAAAGCAAAGTATACAGTTTTATAAAAGGATTTTGTTATCAGATTCAATATTAGCTGATCCACACAAAATAAATAAGTAAATACAGTAATGTGTACCCAGGAGAAAGCACCGTGTAAACTAGGCCAACACTTTCACTGGAATAAATACTATTACAGCTCTCACACTTTAACTCTCAGACGTAGAACACCGCCACGACAACCATGTACAGCACCACCAGTCTGTCTTATTACTGAACATTAGTGGCAATAATAGTGAAAAACTTACTGAAACAGCAAGCACCGGTGAGTTAGTGCCACTTAGTGCTCCCGCAGCAGCAGCAGCAGCAGCAGCAGCGGCGGCAACAGCAGCAGCAGTGTGTGGTGCCAACAGCAGTCAGCTGGTCGGCCAGACCACAACCCCCGCTACCCGAGACATGTGACTGTCTCTCTCCCGCTTCCTTTTAAACCTATTTTAACTTCCAATTTCTATAGCAATACCAAAAATATGATAAAACTAATAATTAGGGAAAACTTATAAGCTTTCATTATACTTTGGGAGGAGAAAATGTAGCTAAGGTCCCACAAAATCTAGGGGCATGCAAGAACTTAGCAAGAAAATAAGATAAGATTTCGTTCAGATTTTTAACCCTGGAGGGTTAGCCACCCAGGATAACCAAAGACAGGCAGTGCGTAATCAAGAGACTGACTTGTCTTATTTGCACTGAGGTCCTCAATCTTGTCCCCCAGGATGCGACCTACACCACTCGCCTAACACCCAGGTACCTACTTCTTGCTAGCTGGACGGGACAACAGGTGTAAGGAAACACGACCAATAATAATAATAATAATAATAATAATAATAATAATAATAATAATATCTTTATTTATTACAAGTACATGCACAAGGTATACAGTCCTAGTTGACATCAATGACATACTACTATATAGAAAGCCGCTTATTATGCAGAACATTTCGGGCAATTAGGTCAATTTGTCCCAGGATGCGACTCACACCAGTCAACTAGCACCCAGGTACCCATTTTACTGATGGGTGAACATAGACAACCGGTGTAAAGAAACACGCCCAGTGTTTCTACCCTCGCCGGGAATCGAACCCGGCCCTCGCCGTGAGCAGCGAAAGCTTTAGCCACAAGGCGTGAAAGGTATACAGACCTAGCTGACATCAATGACATACTGGAGTTTACCTGGAGAGAGTTTCGGGGGTCAACGCCCCCGCGGCCCGGTCTGTGACCAGGCCTCCTGGTGGATCAGCGCCTGATCAACCAGGCTGTTGCTGCTGGCTGCACGCAAACCAACGTACGAGCCACAGCCCGGCTGATCAGGAACTGACTTTAGGTGCTTGTCCAGTGCCAGCACCCCATAGGAATAAGACAGGGAAACATGCACCAACAGGGAATACAGTCACAGAAACCCAAGGCAAACGGAAACCAAGCCTGTGCACATGCTATGCACTTGGTATCTGCAGACATGAGAAATCTGGAAGAGCAGACGGGACGTGCAACTATGACCACCCTAGACAATGCCGTGCCCATATGACAACAGGAAAATGCAAACTCCCTTCCTGTAAGCTTTTTCACCCTGAAATGTGTACCTCTTCAGTACAGGAAAGACTGTGCTATAACTTAAATTGCCAGGCACACCATCTAAAGGGGACAAAAAGATACAAAACATCCAGGCCATGGGAAAACCTGGGTAGCCACAGCCACTCAAGAGGGAGAGGTTTTTTAGTGCCAGGAAGGAAAAAAAAAACTGGCAGGAAATGGCAGAAATCGTACACCAAATCCAGTCATTCCTGGAGTGGAACCACAGTCGATGGCCTCCACTCCAAACCAACAGATACAGATACTAATGCCGGAAAAAATCCCCCCCCCCAATACCAACAATACCACCAGTCCGATGACATTCTTCTTTGCAAATATACAGGGTCTAAAGCCAGCAACAAACAACAAAATACCTTTCATCCGTGGACTGCTTGCAGAGGCAAAGGCAATGTTCGCGGCTTTCACTGAGACCCACATAAAGGATCACTTGGACAACGAAATATGGATCCCAGGTTACAACCTATACAGATGTGACAGTGAAAACAGGCAAAAAAAGGGGGGGGGGGTTGGCCTGTACATTGCAGTCACTTGTTTGCACAGAACTGCTTAATGCCTCAATGATGTAGTGGAAGTTTTAGCAGTAAAGGTCGAGAACCAAAACCTAGTCATTGTGGTAGTCTACAAGCCTCCGGATGCAACATCCCAGCAATTCCAGGAACAGCTATTAAAAATTGACCACTGTCTGGAAAATCTTCCAGCTCCTGCACCCAACATCTTGCTCCTGGGGGATTTCAACTTAAGGCACCTAAAATGGAGGAATATAGCAAATAATATTGTTGCAGTAATAACACCAGGAGGCAGCTCTGATGAAAACTCACACTCACACGAGCTTTTAAATCTCTGCACAAAATTCAATTTAAACCAGCAAATAATAGAGCCTACTAGACTGGAGAATACACTAGACCTCATCTTCACTAACAATGATGATCTGATAAGAAATGTCACCATATCAAAAACAATATACTCAGATCACAACATAAATGAGGTTCAGACATGTATGCGGGGAGCCCCAGACCGACATAATGAGATTAGTCACGAGGGAGCATTCACCAAATTCAACTTCAATAACAAAAACATTAAGTGGGACCAAGTAAACCAAGTCCTAACCGATATAAGCTGGGAAGATATACTAAGCAACTCAGACACCAACTTATGCCTAGAACAGATTAACTGGGTGGCACTCGATGTATGCACAAGGCTTATTCCTATAAGAAAAAGGAGGAGTAGATGTAAAATAGAAAGAGACAGGCGCTTCCTTTACAGGCGACGGAAAAGAATATCAGAGCGGCTAAAAGAGGTCAATTTATCTGAAATGCGTAGGGAGACACTGGTCAGAGAAACAGCAAGCATCGAACTTAAGCCAAAGGAATCTTATAGGAGTCAGGAATCACGGGAAGAACTAAAAGCCATAAATGAAACCGAAAGAAACCCAAAGTATTTCTTCTCCTATGCCAAATCAAAGTCGAGAACAACGTCCAGTATTGGGCCCCTACTTAAACAAGATGGGTCCTACACAGATGACAGCAAGGAAATGAGTGAGCTACTCAAGTCCCAATATGACTCAGTTTTTAGCAAGCCGCTAACCAGACTGAGTCGAAGATCAAAATGATTTTTTTATAAGAGAGCCACAGAATTTGGTTAACACAAGCCTATCCGATGTTATCCTGACGCCAAATAACTTCGAACAGGCGATAAATGACATGCCCATGCACTCTGCCCCAGGGCCAGACTCATGGAACTCCGTGTTCATCAAGAACTGCAAGAAGCCCCTATCACGAGCCTTTTCCATCCTATGGAGAGGGAGCATGGACACGGGGGTCGTCCTACAGTTACTAAAAACAGCAGACATAGCCCCACTCCACATAGGGGGCAGTAAAGCAACAGCAAAGAACTACAGACCGATAGCACTAACATCCCATATCATAAAATCTTTGAAAGGGTCCTAAGAAGCAAGATCACCACCCATCTAGAAACCCATCAGTTACACAACCCAGGGCAACATGGGTTTAGAACAGGTCGCTCCTGTCTGTCTAAACTATTGGATCACTACGACAAGGTCCTAGATGCACTAGAAGACAAAAAGAATGCAGATGTAATATATACAGACTTTGCAAAAGCCTTCGACAAGTGTGACCATGGCGTAATAGCGCACAAAATGCGTGCTAAAGGAATAACAGGAAAAGTCGGTCGATGGATCTATAATTTCCTCACTAACAGAACACAGAGAGTAGTCGTCAACAGAGTAAAGTCCGAGGCAGCTACGGTGAAAAGCTCTGTTCCACAAGGCACAGTACTAGCTCCCATCTTGTTCCTCATCCTCATATCCGACATAGACAAGGATGTCAGCCACAGCACCGTGTCTTCCTTTGCAGATGACACCCGAATCTGCATGACAGTGTCTTCCATTGCAGACATTGCAAGGCTCCAGGCGGACATCAACCAAATCTTTCAGTGGGCTGCAGAAAACAATATGAAGTTCAACGATGAGAAATTTCAATTACTCAGATATGGTAAACACGAGGAAATTAAATCTTCATCAGAGTAAAAAAACAAATTCTGGCCACAAAATAGAACGAAACACCAACGTCAAAGACCTGGGAGTGATCATGTCGGAGGATCTCACCTTCAAGGACCATAACATTGTATCAATCGCATCTGCTAGAAAAATGACAGGATGGATAATGAGAACCTTCAAAACTAGGGAGGCCAAGCCCATGATGACACTCTTCAGGTCACTTGTTCTATCTAGGCTGGAATAATGCTGCACACTAACAGCACCTTTCAAGGCAGGTGAAATTGCTGACCTAGAAAATGTACAGAGAACCTTCACGGCGCGCATAACGGAGATAAAACACCTCAATTACTGGGAGCGCTTGAGGTTCCTAAACCTGTATTCCCTGGAACACAGGCGGGAGAGATACATGATTATATACACCTGGAAAGTCCTAGAGGGACTAGTACCGAACTTGCAAACGAAAATCACTCACTACGAAAGCAAAAGACTTGGCAGACGATGCAACATCCCCCCAATGAAAAGCAGGGGTGTCACTAGCACGTTAAGAGACCATACAATAAGTGTCAGGGGCCCGAGACTGTTCAACTGCCTCCCAGCATACATAAGGGGGATTACCAACAGACCCCTGGCAGTCTTCAAGCTGGCACTGGACAAGCACCTAAAGTCGGTTCCTGACCAGCCGGGCTGTGGCTCGTACGTTGATTTGCGTGCAGCCAGCAGTAACAGCCTGGTTGATCAGGCTCTGATCCACCAGGAGGCCTGGTCACAGACCGGGCCGCGGGGGCGTTGACTCCCGGAACTCTCTCCAGGTAAACTCCAGGTAAACTCCCATACCCATCCTGTGGGCGGTAGTCAAAAGATTACAGAGGTACATAATGGGTCCAGGAACTGGACACCAAAGTTATGATAACTGAACAAGTTACAAAGATAATGAACTCCAGGTAGATCTGGTCCCAATCATGGCAAGTTACAAAGGTAATGAACCATCCTCACTCCTATACATGGTTACAATCATGAACAAATTACAAAGTAATGAGCCACTGACACCATTATATAGAAAGCAACTTGTTATGCAGAGCATTTCAGGCAAATTAGGTCCCAGGATGCGACTAACACTCAGGCACCCATTTTACTGATGGGTGAACATGGACGGCAGGTGTCTTATGGAAACATGTCCTAATGTTTTCCAGCCGTACCAGGAATCGGGACCTGAGGACCCCAGTGGAAATAAGTCACTCTGTCTGACTTTTTTTGGGTTATCCTAGATTCTCTACACATATGCTGCTATGTATGATAATCTATGTAACTGTATTTGTATATACCTGAATAAACTTACTTATTAGTGTGTGAGCTTAGTACGCTAACGATCCAGCTATGTGACACCTTATACTAGAAACATTTTATATGGAAATGCCTTGACCTTGGACCTTATAACATCACTCAAACACACATAAGGCATGAGAAACATAAATATATATATGTATAGGAAAAGATACATATGAGATAAGCTAAACTTTAGTGAGGTGGCCGCACCATGTAGGAAGTTTGGGGTTAGCAGCCTCTATAATTTCCTTCAGCCTCCCAAAAGCCTTTATTAGATATCCACGGAAGGGTACCGTAAGAGGTTGCCTGAATTTTTCTTTTCAGTGACCCCAATGGAAATAAGTCACTTTGACTTATGATGTATGATAATTTATTTAACTGTATTTATGTGTAACTGTACCTGAATAAGCGCATTTATTCCTCCAACTTTTCAATTTCATTTTACTTGTAACTCAAAAAAAGCCTCATCCAATTTCATATTTTCAACATTTATGTACGGTAACGAGGACTAAATTATAGGAATAACTGGTACGTTCACGTTCCTTATGACTTAAGTTGCTGAATCCATTGCCAGCATCCTGAAATGCTCAGATAACTTCCAAAATCCTTATTGTTGAAGCTCCAGATGTTCATAAAAAGGTGTCAAAAACCTGGACAACAGAGGAGAGTGACATTCGAACATACAGGTGCCGATTTAATCACTTTGTGTGTAAAATATGAAATTTTTATTCCCATCAAATAACATTAAATACAAGCAGCAGCAGCAACAAAAACAATTAAAACCAAACAAACATATTAGTTTATAAACTAATTTAATTCATCAAAATAGTTAATTGTTCGGAATTGGTGGAAAGAAGTTTTATATACACAATTTACATACCTGGAGAGAGTTTACCTGGAGAGAGTTTCGGGGGTCAACGCCCCCGCGGCCCGGTCTGTGACCAGGCCTCCTGGTGGATCAGCGCCTGATCAACCAGGCTGTTGCTGCTGGCTGCACGCAAACCAACGTACGAGCCACAGCCCGGCTGATCAGGAACTGACTTTAGGTGCTTGTCCAGTGCCAGCTTGAAGACTGCCAGGGGTCTGTTGGTAATCCCCCTTATGTGTGCTGGGAGGCAGTTGAACAGTCTCGGGCCCCTGACACTTATTGTATGGTCTCTTAACGTGCTAGTGACACCCCTGCTTTTCATTGGGGGGATGGTGCATCGTCTGCCAAGTCTTTTGCTTTCGTAGTGAGTGATTTTCGTGTGCAAGTTCGGTACTAGTCCCTCTAGGATTTTCCAGGTGTATATAATCATGTATCTCTCCCTCCTGCGTTCCAGGGAATACAGGTTTAGAAACCTCAAGCGCTCCCAGTAATTGAGGTGTTTTATCTCCGTTATGCGCGCCGTGAAAGTTCTCTGTACATTTTCTAGGTCGGCAATTTCACCTGCCTTGAAAGGTGCTGTTAGAGTGCAGCAATATTCCAGCCTAGATAGAACAAGTGACCTGAAGAGTGTCATCATGGGCTTGGCCTCCCTAGTTTTGAAGGTTCTCATTATCCATCCTGTCATTTTTCTAGCAGATGCGATTGATACAATGTTATGGTCCTTGAAGGTGAGATCCTCCGACATAATCACTCCCAGGTCTTTGACGTTGGTGTTTCGCTCTATTTCGTGGCCAGAATTTGTTTTGTACTCTGATGAAGATTTAATTTCCTCATGTTTACCATATCTGAGTAATTGAAATTTCTCATCGTTGAACTTCATATTGTTTTCTGCAGCCCACTGAAAGATTTGGTTGATGTCCGCCTGGAGCCTTGCAGTGTCTGCAATGGAAGACACTGTCATGCAGATTCGGGTGTCATCTGCAAAGGAAGACACGGTGCTGTGGCTGACATCCTTGTCTATGTCGGATATGAGGATGAGGAACAAGATGGGAGCTAGTACTGTGCCTTGTGGAACAGAGCTTTTCACCGTAGCTGCCTCGGACTTTACTCTGTTGACGACTACTCTCTGTGTTCTGTTAGTGAGGAAATTATAGATCCATCGACCGACTTTTCCTGTTATTCCTTTAGCGCGCATTTTGTGCGCTATTACGCCATGGTCACACTTGTCGAAGGCTTTTGCAAAGTCTGTATATATTACATCTGCATTCTTTTTGTCTTCTAGTGCATTTAGGACCTTGTCGTAGTGATCCAGTAGCTGAGACAGATAGGAGCGACCTGTTCTAAACCCATGTTGCCCTGGGTTGTGTAACTGATGGGTTTCTAGATGGGTGGTGATCTTGCTTCTTAGGACCCTTTCAAAGATTTTTATGATATGGGATGTTAGTGCTATTGGTCTGTAGTTCTTTGCTGTTGCTTTACTGCCCCCTTTGTGGAGTGGGGCTATGTCTGTTGTTTTTAGTAACTGAGGGACGACCCCCGTGTCCATGCTCCCTCTCCATAGGATGGAAAAGGCTCGTGATAGGGGCTTCTTGCAGTTCTTGATGAACACAGAGTTCCATGAGTCTGGCCCTGGGGCAGAGTGCATGGGCATGTCATTTATCGCCTGTTCGAAGTCATTTGGCGTCAGGATAACATCGGATAGGCTTGTGTTAATCAAATTTTGTGGCTCTCTCATAAAAAATTCATTTTGATCTTCGACTCTCAGTCTGGTTAGCGGCTTGCTAAAAACTGAGTCATATTGGGACTTGAGTAGCTCACTCATTTCCTTGCTGTCATCTGTGTAGGACCCATCTTGTTTAAGTAGGGGCCCAATACTGGGCGTTGTTCTCGATTTTGATTTGGCATAGGAGAAGAAATACTTTGGGTTTCTTTCGATTTCATTTATAGCTTTTAGTTCTTCCCGCGATTCCTGACTCCTAAAGGATTCTTTTAGCTTAAGTTCGATGCTTGCTATTTCTCTGACCAGTGTCTCCCTGCGCATTTCAGATATATTGACCTCTTTTAGCCGCTCTGTTATTCTTTTCCGTCGCCTGTAAAGGGAGCGCCTGTCTCTTTCTATTTTGCATCTACTCCTCCTTTTTCTTAGAGGAATAAGCCTTGTGCATACATCGAGTGCCACCGAGTTAATCTGTTCTAGGCATAAGTTTGGGTCTGTGTTGCTTAGTATATCTTCCCAGCTTATATCGGTTAGGACTTGGTTTACTTGGTCCCACTTTATGTTTTTGTTATTGAAGTTGAATTTGGTGAATGCTCCCTCGTGACTAGTCTCATTTTGTCGGTCTGGGGCTCCTCGCATACATGTCTGAACCTCAATTATGTTGTGATCTGAGTATATTGTTTTTGATATGGTGACATTTCTTATCAGATCATCATTGTTAGTGAATATGAGGTCTAGTGTATTCTCCAGTCTAGTAGGCTCTATTATTTGCTGGTTTAAATTGAATTTTTTGCAGAGATTTAAAAGCTCGTGTGAGTGTGAGTTTTCATCAGAGCTGCCTCCTGGTGTTATTACTGCAACAATATTATTTGCTATATTCCTCCATATTTTTGACACCAAATAAATAAAATAATTTTATATTAGTTTCTCTTAACAGAGAAAGAAAATTAATTTTCTTAATTTTTTTTTACTATTCGTTCTGTTTTTATTGTGGGTTGACTTAAAAAATGCCGGTTGCCAATACTTAGAATATGTAATCAGATACAGGTATCTAGGCTTTGAGGTGCCACTACTTGGACTTGTTGTAACGAGACTTTGTCGCCAATACAAAGAAAGGCTGAGAGCACTTAGAGTTGTTGCAAGGTTTCACCCCAGGTACGGTGCTAATGTTAAAATTGTGAAAATGATGTATCTTGCTTATATTAGATCACTGGTTGATTATGCTGCGCCACTACTTGCTCTTGTGTCTGACTGGAAGCTTGGAGGGCTGGAAAAACTGCAGAACGAAGCAATGAGGATCATTTTAGGATGCCCTCGTACTGCCAAAATTTTAAATATGCGGAAAGAACTTGATATTCCAAGCATCAGAGATCGTGTTACTGAAAGAAATATCCTAGTTGGGGTTAATATGCTCAGGCAAGCCCATTCAAACCCCTGCACAGAAGCCCTCCAAACTTTCCTCAGCACATCCACACTTACTACTGTGCAATCTATATCTACAGGGCCTTAAACTCTAATATCAACCTTGACCTAAAACGCTTTCTTGATAGTTGTGACAGAACCCACAGGCATAACACCAGACACAAACATCTCTACGACATTCCCCGTGTCCGACTAAACCTTTACAAAAATTCAATGTATGTCAAAGGCCCTAAAATCTGGAATACCCTACCTGAGAACTCTAGAACTGCAGACACATTCATCACCTTCAAAACTACCATTAGAAAACATCTTATCTCCCTGATACACCCCGTCAACTAACTACACGAATACCACCTGGTGGTTCACACTTACACTCGCTCACTCATTTGACCATAAACAGAAATATTAATCTCAGTCTTAAAATAATGAATCCTGTGATACTCCAATACTGAAACTATATACTGTGCCAAAACAAAAGCATTCACATTGCTAAACTCATAAACTAGTATTTAGTCACTTAGCCATAATACCAACTTACCTCATAATTTGTAATATTTTACAATTAAGAATAAAACTAAGTATGCCCGAAATGCCTAGCCATGCTAAGCGTTCTAGTGGTACACTCTGTAATCACAATTTTACTACATGTAAACCAAACAATAACCAAATTTCTGTAAACTCAGTATTGTAATCCTTATAGAGAATAAACTTTGAATTGAATTGAATTGAACTGGTGAGTGGTGAACACCCCTCCAGATGAATCGGAAAAATTGGTACCGACCTCCGCATGAATCAGATACATGATCTATGTCAAGTAAGGCAACAGCGGCACTTCTCGGCTCATTGGGATATTATCCCATTCCAAACTACCATCCCTCCATTCCCCCCCAAAATACTTCTTCAATCACAACCAAAGCTTCGCCTTGAAGCCAAACATGATGCTTTAAGCTGTATTGATAGCTTAGTCACACGGCACACTCTTACACGAATTATTTACGTTGATGGTTCTGTTCACCAGTCCACTGGTGCAGCTGGTAGTGCTGCGGTTGTCATACAGAGTGATGACTCTCTTAAAAAAATTGGAGCACGCATCAATAACTGGGCCTCTACCCTTCAAACAGAACTGTTTGCCATACTCCTTGTACTCAAATATGTCCATGTATCTAAGGTTGACACTTTAATTGTAACTGATTCTCTGATGTGATAAATGGTTTTGAAAACCAACAAGTTGAAGAACTGAGACACTTATGCAACATATGGGAATCTAGGTCGAGCAAATTATTACCCCTGGTAGGCTGTTACACACTGCTGCAGAAAACAGTCCTGAACTACTTCCGTAAAGTCACTACACTCCAGATTACCAGTCAAAGAAGTCCAGTCAATTTGACTTAAGTTAAAATCTCCTACTGTCACTACTAGTCTTGTCAAATAAGGAAACACTCTTAAATAATCTGGAGATCGCTGAAGAGCTTGGCGCAAGTGATCACAAATCCAACACTTTTAGCATTAATTGGGAAGACGAGAATAATGATAATACGATAAAAGTCCCTGATTTTCGTTCTGCCGATTATAATGGACTTTAGGAACACCTGTCTAATCTCGATTGGGGTAATCTAGGGATGCCAAGTCCATTATGACACTCTTCAGGTCGCTTGTTCTATCTAGGCTGGAATATTGCTGCACACTAACAGCACCTTTCAAGGCAGGTGAAATTGCTGACCTAGAAAATGTACAGAGAACCTTCACGGCGCGCATAACGGAGATAAAACTGGGAGCGCTTGAAGTTCCTGAACCTGTACTCCCTGGAACGCAGGCGGGAGAGATACATGATTATATGCACTTGGAACCGAACTTGCACACGAAAATCACTCACTACGAAAGAAAAAGACTCGGCAGACGATGCAACATCCCCCCAATGAAAAGCAGAGATGTCACTAGCACGTTAAGAGACAACACAGTAAGTGCCAGGGGCCCGAGACTGTTCAACTGCCTCCCAGCATACATAAGGGGGATTACCAATAGACCCCTGGCTGTCTTCAAGCAGGCACTGGACAAGCACCTGACCAGCCGGGCTGTGTCTCGTACGTTGGATTGCGTGCAGCCAGCAGTAACAGCCTGGTTGATCAGGCCCTGATCCACCATGAGGCCTGGTCACAGACCGGGCCGCGGGGGCGTTGACCCCCGGAACTCTCTCCAGGTAACTCCAGGTTACATTTCCTTGCCTTCAATCTTGCAAAATCATTATCACATCATCAGAATCAATGCTGTCAACTGACCCATTTTCCATGGATAACATTGCTAAGTCAGAGATTCTGGATCGACTCATTGTGGACAGTAAATAGTTTTTAATCAGCTTCAACTTGGAGAAACCCCTTTCACAAGAAGCCACAGAAACACATATAGTAAGGAACAACCTCAGGCAGAGTGTCAGAGTTGGAAGAGATTCAATGAAATCCCATTCAACTATGAATGTTAGTGCATCCAATGTAGACCAGTGTTTAACTTTTTCAAGATCAACATCAGCAGCTTGCAGGTGCCTCCTTAGTCTTGGTATTTCAAACATGAGCTCATTCTTGCATATTTCATTATAGAAGACTGTGAGTCTTGAAGCCATCACCTCCAATTTTTCTTCAGTAGCTTGTACAAGATTCTTTGTTTGAATGACCTCAAACATGGCTGCCACATTCTTGATTGCTTTTGATCGCATCTCGAGTTCATTATAAAAACGATCAATGCACTTCAACATCGCCCTCTTGTTTTCTTCCAGAAGAGTGAGTCCGGAATCTCTTGCCTGCTCCCCTGCCATCCTTTACTTTACCCTGACTCTTCTCTGTTGGAAATCCATACTACTCACATTTCAAAATTGCCTGTTGTATTGAATTCTCCACTATGCGATCTCGCCCTTCAAACAAAATAATCGCAGTGCCTCTAGCTTCACCAACACTTTGTCAAGAATTAAATCCTTAGTCAGAAAGTACTGCTGTGCAAGCTGAACCTCCCAAAGTATGTCACACCAGAAATACAGGAAACACAAAAATGTGAAATCGCACACAGCGTCATTGATTTTCGTTATATAGGCCTATTTGTACTCTATAATCATATAATAGGCTATATAGAAACAAAGGATTTTTCTCTTATGATGCTGCAGCACTGCCTAGTATGGACCAACAGAACTGCTGTATGTATGTATGTATAATGTTCGCCAAGACCAGGATCCTGGCACGGGTCTTAAACTTGAGATGGCCCGTCTCTGGCTCCTGAAGGAGAATTGATTCTTCATTGTTGCAGCATATGCTGCTCAAGCACTGTTCTGGACAGTTCAGCTAGTGTGCCTCATAAGCAACCATGATTTGGTACTAAGGTTACCCCATCTCAGCTGTTTCCTGAGCTGGGGACTGGGCTCCGTCCGCTCCGATAATCTGCAGATTCACGGCATCCGCCGTCCCCTCCTCTGTCAGCAGGCACACCCTCAGGAGTGCGCCGACCATCTGCCGGAACATGTTCCGTTGTTCCGTGGAGGTGATTGTGTAGCAAATAATATCCGTGAATGCCTTGATGAGTGTTAAGAGTTCCTCCCTGTTGAGGGCCTGCGTTGTCAGTGGGTTCGAAGCAGTGGATATTATCTGGGCTATTGTAATCTGTGGGGACTGCTGAGGGTTGTATTTCTTCACTGTGCACACCGTGGCCTGTTGCTGTATGCCAGTTGCGTAGCCGGCATCTGCTGGTGAGGTGCAGGCACAGCCTGCATAGTGGCTGTGCTGGGCAAGGAGTACCTGTTTTGCCGTGTTATGTGGGGGCTCGTGTAGTGCCGTTTGCTGATTGTGTTGCCCAGATGTTTCCTGTTGGCGCCGCTTGTTCCTCATGTTTTTGTTTCTTCGTTGCGGTAGTGGGGGAGGATGCTCCTGTTCATGACGCCTGGTTGAGTCTTCGAGGGTCGGAAATTCCTGGGCATTGAGCTGGGTTGCCTGATGAGAGTTCTGCAGTATGGCAGGATTCTCTGCACCCATCGTCTACTGAGGGTGATGCTCTGCCATAGCTTGATGTCTCGTTGTTGGCGTCTTCCAGGCCTCACGAATTCTAGCGAGCCTCTCGGGGCATCGAGGGTTCCAGGCATGGTGTTTCTGCCTGCAATTCGGGCATCGTGGAGTGGGTGGCGATACATTCTTCAGCTTGGTGATGCATTCCTCAGTAGGGTGGGGATGGCTGCAGACACCGCAGATTACTCTGTTCGGACATAGTGCACCCAGGTGTCCGTAACGCTGGCACTTGAAACAGCGAACTGGTTCTGCCGTGAAGGTCCTGACATCATACCTGCCCCAAGAACCGAGGTCCAGCTGGGATGGCAGCGGTCCTACATGGTGAATGAGGACCTGCCGGGTTGGTGCGTTGCCTGCCCGGCAGTGCCTTGAGACGCTGAGCTGACACGACTCTGGGGTAAGCTGCTACTGCCTCGATGGGCATCATCAGCGGGTATCGCATCACTACACCCTTGGTGATCTTCTGCCGAGAATCCAGTTCCTCCAGACTAAAGGAGAGGTCCGTCTCCATGACTCTCTTCAAGGTGGTATGCATTTCCCTTTTGATAGGAGTCAGTATTGGTTCTCCTCTCAGGTTGAACCATATCTTGAACCTCAGTTTGTGCCGTGTTTCTAGGTGTGTAACCACGCCGTAATGAGTTTTGTGTTCCCCATAAGCCTTTACCTTGAATCTGGAAGGGGATTTGAGCTGGTTTACCTGCTCCTTGGAGGGACGGCGCGTCTTACTGTTGTTCACATTGATCCATTCTTCCGTATTTGCTAGCTGCATGGTTAGGCTTGTCAGATCTGGAGACTCTTCTTAAGATAAGATAAGAAGATAAGATTTCGTTCGGATTTTTAACCCCGGAGGGTTAGCCACCCAGGATAACCCAAGAAAGTCAGTGCGTCATCGAGGACTGTCTAACTTATTTCCATTGGGGTCCTTAATCTTGTCCCCCAGGATGCGACCCACACCAGTCGACTAACACCCAGGTACCTATTTGCTGCTAGGTGAACAGGACAACAGGTGTAAGGAAACGTGTCGAATGTTTCCACCCGCCGGGAATCGAACCCGGGCCCTCCGTGTGTGAAGCGGGAGCTTTAGCCACCAGGCCACCAGGCCACCAGGCCACCGGACACGGAGTGGTCTCGCAACTTCTTCGCTAGGATTGCGCCCCATATTTCTAAATCCGAGTCCTCCGTCGTGTCCCTGGAACATCGTGACCTCTTCCTTTCGGCAGAAGCCATGTGTCTGTACGAACGAACGAACAAATTCAGGTAAGATCCCAAATGGGATGAGCGGGGAAGACGGGACAGACGAAGAATAGTACTGGAGAGGAGTGTTCTTAGTCGTAGAAATAGAGCCAGGGTTTAACCCAGCAGCGAAGGCGATCGTGGGACAGATATTGAGAACAGAAATTCAGGCTCTTCTGTTGGGACTCTGGTGAGGTGAGCAAAGAGGACGGGAGAGGCGATGATTACCTGGAGTTTACCTGGAGAGAGTTCCGGGGGTCAACGCCCCCGCGGCCCGGTCTGTGACCAGGCCTCCTGGTGGATCAGAGCCTGATCAACCAGGCTGTTACTGCTGGCTGCACACAAACAAACGTACGAGCCACGATTAGCGCTAGAGAGGAGTGTAGAACTGAGCCATGTCTTAAATCAAACGCTAAGGCGAACGTGGGTCAGAGAATGAACAGCTCAAGGTACCTGTTAGAGAATCCAAGGTTATTTGTAAATAGGGTTAGGAGCAGTATCATACAAGGAGTAGAAAAGGTTGTGTTGGTTTGTGGGTCTGCGAATGTCTTCGTCAAGGAGAGAGGTCCAGTAGTCATGTCGTGTCTCAAGTTTGTCTATCTGTCTGTCACTGAGTGTCTTCCAGTACAGATTCAGCGCAGGGATGTCTTATTGGGCATGGAGAGACTCGGTTGTGGCGAAGTCCTCCCATCTGACATCAAGCACCCAGCGCAGCGCCTTGTTCTAGACACGCTGCAGTTTAAGTAAGTTTGTTTTAGCTGCAAGAGAGAGGGCTAGAGGAGAGTAAGTTATTAGAGGACGTATTAGGGATTTGTAGAGGTGTAATTTGGTGCGTTAGGAGGCATGTTGCAGCTTGTAGCTATTGCTATTGCATGCCTTAAGTGAATGTGTCCGTGTAAGCGAAGAAGGTAGTCAAGATTAACGCCAAGGAGTTAGTTTAATATGTTTATTATGCACCCCATACCCATCCTGTGGGCGGTAGTCAAAAGATTACAGAGGTACATAATTGGTCCAGGGACTGGACTCCAAAGTTTTGATAGCTGAGCAAGTTACAGAGGTAATGAACTCACAATTTACAAAGGTAATGAACTCACAATTTACAAAGGTAATGAACTCACAATTTACAAAGGTAATGAACTCCAGGTAAGTCTGGTCACAATCATGACAAGTTACAAAGGTATTTACAGATTACAGAGGTACGTAATGGGTCCAGGGACTGGGCCCCCAAAGTTTTGATAGCTGAACTAGGTACAAAGGTAATGAGCTCACAAGTTACAAAGGTAATGAATTCTGTAGAATGGTTACTTACGTTTATACTTTGGCTACAATCATGAACAAATTATAGAGTAATGAGCAATTCACACTTCCACACCCGGTCACAACTGTAATGAGTTATTGGTGCAAATATTGATTGTTGAGTCACACACACCACACACACACACACACACACACACACACACACACACACAGACTGGACACCTGGTCCAGCAAATGGCTTCTCGAATTTAATCCTGCCAAATGCAAAGTCATGAAGATAGGGGAAGGGCACAGAAGACCACAGACAGAGTATAGGCTAGGTGGCCAAAGACTGCAAACCTCACTCAAGGAGAAAGATCTTGGGGTGAGTATAACACCGAGCATGTCTCCGGAAGCACACATCAATCAGATAACTGCTGCAGCATATGGGCGCCTGGCAAACCTGAGAACAGCATTCCGATACCTTAGTAAGGAATCATTCAAGACACTGTACACCGTGTATGTCAGGCCCATACTGGAGTATGCAGCACCTGTTTGGAACCCGCACTTGATAAAGCACGTCAAGAAACTAGAGAAAGTACAAAGGTTTGCAACAAGGTTAGTTCCAGAGCTAAGGGGAATGTCCTATGAAGAAAGATTAAGGGAAATCGGCCTGACGACACTGGAGGACAGGAGGGTCAGGGGAGACATGATAACGACATATAAAATACTGCGTGGAATAGACAAGGTGGACAAGGACAGGATGTTCCAGGGAGGGGACACAGAAACAAGAGGCCACAATTGGAAGTTGAAGACACAAATGAGTCAGAGAGATAGTAGGAAGTATTTCTTCAGTCATAGAGTTGTAAGGCAGTGGAATAGCCTAGAAAATGACGTAGTGGAGGCAGGAACCATACACAGTTTTAAGATGAGGTTTGATAAAGCTCATGGAGCGGGGAGAGAGAGGGCCTAGTAGCAACCGGTGAAGAGGCGGGGCCAGGAGCTAGGACTCGACCCCTGCAACCACAAATAGGTGAGTACAAATAGGTGAGTACACACACACACACACACACACACACACACATACACACTTTAGTTTAATATCTTTATGCACCCCATACCCATCCTGTGGGCGGTAGTCAAAAGATTACAAAGGTATATAATGGGTCCAGTGACTGGACCCCAAAGTTATGATAGATGAACTAGTTACAAAGGTAATGAACTCCAGGTAGATCTGGTCACTAATCATGGCAAGTTACAGAGGTAATGAATCAGCTTCACTCCTATACATGGTTACAGTCATGAACAAATTACAAAGTAATGAACCACTGATACGTCCACACCTGGTCACAATTGTAATGAGTTATAAATACAAATATTAAGTGGATCATACACCCACACTAGCGCGCGCGCGCACATACACACACGAGGGCGCACGCACGGACATGTGCACACGAGCGTACAAATATATGCATACACACAAGGACGCACACCCACACACACACACCCACACACACACACACCAACACCCACACACACACACCCTCACACACACCCACACACACACCCTCACACACACCCACACACACACACCCACACACACACACCCACACGCACACACACACCCACACACGCACACACACACCCACACGCACACACACACACACACACACACACACGCACACACACACACACACCCACACACACACCCGCACACACACCCTCACACACACCCACACACACGCACGCACACACACACACACACACACACACACACACACACACACACACACACACACACACACACACACACACACACACACACACACACACACACACACATACACACACACACACACACACACACACACACACACACACACATGCACACATGTGGTAATGCTTTATTTACAGCTAGCAAAGTCAGGGTATTTCTCCAGAATGGTCTGCAATATACCACTGTGGATAAAATACTTAGCCATTTCTTGAACACTTCTGAGTGAGTTGTTTCTAAATTCATTAATATGATCACACTCCAGTACATAATGACGCAATGTGTGACAATAGTCCATCTGGCAAAGTTTACATTTCGTTTGATCTACATCTGGTGGTGGTGATTTAACCTGCCAAAGATACTTGTAACCCAGCCGGAGCCGGGCAGTAGTGACATCCAAGAGTCTGCTTATCTTGTTGGATGCACCATAGACATGTGGCTCCTCCTGCATGATGGAATGATGATAAATGGACTGACTTGTGTCAATCTCCCTAAGTCTTAAGTCAATAAAGTTCATTTGAAGTTCTTTTCGTATTATTGTTCTCAAACTGCTAAATGACAACCCAAGATTGTAATCTACCCCCTCTTTGAAAGCATACAGCTTAGCCAATTTATCAGTTCTATCATGCATCTGAAGACCAATGTGAGATGGAATCCACAGCATGTGCACTCTGACTCCACTGTCCACAATCTTACCATATCTATGTCTGGCTTCTGACAAAAGCATGCCACAATTTATACTTAATGAGTTGAGAGCATTTATGGATGACAGAGAATCAGTTACAATTAAAGTGTCAACCTTAGATACATGGACACATTTGAGTGCAAGGATTGTGTGATAGGGATGTAAGCTGCTGGTGGCCCGGTGGCCTGGTGGCTAAAGCTCCCACTTCACACACGGAGGGCCCGGGTTCGATTCCCGGCGGGTTTACCTGGAGTTTACCTGGAGAGAGTTCCGGGGGTCAATGCCCCCGCGGCCCGGTCTGAGACCAGGCCTCCTGGTGGATCAGAGCCTGATCAACCAGGCTGTTGCTGCTGGCTGCACGCAAACCAACATACGAGCCACAGCCCGGCTGATCCGGAACTGACTTTAGGTGCTTGTCCAGTGCCAGCTTGAAGACTGCCAGGGGTCTGTTGGTAATCCCCCTTATGTGTGCTGGGAGGCAGTTGAACAGTCTCGGGCCCCTGACACTTATTGTATGGTCTCTTAACGTGCTAGTGACACCCCTGCTTTTCATTGGGGGGATGGTGCATCGTCTGCCAAGTCTTTCGCTTTCGTAGTGGGTGATTTTCGTGTGCAAGTTCGGTACTAGTCCCTCTAGGATTTTCCAGGTGTATATAATCATGTATCTCTCCCTCCTGCGTTCCAGGGAATACAGGTTTAGGAACCTCAAGCGCTCCCAATAATTGAGGTGTTTTATCTCCGTTATGCGCGCCGTGAAAGTTCTCTGTACATTTTCTAGGTCGGCAATTTCACCTGCCTTGAAAGGTGCTGTTAGTGTGCAGCAATATTCCAGCCTAGATAGAACAAGTGACCTGAAGAGTGTCATCATGGGCTTGGCCTCCCTAGTTTTGAAGGTTCTCATTATCCATCCTGTCATTTTTCTAGCAGATGCGATTGATACAATGTTATGGTCCTTGAAGGTGAGATCCTCCGACATGATCACTCCCAGGTCTTTGACGTTGGTGTTTCGCTCTATTTTGTGGCCAGAATTTGTTTTGTACTCTGATGAAGATTTAATTTCCTCATGTTTACCATATCTGAGTAATTGAAATTTCTCATCGTTGAACTTCATATTGTTTTCTGCAGCCCACTGAAAGATTTGGTTGATGTCTGCCTGGAGCTTTGCAGTGTCTGCAATGGAAGACACTGTCATGCAGATTCGGGTGTCATCTGCAAAGGAAGACACGGTGCTGTGGCTGACATCCTTGTCTATGTCGGATATAAGGATGAGGAACAAGATGGGAGCGAGTACTGTGCCTTGTGGAACAGAGCTTTTCACCGTAGCTGCCTCGGACTTTACTCTGTTGACGACTACTCTCTGTGTTCTGTTAGTGAGGAAATTATAGATCCATCGACCGACTTTTCCTGTTATTCCTTTAGCACGCATTTTGTGCGCTATTACGCCATGGTCACACTTGTCGAAGGCTTTTGCAAAGTCTGTATATATTACATCTGCATTCTTTTTGTCTTCTAGTGCATTTAGGACCTTGTCGTAGTGGTCCAATAGTTGAGACAGACAGGAGCGACCTGTTCTAAACCCATGTTGCCCTGGGTTGTGTAACTGATGGGTTTCTAGATGCGTGGTGATCTTGCTTCTTAGGACCCTTTCAAAGATTTTTATGATATGGGATGTTAGTGCTATTGGTCTGTAGTTCTTTGCTGTTGCTTTACTGCCCCCTTTGTGGAGTGGGGCTATGTCTGTTGTTTTTAGTAACTGTGGGACGACCCCCGTGTCCATGCTCCCTCTCCATAGGATGGAAAAGGCTCGTGATAGGGGCTTCTTGCAGTTCTTGGTGAACACAGAGTTCCATGAGTCTGGCCCTGGGGCAGAGTGCATGGGCATGTCATTTATCGCCTGTTCGAAGTCATTTGGCGTCAGGATAACATCGGATAGGCTTGTGTTAATCAAATTTTGTGGCTCTCTCATAAAAAATTCATTTTGATCTTCGACTCTCAGTCTGGTTAGCGGCTTGCTAAAAACTGAGTCATATTGGGACTTGAGTAGCTCACTCATTTCCTTGTTGTCATCTGTGTAGGACCCATCTTGTTTAAGTAGGGGCCCAATACTGGACGTTGTTCTCGATTTTGATTTGGCATAGGAGAAGAAATACTTTGGGTTTCTTTCGATTTCATTTATGGCTTTTAGTTCTTCCCGCGATTCCTGACTCCTAAAGGATTCTTTTAGCTTAAGTTCGATGCTTGCTATTTCTCTGACCAGTGTCTCCCTACGCATTTCAGATATATTGACCTCTTTTAGCCGCTCTGTTATTCTTTTCCGTCGCCTGTAAAGGGAGCGCCTGTCTCTTTCTGTTTTACATCTACTCCTCCTTTTTCTTAGAGGAATAAGCCTTGTGCATACATCGAGTGCTACCGAGTTAATCTGTTCTAGGCATAAGTTGGGGTCTGTGTTGCTTAGTATATCTTCCCAGCTTATATCGGTTAGGACTTGGTTTACTTGGTCCCACTTTATGTTTTTGTTATTGAAGTTGAATTTGGTGAATGCTCCCTCGTGACTAATCTCATTATGTCGGGTGGAAACATTTCGACACGTTTCCTTACACCTGTTGTCCTGTTCACCTAGCAGCAAATAGGTACCTGGGTGTTAGTCGACTGGTGTGTGTCGCATCCTGGGGGACAAGATTAAGGACCCCAATGGAAATAAGTTAGACAGTCCTCGATGACGCACTGACTTTCTTGGGTTATCCTGGGTGGCTAACCCTCCGGGGTTAAAAATCCGAACGAAATCTTATCTTATCTTAAGTGCGGATGTCAGCTGTTTTGAGCTCGACAGGTAATGGAGGATCACGTTTCCTGTAGTTAAAATATGTAATGCTGGATTTAGCTGCATTGGTTTTGATCCTCCATTTTTGTTCCCAGATGGCTATCCTGTCGACCTCATTTTGTGTTTTGTGTGTGAGTGTTTACCTGGAGTTTACCTGGAGAGAGTTCCGGGGATCAACGCCCCCGCGGCCCGGTCTGTGACCAGGCCTCCTGGTGGATCAGAGCCTGATCAACCAGGCTGTTGCTGCTGGCTGCACGCAAACCAACGTACGAGCCACAGCCCGGCTGGTCAGGAACCAACTTTAGGTGCTTGTCCAGTGCCAGCTTGAAGACTGCCAGGGGTCTGTTGGTAATCCCCCTTATGTATGCTGGGAGGCAGTTGAACAGTCTCGGGCCCCTGACACTTATTGTATGGTCTCTTAACGTGCTAGTGACACCCCTGCTTTTCATTGGGGGGATGTTGCATCGTCTGCCAAGTCTTTTGCTTTCGTAGTGAGTGATTTTCGTGTGCAAGTTCGGTACTAGTCCCTCTAGGATTTTCCAGGTGTATATAATCATGTATCTCTCCCGCCTGCATTCCAGGGAATACAGTTTTAGGAACCTCAATCGCTCCCAGTAATTGAGGTGTTTTATCTCCGTTATGCGTGCCGTGAAGGTTCTCTGTACATTTTCTAGGTCAGCAATTTCACCTGCCTTGAAAGGTGCTGTTAGTGTGCAGCAATATTCCAGCCTAGATAGAACAAGTGACCTGAAGAGTGTCATCATGGGCTTGGCCTCCCTAGTTTTGAAGGTTCTCATTATTCATCCTGTCATTTTTCTAGCAGATGCGATTGATACAATGTTATGGTCCTTGAAGGTGAGATCCTCCGACATGATCACTCCCAGGTCTTTGACGTTGGTGTTTCGTTCTATTTTGTGGCCAGAATTTGTTTTTTACTCTGATGAAGATTTAATTTCCTCGTGTTTACCATATCTGAGTAATTGAAATTTCTCATCGTTGAACTTCATATTGTTTTCTGCAGCCCACTGAAAGATTTGGTTGATGTCCGCCTGGAGCCTTGCAGTGTCTGCAATGGAAGACACTGTCATGTATCTATATTGGCGTGAATGATGAGTTGTGTAATGTCGTCTGCATAGGCTAGTGTGATGGAGTTTTGGTATACAGGTGTTGGAATGTCGTTAGTGTATAAAATGTAGAGAGCAGGGGAGAGGACAGATCCCTGGAGTACTCCAGCATTTAGTGTGAAGTAGTCAGAGTAACAGCCTTGGAATTTGATTCTCATGGTACGGCCGTCTAGGAAGTTGCAGAGGAGTTTATGAGTAGTGAGAGGCAGGTTAAAGTTAGTGAAGAGTTTGTATTTGAGCCCTTCGTGCCAGACAGTGTCAAAAGCTTTTTCAGCGTCTTTTGCAACCAGGGCTGTCCTGTTTCTTTGTTTTGTGTTTATGTGGATGTAGTTGAGAATGATGTTAATGGCATCCTGTGTGGATCTGTGTGTTCTGAAGCCGAACTGGCCATCAGAAAGTAGAGAGTTGTGTTCCAGGTATCTGCGAAGGCGATGGTTGATGAGTTTTTCAAAGAGTTTTCCTAAAGTTTCGAGGAGGCTGATTGGGCGATAGTTTCTAGGATCAGAGTGGTCTTTTTTGGGTTTAGGAAGGAGGATAGCAGTAGCAGCTTTGAAGAGGGAAGGGAAGTATCCAGAGGCAAGGGAGGCATTGAGGAGGTTTGTGTAGGCAGTAATGATAGAGTCAGGAAGGTGTTTTAGGATAATATTGTTTAGGCCAGAGGCACCAGGAGCCTTGGGAGGAAGGTGTCTGAGGAGAGTTTTAATGTTTGTGTTGGTGAAAGGAGTGTCAAGTTCTTGGGAGGAGGTAAGAGAGTCCAGATGTGGCTATCTGTTGTTGTTTGTGTGTGTGCAGTGTTCTATGTTCTGAATGTGTTGAATAACGTTAGGGTGAGGTGGGTGAGGGTGGAAGATGTTCTCCCAGATGTGTTTGAAGATGTTAGTAGCAGCCTGCGGGTCTGAGACGTGTGTATTGTTGTGGGTAATGTGTTTGAATTTGTTGGTGGGAGTTGTGCCTCTGATTTTTTTTATAAAGTTCCAGAAGTGTGGAAAATTGCATTTATCTGAATGTAACTCATTATGTACATAACAGTAAATGATAACAAAGATAATTATTATTTATCAGAGTTACATAGACAAGTAGGAATTTGGGACACCTAGGTCACAAAAAATGCCCCCCTTCGATACCTACCACTGTCATATCCACAAGTTGCTCTAGACCTATTAATTACAAATGAAATATGTATCACCAGGAATTCTGGTAAATATATAAATTTGTGTACTGTATATTATAATTAATAAGTGATTATCTATGCACACATTTACATAACAGAAGGAGAATATCTTAATGTCACTCACCAATTTGACTGGAGATTAATGTGTATCATACTCAGAAAACCTCACTGTTTATCTATTCAAATTCAAATTCAAATTCAAAGTTTATTCTCTATAAGGATTACAATGCTGAGTTTACAGAAATTTGGTTATTGTGTGGTTTACATGTAGTAAAATAGTGATTACAGAGTGTACCACTAGAACGCTTAGCATGGCTAGGCATTTCGGGCAGACTTAGTTTTATTCTTAATTGTAAAATATTACAAATTATGAGGTAAGTTGGTATTATGGCTAAGTGACTAAATACTAGTTTGTGAGTTTAGCAATGTGAATGCTTTTGTTTTGGCACAGTACATAGTTTCAGTATTGGAGTATCACAGGATTCATTATTTTAAGATTGAGATTAATATTTCTGTTTATGGTCAAATGAGTGAGTGAGTGTAAGTGTGAACCACCAGGTGGTATTCGTGTAGTTAGTTGACGGGGTGTATGAAAATAACACTGGCCAGAGTTACAACATAAGACTTATCTGAGGTTCCTGGAGCTGTCTTGTCCAGTCGCCTGATATCTCAAGTTATGCAGGAATGCACATTCAACAATTTCGGCTCCTGTGGAAAATTGCATTTATCTGAATGCAACTCATTATGTACATAACAGTAAATGATAACAAAGATAATTATTATTTATCAGTTACATAGACAAGTAGGAATTTGGGACACCTAGGTCGCAAAAATGTCCCCCTTCGATACCTACCACTGTCTTATCCACAAGTTGCTCTAGACCTATTAATTACAAATGAAAGATGCATCAACAAGAATTCTGATAAATAATATTTGGTGGACTGTATATTAAATTAATAAAGGATTATATATATACACGTTTATATAACAGAAGGAGAATATCTTAAAATCACTCACCAATTTGACTGGAGATCAAGGTGTATCATACTCAGAAAACCTCACTGTCTATCCATGAAAATAACATTGGCCAGAGTTATAAACATAAATAAACTTATCTGAGGTTCCTGGAGCTGTCTTGTCCAGTTGCCTGATATCTCAAGTTATGCAGGAATGCACATCCAACAATTTTGGCTCCTATTTGAGAGGTGTCAGCCCAATTTTAACCTCTAGAGCACGAAAATTCTTCCCATTTTTACTAACGTTTTCTTGGCTCATTCAAACCACAATGGCGAGTCTCGTCTGCGCAGGCACAGGGTTTCCCATTTTCGATAACAATTTTTATCAAATACAATATAGGCCATCTATTTACCTATAAATTACCGTATTTCCAGAAAATATACAGTATTTTCCACAGCTCCTATTTGAGAGATGTCAGCCCAATTTTACCTCTAGAGCACGAAAATTCTTCCCAATATTCACTAACGTTTGTTACTCAATTCAAAAAACAATGGCGAGTCTCTCTGTGCAGGCGCAGCTTCCCATTTTTTATAACATAATTTTTATTAAATACAGTATGGCCATCTATTTACATATAACTACTGTATTTCTGGAAAATATATACAATATTTTCCACAAGAAGGCTTTAGTGTTTTTAATATGCTGTTTGTCCACTTGTTGTATGAGTTGTGACGATTGGTTGTTGTGGTCTTGGTCTAGGCTGTGTAGAATGTTGTTTCTAAGGTAAGTGAGATCTAATCGGACTTGATTAAATTTATATGTGTTGCAGAGGAAGCGGTTGTGGTAGCAGATAATTAGTCTTCTTGTCCTGAGTGAGGGTTTGAAGGTATGGCGGTGTTCACTGCTTGTGTAATGGTGTCCTGGATGAGATCAAGTTGAGTATCGATGTCACTTATGTGTCTGTCCACGTACGTCTGACTACTGTGTGCAGAACTGCTGCAGTGTTCCTCCTTTCTTATGTTCTTAGTAGTAGTAGTAGTAGTGATATGAGTTGTAGTAGTAGTGATATAAGCAGTAGTAGCAGTAGTAGTGATATAAGTTGTAGTAGCAATACAATATGGTAGAACAATTAACTTGCACATGAGTAAAAGGATATAAAAGCTATTACTTGGGTAGCATAAAATAGGTTAGATAAATATTTCTATTGGAGGTTGGATTAGAGAAGGCCTGTTTCAGTGTTCATCCTCTGTAATGTGCTTGTGTAGTATTAGCAGGAGAGACTATGTGATGGCAGGGTTTTACTGTTTTCAGAAGGATTCTTGCCAAGACTTCAGAGATGATGAAGCTGCATTTGTTTTGTTTTGTTTAATTGTATTAGAAACAGCGATTAGTGTTGATTCAAGGCACTTAAGTGTGCGGAAATTAGTTTCTGCTCACTTCCAATTGGTTGAGAGACCAAAATGAACAGTGGTGACCTGTACTTAGCTCTGTGAAGACTTGTTTGTGTGCTCTTTGTGAATCTGAACCAGGATGCCCTCTCTTGAGCAACTCTACCAGCAGCTAAAAGTGGAGCCTAGGGTTGCTAAGCTGGAGATACGGCGATTGAACATCAAAATGGTATACAATACCGACAGGTTGTTAGGTAAGACACATATGCAACAGTTAGACAACTTTATTCCGAAACGTTTCGCCTATACAGTAGGCTTCTTCAGTCGAATACAGAAAGTAGGCAGGAACAGTAGAGATGTGAAGACGATGTAATCAGTCCATCACCCTTAAAGTCGTAGAATTTGAGGTTGTCAGTCCCTCGGCCTGGAGAAGTTCAGTTCCATAGTCAGGAACTATCTGAAGATCAAGCGACAGTGCGGAGACTTAAATACTGTCGGAAGGTGGTGTCACATTTGTCCACTGTGGAAGTAGGTCGTGCCCAATGGTTAGGCAAGCGAAGAATTCCCAAGTATTAAGATCCCAAGAAGTTGCAGTGTCTGACAGGATTGTAGATGAATGGTTCAGAGAACCGACACGTTGATAAATTAAACAAGAGTTGCACATGTGCTCTCTGTGAATCTGAACCAGGATACCCTCTCTTGAGCAACTTTATCAGCAGCTGAAAGAAGAGCTTAGGGCTGCTTAGCTGGAGATACGGCGATTAACGGAGGAGAACAAGAGGATTCGTAGTAATCCTCCTGTTGTGAGTCCCCAGGTTAAGAGGGGAACTTGGTCAGTGGCCGGGCAACATGGAACCAAGCTGAGGATCAAGAAGACTGTTGGAGAGGTAGAAACAACGAGAAACCAAAAGACTACTGTGGAAACTTCCAACCCATTTCCGGTGCTACCTGACGAATGTGGGTGTTCTACTGGGAATGCCACAACGAGCACCAAGGAAGCATTGGCAGACGTGAGCGAGACATCCCTAGAAACCCCAACGAAGACCATCGAGAACGTCTTGACGAATTCCATAAGTAAAGGTGTAGTGCTACTACACCTTCTGGAACATCACGACGGACGTCGCCAAGGAAGGTAAAATCATTGTTGTTGGGGATAGCCAGATTAGGTACATGGATAGGGCATTCTGCTTGAAGGATAGGAGATTAGATTAGATTTTGCCACCGAAGTGGCTAGTTTATTGTGCACCCCATATCCATCCTGTGGACGGTAGCGCGAGAGCATATGGATACACAAAAGGCCTAGGAACTAGGAGTAGGAGGCAGTGTGTGTGTTTTCCTGGGGCTGGGATGAAGGATTTTGTGTTCTTATGTTCTTAAAAATAGCTTTACTCTCTGGCAACACACTGGTACAAGAATCATTGTTCTACGACATTCCTACAAGGAATTAAAGTCATTTAAAACACCTAGGGTGACGTCACCACCCGCGGCAAGTCTGCTCACTTGTTGTCAATTTTCATTTTTTCGTGTATTTATTGTATTATTTTTTCTAATATAATAATTGACGATTTTGCATCATAAGAAAGTGGGCGGGATTCATACGTAGACTAACAGCCAATCAGGAACCTTCTGGGAATATCTTGCTTACGTCAGCAGAAATTCCAGTCTCGGGATAGCCGGGGAATATGCTTCAATATAACGCTATTATCGCTTCTACGGCTTATTTATCTATCACAATTGATCTAATATGACATAATAAACAATATAAATAACAAAGAAATATGGTAAATACTCCAGAATGAATAATATATGGCATATACTTCGAGCGGTCCCTCTGGATATAATATTCCTTAGCTAGGGATGGGCTTACCATTCTCCTCCTATCACCTCCAAACGGAAAGGGGTAACTATGATATACACTCGTAATGCACTATAAAACTGAGAAAAATGCTATTTTCTCGAGAAAAAAAAATCGGTGGTCCGACTGTTTCGCGGATTATCTCGGAAGTAAGTTATTCACATATATACTATTGACTTTCTGTCATTAATAATGATAGGAATGCAATGAAATTCACAAACAACATAAAGGAAAGATTGTTTTACAAGCTGGTGGTTATCATTTTGAGATATCATAACTTGTTTTTGATTTGTGTGAGGGCAAAAGTCAGATATTTGGCTGAATGTCAAAACCATACAAACTTTATTTTTTTTAAGAATGAAGATAGGATAAATTACAGTAAAGTTAAACAGTATGAATACAGTTTAGCATTGTTTTATGCGTAGATAATGCCAAAACAGCTTCTTCAAGTCCCATTACGAAAATACAGTGTAATATGTATGATTATTGGTAAATAATTTTTTTCTCAGTTGTTTGTTGAGCTATTTTATTGAAACTTGGTCACATTAAAATGGAAAGGTGCTTCTTTACGTACAAAAAAAAATGAAAGAAATCGAACGAAAAATAAAGAAGCTCAGGGGCTAGAGACTAGGCCCCCTGAAGGCAGCCAGGGGTCTATTGGTAATCCCCCTTATGTATACTGGGAGGGAACTGAATGGTCTTAGGCCCCGAACACTTACTGTGTTGTCTCTCAGTGTACTCGTGGTGCCCCTGCTTTTCATTGGGGGAATGTTGCATCTTCTGCCGAGTCTTTTGTTTTCATATGGAGTGATTTTCGAGTGCAGGTTTGGTACCAATCCCTCCAGGACCTTCCAAGTGTATACGTATTATCATGTATCTCTCTCGCCTGTGTTCGAGGAAACACAGATCAAGGACCTTCAACCGTTCCCAGTAGTTTAGGTGCCTTATCGCACTTGTGTGTGCCGTGAAAGCTCTTTGTACGCTCTCCAGGTCTGCAATGTCGCCAGCCTTGAAGGGGGCCGTTAGTGTACAGCAGTATTCCAACCTAGAGGGCACAAGTGATTTGAAGAGAATCATTATGGGCTTGGCATCCCTAGTTTTGAAGGTTTCATTATCCATCCTATCATTTTCCTAGCGGATGAGGTAGATGCATTGTTGTCTTTGAAGGCGAGATCCTCTGACATTATCACTCCCAGGTCCTTCACATTACTTTTCTGCTCTATTGTATGCTTAGAATTTGTGGTATACCCTGATACATATTTAACTTCTTCAAGTTTTCCATATCTGAGTAGTTGAAATTTCTCCTTGCTGAACTTCGTATTGTTTTGAGTGGCCCATTCGAAGATTTGGTTGATGTCCGCTTGGAGTCTCACGGTGTCTTCAATAGTCACTGCCATGGTGATCCGGCTGTCATCCGCAAAGGAAGACACGGAGCTATGGCTTACATCTCTATGTCAGAAATGAGGATGAGTAATAGAATGGGAGCGAGTACTGTGCCTTGTGGAACAGAGCTTTTTACCGTGGCTGCCTGGGACTTTTACTCTGTCTTCTATTTGTCAGGAAGTTGTAGATCCATCTACCAGCTTTTCCCGTTATTCCTTTATCCCGCATTTTGTGTGCTATTACACCATGGTCACACTTGTCGAAAGCTTTTGCAAAGTCTGTGTATACTACATATGTATTTTGTTTACCCTCTACAGCATCCAGGACCTTGTCATAGTGGTCCAGTAGCTGGGACAGGCAGGAGCGACCTGCTCTAAACTGGTGTTGCCCTGGGTTGTGTAATTGATGGGTATCTAGGTGGTAGCTATCTTGCTTCTTAGAACCCTCTCAAAGATTTTTATGATATGGGATGTTAGTGCTACCAGTCTGTAGTTCTTTGCAATTGCTTTACTGCCACCTTTGTGGAGTGGGGCTATGTCTGTTGTTTTTAGTGTGTGTGGGATGACCCCTGTGTCCATGCTCCCTCTCCATAAAATGCTGAAGGCACGTGATAGGGGCTTCCTGCAATTCTTGATGAACACGGAGTTCCACGAATCTGTGTCTGGGGCAGAGTGCATGGGCATGTCATTAATTGCCTCTTCAAAGTCTTGTGGAGTTATAATAATAACCAAGATTTTTGGGGTGACGAAATTTTGGGTTTTGTTCATAAAGAATTCATTTGGATTATCGACCCTTAGAGTGGGCAGTGGCTTGCTGAACACTGAGTCCTATTGGGACTTTAGTATCTCACTTATTTCTCAGCTATCATCTGTGTATGTCCCATCCTGCCTAAGCAGTGGCCCAATACTGGATGCTGTTTTTCCCTTAGATTTGGCATAAGAGAAGTATTTTTTTTTTTAAATTTCCGTTACAGTTTTTAGTTCTTCCTGTGATTCTTGTCTCCTATAAAACACCTCAATTACTGGGAACACTGGAATTTCCTGAACCTGTACTCCCTGGAATGCAGGCGGGAGAGATACATGCTTATATACACCTGGAAAATCTTAAGAGGGACTAGTACCGAACTTGCACACGAAAATCACTCACTACAAAAGCAAAAGACTCAGCAGACGATGCAACATCCCCCCCAATGAAAATCAGGGGTGTCACTAGCACATTAAGAGACAACACAATAAGTGTCAGGGGCCCAAGACTGTTCAACTGCCTCCCAGCATACATAAGGGGGATTACCAATAGACCCCTGGCTGTCTTCAAGCAGGCACTGGACAAGCACCTAAAGTTGGTACCTGACCAGCCGGGCTGTGGCTCGTACGTTGGATTGTGTGCAGCCAGCAGTAACAGCCTGGTTGATCAGGCCCTGATCCACTATGAGGCCTGGTCACAGACCAGGCCGCGGGGGCACTGACCCCCGGAACTCTCTCCAGGTAAACTCCAGGTAAGATTCCTTCAGCTTAAGTTCGATATTTGCAATTTCATTGACTAGTGCCTCCCTTTGTATTTCAGATATATTGACCCCACTTAGCAGGTCTGTGACTCTTCACCTTCATCTGTATAGGGACTCTCTCTCTCTTTCTAGTTTACATCTTCTCTTTCTTTTTCTGAATGGAATGTGTCTTGAGCAGATCTCAAGAACCACAGAATTCATTTTTTCAGGCAAATGTTCGGATCTGTGTTGTTTAGGATATCTTTCCAGCTTGTTTCATTTAGGACATGGTTTACTTGATCCCATTGTATGTTTTTATTGAAACTGAATTTCATGAAGAGACCTTCATGAGTGCTCACATTTTGCTGGTCTGGAGCCCTGTGCATACATGTCTGTACCTCTATTATGTTGTGATCTGAGTGAATTGTCTTTGATACAGTTATATTACGTATCAGATCGTCATTGTTAGTGAAGATGAGGTGCAGTGTATTTTCTAGTTAAGGTGAATTTGTTGCATTGATTTAATAGTTCGTGTGTGTGTGAATTTTCATCTGAGCTGCCTCCCAGGTGATCTCTGCTAAAACATTGTTTGCTATACTCCTCTATTTTAGGTGTCTCAGGTTGAAATCTCCTAGTAGTAAGATGTTTGGGGCAGGAGTTGAGAAATTTTCCAGAGAGTGGTCAATTTTTTCAAGCTGCTCCTGGAATTGCTGGGAAGTTGCATCTGGAGGTTTGTATGCTACCACAATGACAAGGTTTTGGTTTTCGATCTATACCGTTTGGACTTCCAGTGTGTGTGAGCATGTTAGATAGGAGTGAATGGAGACGAATGGTTTTTGAGACATGATGAGCTGTTGGAGTGTGAGCAAGGTAATATTTAGTGAAGGGATTTAGGGAAACTGATGGGAAGTACAATGCCTGCACTTTAAAGGAGGGGTTTGGGATATTGACAGTTTGGAGGGACTTCTGAACTGTCGTATCTGAGCGCCTCTGCAAAGACAGTGATTATGTATGAGTGAGGTGAAAGTGTTGAATGATGATGAAAGTATTTTCTTTTTGGGGATTTTCATTCTTTTTGGGTCACCTTGCCTCGGTGGGAGACAGCCGACTTGTTGAGAAAAAAAAAAATTGCTCATTTATATGCTTCAATGTAAACACTTTATCTACACATCCCCTACCCGTTCATCTGCAATCCTGCTCTCTGTCTTACCTCCAATTCTTTCAATAATAACCCTACCATACACTTTACCTGGAATACTCAGTAAACCTATTCCCCTATAATTTTTACGATCTCTTTTGTCCCCTTTTCCCTTATATAAAGGAATTATACACACACTCTGCCAGTCCCGAGGTACCTTCCCCTCTTTCAAACATTTATTGAACAAAAGTTCCAACCACTCCAACACTATATCCCCCCTGCTTTAGCATTTCTGTCATGATCCCATCAGTTCTGGCTGCTTTACTCCCTTTCATTCTACTTAATGCCTCATGCACCTTCCCAACTCACATCTGGCTCTTGGTAGATAAGACACATGGGCAACAGTTAGGCAATAAAGTTGCCTAACTGTTGCCCATGTGTCTTACATACCAACCTGTCAGTATTGTATACCATTTTAGTATTCACATCTGGCTCTTTACTCCTACAAAATGTTATACCTCCCTGGCCAGTACATGAAATTACTGCCTCCTTCTCTTCATCAACATTTAACAGTTCCTCAAAATATTCCCAATTCCACCAACTCCCCATCTACTAACTTCCCTATTCTGTTTTTAAATGTCAAATCCATTCATTCCCTAGGCTTTTGTAACTTATTTATCTCACTCCAAATTTTTTTCTTACTCTCAGCAAAATTTGTTGACAGAGCCTCACCCATTCTTTCATTTCTCTCCTTTTGCACTCCTTCACCACTCTCTTTTACTCTCTATATAACTCCACCTTTCTTATATCACTTTTGCTCTGGAAAAGTCTCTCATATATGACCTTTCTTGGTTTTATCATACTCTTTACCTCATTCCACCAATCACTCCTTTTTCCTCCTGCACCCACCCTTCTATAACCACAAACTTCTGCTCTGCATTCTAACACTGCCTTTTTAAAACTGTCCCACCCCTCTTCAACCCCCATACTACCTATATTGTAAACTTATATTACTGTCACGAAGGACATGGTTATCAAACAGATAGATAAACTAATGCAAAATAAGTCCCCGGGAACTGACGAGTTGTTTTCCAGGGTACTTAAAGAATGCAAGATGGAACTTAGTCAGCCATTAACAAGTTTGTTTAATGTGTCCATCCTTACTGGTGTTGTGCCCGAGATGTGGAAGATGGTTAATGTGGTGTAGCCCGCCTGGGCTACACCTACCGGCTACCTACACTGTGGCCCAGAGCCATATTATTAGCACCGACATACCTTGTTCACTGAAATTAATTGTTTCTAACAACTACCTTTAGATGCCATCACAAATGAAGGGAGAAGTAACGAATAATTCATGCCAAAAATTGTAAACAAAAGCGGAGTGGGGGAGTGGCTGGGCCAAATGCAGATTCATGCACGTTTTCTCTGGTGCCTGACCAGAGGAAACGTAATGTTATCCCTCCACCCGGCTACCACACAAGTCCACAAGTATTATTATCAGAGCACATATAAAATATGCAATAAATACCAGACAACAAGTTTACACTAACTTATATTAAGTTAGCAATAGAAATAGGCATTAAAAACACAATAAAAGGTAAGATACACACAGAGTACACTTATTACTTACCTTAAAATATTAATGTGTGAGAGGTAAGTGGCAGGGTGTTTATTGAATAAAATCAGAATGGCACACCATCATCCTCTAACTTGGCACTTAAAGCAAGAGGCTTACGACTCCTCTTTTTATCACAGCTAAGCTTAGACGCAATCGTCAATGAGAGCCAACTAGTTAATGAAAGAGTAAACAGAGTTCAGACAATGTAAGAGCACAAACTGAACAGGTAGTGGGTGATCACTTTGTCAGGCGCAATAAATGCGTATTAATATGTGTCTGCTTTTAGTTCATTCACATACATTTGTAAGAGTTTGTAAAACTTTTACCTCACAATATTTTTTTATTAATAATAATTACCTCACAATACAAATACAGTGGACCCCCGCATAACGATTACCTCCGAATGTGACCAATTATGTAAGTGTATTTATGTAAGTGCGTTTGTACGTGTATGTTTGGGGGTCTGAAATGGACTAGTCTACTTCACAATATTTCTTATGGGAACAAATTCGGTCAGTACTGGCACCTGAACATACTTCTGGAGTGAAAAAATATCGTTAACCGGGGGTCCACTGTACTCTTACACTGTGTACAAGTTCTACAAGTTAGTACAGAATAAACAAACAGCTACACTCCCATTCTCATGCAGCACACCATTTTTAGAGTGAATGAAGATATTATTATCATAATAAAAAAGCGCTAAACCCACAAGGGTCGTGAATTGCTATATATAGAGTCAAGGCATAAGAAAGTAATATTTTTTTACAGTTATCCCCCAGTGTTTGACTAGAGAAAACGTAATTCTTCCGACACTACCTACACAGCCGCTTTGTAAACAAATCTCATATTTACATCAATTTTTATTCTGCGAGTGTATGTATCATGTTTATATGCTATGTAATGTGTTTCTTATATAATTTTGAGGAAAATATCGTAGATGGATTAATTAAAATGTCTATATTAATGTTAAATAAGACACTTAATGTGTCCAAGAGTGATGATTGTTACGTACTATTGGCGTCATAAGTAGAGAGACTTAGCGATTTTAATGTGTACCTGCACACCAGCACAGTGTATACATATATTTAGGTACAGGTACACATAAGTTTAATTATCAGAGTACTTATAAAATATGCAATAACTGTAAAACACTTCAAATTTTGGAGGTTTCCAGACATAATAGATGTGGTCACGGAAAATGTAAACAAACCAGGTGGGGCGTGCCATATTTGAAAGACTGCTTGCCATATAGTAAATTTTGGTCATAATTTGACATCGCCGTATTAGCGGAACGCCGTAAAGCGGGGCCCTACTGTATATATAAAAGTGTACATACATGTGTAGTGTGACCTAATTTTAAGTAAAAGTAGCAAGATATGCCTGTTATCTTCTGTGTTTATGAGACAGGAATAAAAAGACATCAACACTTCTATCAAAAAAAAAAAAATTGTAAAATAAATATCAAATTTCCTAATGAAAAGAAGACAGAGTCGCACTGTAGAAAATCAAGAAAATTCTGACCTTTGCAAAGTAAAAATTCAGCTCCCCAAGGAACAGTCCTGGCACCTTTACCATTCCTTATTGTCATAGCAGGCATAGACAGAGTGAATACTAGTCACAGCTTTGTCTTATCATTTGTGAACAACACAAAAATAAGCACAAAAGTTGGTTTTGTATTAGACATGGAAAATTTACAAGCAGACTTCAACAAAATCTTGCATTCAGCTGTAGAAAATATAACGCTTAATAGTGACAAATTGCAACTGCTTAGCTATGGAAAGAATAAAGGACTCAAAGGATGCAATGGTACAAAACATGGGAGAACCATTTCACAGAACAAAAAATAACATATAAAGGCCTTGGGTATAATAACAGTGATTTATCTATCAGAGAACACAGCAAGAAAAATGCTGCATAAGCTAGAAAAATGTCAGGGATGATAATGAGAACTTTCTAAACGAGAGGAAAAAATGCCAATGCTGTTTCACTGAGAATACAGTTCAGTGCTGAAAACTCTGTTCAAAGCAGTAGATATATCAACCCTGGAAAAGATAAACTGCATACTGCCTGAAAGGAGCCAATAAAGCATGCAAACTACTGGGAATGTTTCAAACAACTTGAAATGTACTCTGATGCAAAGAAAGAGAGAAATATCTGATAATATTACAGGGAATTCAGGGAAATCGGTTATTTTTATATAGCAGAACTTGAGTACTGGAAATGGGAAGTACAATGCCTGCACTTGAAAGGAGGGGTTTGGGATATTGGCAGTTTGGAAGTATCTTTTTATATGATTCTAAACTGTTGTATCTGGGCACCTCTGCAAAAACAGTGATTATGTATGAGTGAGGTGAATGTGTTGAATGATGATTAAAGTATTTTCTTTTTGGGTCACCCTGCCTCTGTGGGAGATGGATAACTTGTTGAAAAAAAAATATATATATAGGGAAGATATTTTAAAGCCTAATCCCAAATATACACCCTACTATAACCTACTGGAGTGAGAGATACAGGAAAAAGCATAAAACAGACCCAGTGAAAGTAGGGGATGACATGACCACCATAAAAAAATAATATGCCAACATCTGTGGTTGAAGACTATTCGATCTACAACCAGCTGATATCAGAAATATTATCAGAACAAGTGCAGAAGTATTCAAGAGGAAACTGGATCAATACCTCCACTAAGTGCCAGATCAACCAGACTGCTTTGGCAATATGGGCCAGTGGGACACTAACAGCAACAGCCTGGTTGAACCGGCAATAAATAGAAAAGCCTGGCTCCAGGTTGAGCCTATGAGGGTGTAAAAATTCTCAAAACCAGTGGTACTTCAGTGCATGAGAAGTTAAGGAACCTCTGGAACAGAAGAATAGGCACTCCAATTTAGCAGAGGCATCGCTAGGGTTGGTGTCACCCGGGACGGCATCTTTGGTGTCACCCCCATGAAATCCAAGGGTGGGGGAATAGGGGAAGTAAACTCCAGTTACATCACTACTGCATGACCAGTGACTAAAGTTTAGCAATGAGAATGTTTAAAGGCCATAAACTGAACTTTATTATTGATAAAATAAATAATCATAGTAATATTGAGGAAACAAACTCAAATACCACTTTGAGTATAGGCAACAGATCCTACATTTATTCATCTCCAACAATGAAAAAAGAAAACTTGAAAAATAAAGAAAAACACTAGTTCCGATTTGACCTTGAGTACAGGTAACATCTCAATGAATCTGAAATTTCATTTCCTTGCCTTCAATCCTGCAAAATCATCTATCACATCATCAAAATCAATGATTTTCCCTATATAGGCCTATTTGTACTTTGCAATTCTATAATAGGCTATATAGAAATGAAGAATTTTTTTCTTATGTTGTTGCAGCACTGTTTTTGTCATTAGTGTTACTTTCTTTAGAGAGACTATGGTGTCACCTGGGGTGGACCGCACCCCCCCCCCCTCATGAGGCCCCTGCTACTTAGCATGTAGTGTTTCATCTAAGGAAAGCTGAAACCATTTTAAAATCATATAATTCATAAAAATACACTATAAATACTTAATATAGAAAATTTTTACTATATGTAAATTGCATGCATGAGCGTGTTCGATAGGAGTGAATGGAGACAAATGGTATTTGGGACCTGATGATCTGTTGGAGTGTGAGCAGGGTAATATTTAGTGAAGGGATTCAGATAAACTGGTTATTTTTATATAGCTGGACTTGAGTCCTGGAAATGGGAAGTACAATGCCTGCACTCTAAAGGAGGGGTTTTGGGATATTAGCAGTTTGGAGGGATATGTTGTGTATCTTTATACGTATATGATTCTAAACTGTTGTGTTCTGAGCACCTCTGCAAAAACAGTGATTATGTGTGAGTGAGGTGAAAGTGTTGAATGATGATGAAAGTATTTTCTTTTTGGGGATTTTCTTTCTTTCTGGGTCACCCTGCCTCAGTGGGAGATGGCCGACTTGTTAAAAAAAAAAAAAGTAAATTGTTGTTAAGGATAAGTAAATTAACTTTATTTAAAATAATTTTTAAATAAGACTTAAATTTCAATAACTGGACAATATAATTATTGTAGTTTAAAATGCCATCCAGGCAGTTTCTATTAAAGAGGTTTTACTATCTCCAAACACAACACAATAATTGTGGCAATACACATTTTCCAAGCCAGTCTAATCACAATCATTCAATACAACAATCAATTCTCATTTGACATGACAGGTTAAACTGCCCATACATTCATACTATACATAACAAAAAAAGTTATTGGAATGAATCCTTAACATAATGCATCATTTCACTTGCATGTAATACTGTACTCTAAAATCCACACAACTTTATAAAAAGGCATTGTTACTTAGCATATAAGTAACTTTAGTTTGAGACACTAAGATGAATTATCACTGCATTATTTATTTGTACACAATTATTCTTAAGACTTCATTTGAACCATCAATTGTTAACAATATCAACTGGGAATAAAGTCAATTTTTCTCACCCTAAGTACTTACTGGCATCATGGATGAAAATACATTACTTGAATCTGGTTTTGATTATATATTAAATCCCTCACTTTTGCTATCAAAAATTAAGTGCAATTCCTGAAGGCCACAGGAAATATGCCTATATCTGCCTTAACAATTCTAATTGCATAAAAATAAACCACAAATGATAAGCACCACAAAATCCCTGTGATATTTCCAACAAATAATTATCAGTGAAGAAAATGTATAGTATTGTAGCAATTACAAGACTGGAATAAGGCACTGTTCATCCATTAGCTCTGATGAACAGAATGAACATAAAAATAATCCTGACTCATTATAACTTTCACTTGAGCATGGTGCCCCATAAAAATAATAGTTTGTCAAGTACAGTATAATAATTATCAACTTGGAGATTTGTAAATAATCTTTATTAGGTATCTTTATTGCAGAGACACTTTGCCAACCAGTGGCTTTATCAATCCAATACAGAGAATAGTCCTGGAGATAAAGGAAGACATGCAGAAGTCTGAGGCAATCAGTCTCTAAGCCTTGATCTGAGGTGTTCAGTCCATCAGTCTTGATAAATCTAAAGTAGGTGCCAGAAGATGGAGAATATTGTTTTTAAATTTCTTAACATAAAGCATAAACCTGTGTGGGTCATTCAGCACAAAGTGTGATGGAAGTTTGATCCTACATCTGTTAATCAGCCAGCCAGGCTAAGGGAAGAAATCTCAAGACTGATGGAGTGAACACCTCCAATCAAGGCTGAGGAACTCATCCCTTTTCTAACTACTACTTCATGACTTCCCCCTCTCAAGGAAGGTTCCTTGATGCTGGTGAGGGGCTCCTGATCTAGGGAATTGGATCTGTGCTCCAGTTCCCTGAATTAAGCCTGAATACCTTCCACATAGCCCCCCTATGGGTTTAGTGTTTTCCCCTTGATTCTAATAATAATAATTCATGTCTTCCACCATATCCAGGACTATTTTCTGTATCAGACTGATTAAGCCACTGGATGGCAAAACTTCTCCACACTAAAGGTACCCCGAGTGTTGCACATATTTCTTATTCATTTACCAAACAGATTATAAAGCCCATATTCCCCATCAGGCATGAGTGCAGTGATACACTATAGTACCCATTTATGAAGTCACAGCACAAAGTTTTACTTGCCAACCTAGGACAAGACACTTCACATACACTTCAAGAACTGCTTCTATTAACAATAAGCAATATTCGTCATAAAATTTCTCCAATATTAATGTACACACATCAGTGTTCCCAAAACTTTAATGTTGCTAATGTGAATGAGCACATAGTACTTTGCATTAACAGAGGCAGTCCAATTTAAAAATGTTTATAGTTACTCTTAAACAGATATCATTAATATTTAAAACTCAACAACAACCACTGTTCTTTAATATATCTTTTAAATGGGGTTGTAAATGAAGTAAATACTAGGGATGTTGGGGAGAGACAAGATTAAAAAGTAATGAATCTGATACGAAGTGGGAGGTGTCACAGTTGCTCTTTACTGATGCTGTTCTTTTGGGAAACTCTAAAGCGAAGTTACAAATGTTGGTGGAAGAGTTTGGGAGGGTGTGAAAAAGTGAAATTAAAGTGAATACAAAAATGAACAAAGTGATGAGAGTAACAAATAAGTTTAGATAATTTTTTTTTATCATATTAGCAAAAGAGAGGAAAAGAAAGGAAGTCAATGTAATTAGATATTTGGGAGTGGATGTGTAGGTAGATGGGCCCATGAAAAATGAGCTGAACCACACAATAGAATATAAATGAAGGTAAAAAAATTTACATGGAGTGTTTAAGTGCCTATGGCAAGAAAGTTTATGGAAAGAAAAAGCAGAGTGTACCAGAATATAGTGAAACCAACATTTTTTTAAATGGGTGTGAAGCATGGGCTTTAAATATTGTAGTGGAGGTTAGAGGTGGTGCATATGTCATGTTTGAGAGCAATGTGTGGTGTAAAAATTATGAAAGAAACCCAAGTAGCAATCAGAAGTGTGTGGGGGTTACAAATGGTATTATTCAAAGGGCAGAGGAGGGGTTGTTGAAGTGGTTTTTGGCATTTAGAGAGGTTGGATCAGAAAAGGATGATCAAAAGGCTGTATAAATCCAGGGTACAAGGGTAGGTGTTATCGAAGGAAAGGGTGGAGAGAGGATGTGAAAGTGGTTTTAAGTGGTAGGGGTTTGAATATCCAGTAAGTGTGTGTGTTAGCATTTTAGATTTGAGTGCACTGAGGCAAGTGGTTTTAGGGATGACATGCTACTGAAGTGTGAACAAGGCAACATTAAGAGAAATTGGTTAGTCAAATGTGAGTCCTGGAGATGGGAAATAAAGTGCCTTTACTTTGAAGGACTGGTGGGGATGTTACTATTCAGAGTGTTATTTGAATTGTGATGTCTGTAATTTCTGGCAATAACTGAATAAGTGATAGAGAAATTATCCCTATTTTTTGGGGTGGGGTTTTATCCTACCTTGGTGGGCGATGATGTATGTATGCAAGTGTGTGCACACATGTGTATGTGTGGGAAGTGTGTGTGTGCACATGTGTATTTATATGTGCACACATAAACATACATATACATATAAAACTCATGTTTGGGACCTCCAAATACTTTGCTCTGGTAAGTCCATCTTATCATTTAGCCATCACATGCCAGGGCAAGCGTGTAGCCCTTGTCTTTTACCAACCCAAAACATTGCTGGATGGTTCGGTGTCGTGCAATCCATTCTATCTGGCACTGAACCCCTGATAAACCTAGGCAACTTGTGATAGTTGACACAACCTCCTCATCCACAATTTCTGAAAAAATGGTGGACCACTTTACCAAGAATGAAACTGAATACTAACAGATAATACCAAATAAAATTAGTTAGTTTCTTAGGTCTAATATAAGGTAAATATAAACAAACCTGCTACTGACGCATATGATCGCGTATCACCTGTACCAGTCATTATTTCAGTAAACTGTTTATGTTTAACTAGGATTTTTTTTACCTGTTATTTTTCAATGATGATTAGAACAAAATTTAATAATGATAACTATAAGCTTGTGAAGATCAAAATGTTTAGTGAGGAATAAGATGTAACCAGTGAGTACATGTTTGCAACTATGATAGATGCAACAGGTAAGCTGTCCAGAGAAGACAAGAAAGTAGCAGTTCAGAGACAATTTGGCATTATGCAAATATAGCAGCCATGATATGAAAGCTCTGAATTCCTTCATTTCATTAATTCTCCCATTACTGGCCAAACTTAAGATCCCAACTAATTCTTACTATTAAGCAGACATCAAGATCAAGTCTTATTCCTCACTGATGGTAACTTGAATTCCACAATTCAATCCTTTAATTAAGACTGAAAATGGAGCTGTAATAAAATTTGAGAGAACAAAATCAATATGTGGAGGAAAGATTACCTGTACATATAAAAAAGAAACATTCTTACCCACTCCAAAGCATTACACATGTACAATAATGTTGAGAACCAATGAGATGCTCTATAATGAAGATTAAGCAGAAGCTCCAATGAGATCTAACCTAGATTGGAAAACTTAAATAATAAAAAAAAGAATCAAATGAAGATGCAATTTCTATTAAGACAGTACCTGATGAGAAGCATTAGTTTGAGCAAGCTTGATTAGATTGGTAAGTGCTCAAAATATGTTCCTTTGGAGAGCAGTTGCCCTTGTTCTGTGGATGCTGAAGATTGCAAGGGTAGAGATTTTCATGAGAGAAACCGTTAGATTTTGTACTGGGCATAGGACATGATGTCTAATGGAGAGGATCCAAACTAGATAAAGAGACCTTGTGGTAGATGAGGAGGCTCTTTCTCTTGCCAGTTTTAAACTTGATCCAATGCAGCTTCTTGACAAACTTCATCAAAAAGTCCTGCCTAGAGAGAGCAAAATGTTCACATTTATTCCCAAACTAATGGAATAAGAAATGAGGCTTTCATAGTAGTCAATCCATAAAATGACTTACTAGAAAACAAACTTGCTTAAAGCAAAGCTGGACTGAAAGGCCCTTTAGGAAAAACTAGTGCATAAGCAGGACTGAAGAAGAATTTCATTAAAAGTTGAGCATACCAGATGACAAGGCAAAGTTGAGGTGTCTTCACAATACTAAAAGAAGTTAAAAAGAAATTAAAAGAGGCTATGTAGGGCCTGCATAAAGATATTCCAAGAGAAACTTAACTGTGAGCCAAAAAGCCACATTGTAGAGAAATTTCTCCAGAATCCAAGTTACATGGTAGGTAAAAACAAGACTGTACTGATATGAAACCATTTCAGACCCAACCCTTTGCTAGAAAAGGCTTTGGGATTTAAAAATGAACACTGGTAACTTAGAATAAGTCTTCCCTTGTTTGGAAGGAAGGACGGTATAACAAAACCTATGATGCTGTCCAGCCTTTGAAACCCTTTTATCATAAAGCCAAGGAAACCAAAGTTAAAAATTAAACTGACTTGCACAAAAACCAATTCAGAGAAAAGATTTCAACCCCCTATAAAAGCTGTAAAAAAAAAAAAAAAAAAAAAAAAAATCTCCAACCTGGTGCTCTTTACATCAGTGAAATACTTTTCTGGAAAAAGCCTGAGAAAAAAATCAATACAGAATTATTTACTTCAGTAATAATTCTGAAGGAGTATACAGATTACAACAGGAGAATCTTAATATCTTTTTTCCAATTATACTCTATACCCATCTCTTTTCCCAGTTGAGAGAGGGACATGTCTGAAAAGGAAACTCTGGAACAGAAAGACCAGAAACTCTTTAAATGTTGAGAGTGTCTAAGGATCTGTATGATTTCCTGAAATGTAAGAAAGAATATACAGGAATCTCTAAAAATTCACGAGGGGTTTTGTTCTCAGAGGTCCTGCTAAACTAACAACTGTAAAAAAAATGCAAAATTATCTGCATATCAAATTTTACTTCAGATTTGGGCTCATTCTGTGTTTCAGAAACATTAATCTCTGTAATACATTACTAGTGAACCATTGATCATAATTTAAATGAAATTTATTGTTACTTTTTAATTTAGAGGTTGTCTTCCAAGCCTGAAAAAAATGGGTACTGCCAGAAAACCAATGGATAATCAAAACTCTTCATAGATTGCTCATCTATAAAAATAATGGATAATCAATACCTGTAAAAAGGAAACCCAGGAATTTGTAAGGACAACTGTATTTTGCTGGGCTATAATTAGCCATTTGAAAAACTTAGTTATGCAAAGCATAAAAATTACAAGGATATGGACTGAGTGTAAATGTTTAATCATTAATTACAGTAATCATTTCTGAAATTCATGATAAATGTGTTTCTTCGAGAATTCTGACCTGAACATTGAACAAGGTAGCAAATTAGCATCCAAATAATATTCTAACCTCAGACTGTCCAATTAGTGAAGACAGAAAAGTTCTTTAAAATATCACTTTTCATCATCATTCACACAATATCACTGTCTTTGCAGAGGTGCCCAGATATGACTGTAGATGTCACTTCAAACAGCCAATATCCCAAACCCTTCCTCTGAAGTGCAGGCATTGTACTTGCCACTTCCACTCTCTCCTTTAAACATATTTTGAAAAAAAATTCTCAAGTTGGTTTTTAAATTGTGTCTTGTGCCAAGTCTAAAAAAAAAAATGTACATCATGTCAATGTGAGGAGGGGGAAGGTAGACAGGAGAACAAAACAGTAGTAAAGGTATGAGTAAGTGGAGGTTCATAACATGTATTTCAGTTTAAACAGTAGCAGGCTGCATGGGTGGTGGTTGGTGGGAGGGTAAAAGGAAAATGTATATATAACTTCTTCTCATATCTTATTTAACTAATTGCATTTATTTTTGGTATACGATCATTTGGTGCCTATCTGGTATGTTCATAATTTTTTGGTAAAAATAAGAAGAGAAATGCTGATTTTCCATAATTTTTGAATTGTATTGGGATTATAACTGAATTTTGGATTACATTTTTGTTCTTAGCTACTTTTTTTTATCAAATTCACAAAATTTGTTTTGTACATACAGTGGTACCCCGAGTTTCGTACAGCTCCCAACTCGAACAATTATGTAAGTGTATTATTGTAAGTGCTTTTTTAAGTGTATTTTTGGGGGTCTGAAATGGACTAATCTAATTTACAGTATTCCTTATGGGAACAAATTCATTTGGTAACAGCACTCTAACAGCCTTCTGGAACGAATTATGGCCGAAACTCGGGGTACCACTGTAAAGGATCATTTTGTAATTGTTTTACATGATGGTAGGACTGCTGATGTCTTTTTTTGTCTCATAAACATGCAAGATTTCAGGTATGTCTTGCTACTTCTACTTACATTCAGGTCACACTACACATGCATGTACAAGCATATATATACACACCCTTCTGGGTTTTCCTCTATTTTTCTTACTAGTTCTTGTTCATGTTTATTTCCACTTATCTCCATGGGGAAGTGGAACAGAATTCTTCCTCCATAAGCCATGCATGTTGTAAGAGGCAACTAAAATGCCAGGAGCAAGGGGCTAGTAACCCCTTCTCCTGTATATACAGTGGACCCCCGCATAACGATCACCTCCGAATGCGACCAATTATGTAAGTGTATTTATGTAAGTGTGTTTGTACGTGTATGTTTGGGGGTCTGAAATGGACTAATCTACTTCACAATATTCCTTATGGGAACAAATTCGGTCAGTACTGGCACCTGAATATACTTCTGGAGTGAAAAAATATCGTTAACCGGGGGTCCACTGTATTACTAAATATAAAAGGAGAAACTTTTGTTTTTCCTTTTGGGCCACCCTGCCTCAGTGGGATACGGCCAGTGCGTTGAAAGAAAGATGACCATTTTGTGCATGTGTGGTAAGCTAATATTTTTTGGACACACTGGTTTTAAAATGTACAATTTGCAGTCTCATGAGGTCATTGTACAAGTAGAAAATGCTTGTTAAACAGAGAGGTAGAGGTAATTTTTTGTTAGCTAATCTAAATTATGTTAAATGAATGTTTGATGAGTGGGGGATCAATTGCACTGCAGTACAATTAATGTTAATTTTTGCATTTCCACTCCTCTAACATAATTTTGGAAGTAAAGATTAGATTTTTCCCTTGTTTTAACTCATTTTTGAAGAACAAGACCAGAATTAGAGAAAAATTATAAATAAGGAGCACTTACAGTCAGTGCGATGGCCTAGACATACTGACTGTTATGGAGGTTTCTGCACTGTTGCATAATAAGGTATTGTGGACAAGGGCAACATAATTTTATAAAGGTATTGTTGACAAATGTGCCATAATTTTATAAATAATGTTAAAGGATCAGTTATAGAAGGAGAAGAGGTAATATAAATTCAAGGATTATGTGGATTAAAATAAGGGTCAGATGCAAAAAGTGGGTTATAAGTGTGTATGCACCTGGGGAAGAGAGAAGTGTAGTGGGGGGATTATAAACACGCTAGATAACAGGGATATCTTGCTACTCCTACTTACACTTTGGTCACACTTCACAGACACGCACATGCATATACAGTGGAGCCCCGCATAACGATATTAATCCGTTCCTGAGAGCTCATTGTTATGCGAAATTATCGTTATGCGAATGAATTTTCCCCACAAGAAATAATAGAAATCAAATTAATCCGTGCAAGACACCCCAAAGTATGAAAAAAAAATTTTTATCACATGAAATATTAATTTTAATACACACAAACTAAAAAAGGCATGCACAATTACATGACACTTACCTTTATTGAAGATCTGGTGATGATTGATGGGATGGGAGGAGGAGAGAGTCTTAGTGTTTAGAAGGGGAATCCCCTTCCATTAAGACTTGAGGTGTCAAGTCCTTTTCTGGGGTTACTTCCCTTCTTTTAATGCCACTAGGACCAGCTTCAGAGTCACTGGACTTCTGTCGCACAACATATCTGTCCATAGTGGCCTGTACCTCTCGTTCCTTTATGACTTCCCTAAAGTGTTTCACAACATTGTCAGTGTAATAGTCACCAGCACGGCTTGCAATAGCTGTGTGAGGGTGATTTTCATCCATAAAGGTTTGCACTTTCAGCCACATTGCACAGATTTCCTTAATCTTTGTAGTAGGCAACTTCTTCAATTTCTCTCTCCCCTCCTCCGAACCACTTTCCTCAGGTCTGGCCTCTTGCTGTTGAAGTTGATCTAGCAGCTCATCAGTGGTTAGTTCTTCATTGTCCTCCTCCACCAACTCTTCCACATCATCCCCACTAACCTCCAACCCCAAGGACTTTCCCAATGCCACAGTGGATTCCTCAACTGGCATACTCCTCTCAGGGTTAGCCTGAAACCCTTCAAAATCCCTTTGATCTACACATTCTGGCCACAGTTTTTTCCAAGCAGAGTTCAAGGTCCTCTTAGTCACTCCCTCCCAAGCCTTACCTATAAGGTTTACACAATTGAGGATATTAAAGTGCTCTCTCCAAAACTCTCTTAGAGTCAGTTGAGTTTCTGAGGTCACTACAAAGCACCTTTCAAACAGAGCTTTTGTGTACAGTTTCTTGAAGTTTGCAATAACCTGCTGGTCCATGGGCTGCAGGAGAGGAGTGGTATTAGGAGGCAAAAACTTCACCTTAATGAAGCTCATGTCCCCATAAAGTCGCTCTGCCACGTCTGTAGGATGACCAGGGGCATTATCTAACACCAGGAGGCACTTAAGGTCTAATTTCTTTTCAGTTAGGTAATCTTTCACATTGGGGGCAAATGCATGGTGTAACCAGTCATAGAAAAAGTCCCTAGTGACCCATGCCTTACTGTTTGCCCTCCACAGCACACACAAATTAGCCGTGAGGATATTCTTTTGCCTGAACGCTCTGGGAGTTTCTGAGTGATACACTAATAAAGGCTTCACTTTGCAATCACCACTAGCATTGGAACACATCAACAGAGTAAGCCTGTCTTCCATAGGCTTATGTCCTGGGAGTGCCTTTTCCTCCTGAGTAATGTAGGTCCTGCTTGGCATTTTCTTCCAAAACAGGCCTGTTTCATCACAATTAACCCTATATATATATATATATATATATATATATATATATATATATATATATATATATATATATATATATATATATATATATATATATATATTATATATATATATATATATACATAAATATATATATATAAATATATATATATAAATATATATATATATACAGTGGACCCCCGCATAACGATTACCTCCGAATGCGACCAATTATGTAAGTGTATTTAAGTAAGTGCGTTTGTACGTGTATGTCTGGGGGTCTGAAATGGACTAATCTACTTCACAATATTTCTTATGGGAACAAATTCGGTCAGTACTGGCACCTGAACATACTTCTGGAGTGAAAAAATATCGTTAACCGGGGGTCCACTGTATGTATGTATGTATGTGTATGTATATATATATATATATATATATATATATATATATATATATATATATATATATATATATATATATATATATATATATATATATATATATATATAGAGGCACTGTCAAGAAATTTTAATGAAAATAAGAACAAATTTTGGAGTGAGTTAAACAAGTTAAGAAAGCCTAGGTAACGAGTAGGGGAGTTAGTAGATGGGGAGATGGAGGTTTTGGGTTGATGGCGAGAATATTTTGAGGAACTTTTAAATGTCGACAAAGAATGGGAGGCGGTAATTTCAAGCACTGGCCAGGGAGGTATACCATCTTTTAGGAGTGAAGAAGAGAAGGATGTGAGTGTGGGGGAGGTGCATGAGGCATTACGTAGAATGAAATGGGGTAAAGCAGCTGGAACTGATAGGATCATGACAGAAATGTTAAAAGCAGGGGGGGATATAGTGTTGGAGCGGTTGGTATTTTTATTTAATAAATACCATTCGTCTAATACGCTCACGCACGCCTGCTGGAAGTCCAAGCCCCTCACCCACAAAATCTCCTTTACCCCCTCCCTCAAACTTTTTCAAGGATGACCCCTACCCCGCCTTCCTTCCCCTACAGATTTATACGCTCTCCATGTCATTCTACTTTGATCCATTTTCTCTAAATGACCAAACCACCTCAACAACCCCTCTTAAGCCCTCTGACTAATACTTTTATTAACTCCACACCTTCTCCTAATTTCCACACTCTGAATTTTCTGCATAACATTCACATCACACATTGCCCTTAGACAGGACATCTCCTCTGCCTCCAACCGCCTCCTTGCTGCAGCATTTACAACCCAAGCTTCACACCCATATAAGTGTTGGTACTACTATACTTTGATACATTCCCTTCTTTGCCTCCATAGATAACGTTTTTTGTCTCCACATATACCTTGACGCACCACTCGCCTTTTTTCCTTCATCAATTCTATAATTAACCTCATCCTTCATAAATCCATCCACTGACACATCAACTCCCTAGTATCTGAAAAGATTCACTTCTTCCATACTCCTCCTACCCAATTTGATATCCCATTTTTATTTATCTAAATCATTTGATACCCTCATCACCTTACTCTTTTCTATGTTCACTTTCAACTTTCTACAGTGGAACCTCTACTTGTGAGCATGTCCACGTGCGAGTTTTTCCAAATACGAGCAGTCGATGGGTCGATTTTTTGCTTCCATACGCAAGCAAAATTTCCGTAAGCGAGCAGACCTCAAGGCAGGTTCCTTGACACTAGTGACGGGCTCTTGCTCTTGATCTCAGGAATTGTATCTCATTTGTTTGTTGGACTATCTTACTGAAACTTGGGCAATGTATGATAGAAAGATGCTTCTTAATGTACACCAAAAATGAAAGAAATCTTAGCATAAATAATGGAGTTCACTTCTCAGCAATTAGCCACCCCTTAGTGTTAATTTCGAATGGTTTTTATGGTTGTATTCTTGTCTTTTTGGTCTCATTTGATAGAATGGAAGATACGTTACAGAAATAGATATGATTTTGATTGCTTTCACGACGAAAAGTACCTTGAGATTGAGCTCAACGTAGGAGAAATGGTCCATTGCTTGGCTATGTTTCAGAGTAAACAAATGACATCATTGTCCATTACAATATGCAGTCGTGAATGGGTTGACATTATTTATACAATTATTGCAATGAGGAATAACACTAAATCTTATATTTTTTGTAAGAATAAAAATTACAAATTATTTAATAATAATAATAATAATAATAATCATAATAATAATAATAATAATAATAATAATAATAATAATATATAATATGTGAATGCAGCAGCGAGGAGGCAGTTGGAGGCAGTGGAGATGTCCTGTCTAAGGGCAATGTGTGGTGTAAATATTATGCAGAAAATTCGGAGTGTGGAAATTAGGAGAAGGTATGGAGTTAATAAAAGTATTAGTCAGAGAGCTGAAGAGGGGTTGTTGAGGTGGTTTGGTCATTTAGAGAGAATGGATCAAAGTAGAATGACATGGAGAGCATTTAAATCTGAAGGAGAAGGAAGGCGAGGTAGGGGTCGTCCTCGAAAAGGTTGGAAGGAAGGGGTAAGGGAGGTTTTGTGGGCGAGGGGCTTGGACTTCCAGCAGGCGTGCATGAGTGTGTTCAATAGGAGTGAATGGAGACGAATGGTATTTGGGACCTGACGATCTGTTGGAGTGTGAGCAGGGTAATATTTAGTGAAGGGATTCAGGGAAACCAGTTATTTTTATATAGCCGGACTTGAGTCCTGGAAATGGGAAGTACAGTGCCTGCGCTCTAAAGGAGGGGTTTTGGGATATTAGCAGTTTGGAGGGATATTTTGTGTATCTTTATACGTACAGTATTTGCTTCTAAACTGTTGTGTTCTGAGCACCTCTGCAAAAACAGTGATTATGTGTGAGTGAGGTGAAGGTGTTGAATGATGACGAAAGTATTTTCTTTTTTGGGGATTTTCTTTCTTTTTGGGTCACCCTGCCTCGGTGGGAGAGGGCCGACTTGTTGAAAAAAAAAAAAATATGTATAATATTATCCCTTTGACTCGCGGCCGTATATATACGTCTTACGAGGTACCGTGTTTGACGTATATATACTCATAAATTCTAGCGGCTTCAAATCAAGCAGGAGAAAGCTGGTAGGCCCACATGTGAGAGAATGGGTCTGTGTGGTCAGTGTGCACCATACAAAAAAAAATCCTGGAGCACGCAGTGCATGATGAGAAAAAAAAACTCCGACCGTTTTTTTAATTAAAATGCAGACTTTGTGGTCTATTTTCGTATAGTATTTATGGTTGTTTTCTCGTTTTCTTGGTCTCATTTGATAGAATGGAAAACATATTATAGAAACAGAGGTGATTTTGATTGATTTTACTATATAAAAAGAACCTAGAAATGGAGCTCAAAGTAGGGGAAATGTTTGATTTTTGCCAATGTTCAAAAGTAAACAAATGATGCATTTGTCCAATAAATGTCCAACTAGCCATTCTAATATGCAGTCATGAATGGGTTGATGTTATTTATACAATTATTACAGTATTGCAGTAGTCTGCATAATAGTAAGTCTTCTATTTTTTGTTTGAATAAAAATTCAAAATAGAAAGCAAGAGTAATATCAGAGGGGCCTGGAGAAATGACTGTTGAGCAAAGAAAATGTTATTTTAGGGCCAGGAATGTCGGCATTGTTCATTCTGGACCTTATTTTGAAATTGTCATATATTTTAGTTTTCGTGAAATTGGCCAAATTGCAAATTTCTGACCACATTATTAGGTAGTTGAAATTGGTAAATAGGCAGTTTCTTGTACTCAATCGATAGAAAAAATGGAGTTCTAAAGAAATAGCTATGAGTTTGGGCGACTGGAACAATGAAATTAGCCCAAAATAGGGCTCAAAGTGGGCGAAGTCGCTGATTTGTAAACAGCGCCGAGGTCACTAAATTCGCGAGAGCATAATTCCGTCAGTTTTCCATAAAATTTCGTTTTTTTTGGTATCATTACAATTGGGAAAAGGTTCTCTATCATTTCATAAGAAAAAATCATTTTTTTTTTTTTAAATTTTGCGACACCAGGAGACACCTCAGGATTGGGGGTTGCGACAGTCAAAGGGTTAACATGTATAATAATAATGCATATAATAATAATAGTATAATAATAACAATATAATACAATAATAATATGTACAGTAGTAGGTTGGTAGACAGCAACCACCCAGGGAGGTACTACCGTCCTGCCAAGTGAATATAAAACAAAAGCCTGTAATTGTTTTACATGATGGTAGGATTGCTGGTGCTTTTTTGTCTGTCTCATAAATATGCAATATTACAGGTATGTCTTGCTACTTCTACTTACACTTAGGTCACACTACACATACATGTACACGTTTATTTATACACACTCATCTGAGTTTTCTTTGATTTTATCTTAATAGTTCTTGGTCTTATTACTTTTCCTTTTATATCCATGGGGAAGTGGAATAAGAATCTTTCCTCCGTAAGCCATGCGTGTTGTAAAAGTCAACTAAAATGCCAGGAACAATGGGCTAGTAACCCCTTTTCCTGTAAAGATTACTAAAAAGAATTAGAAGAAAATTGTCAAAGTGGGAAGTGTGAATGTGCGTGGATGTTGTGCAAATGATAAGAAAAGAGATGATTGTGGATGTTATGAATGAGAAGAAGCTGGTTTTAAGTGAAACAAAGCTGAAGGGGGTGGGAGAGTTTCAGTGGAGAGGAATAAATGGGATTAGGTCAGGGGTTTCAAATAGAGTTAGAGCTAAAGAAGGAGTAGCAATAATGTTGAAGGATAAGATATGGCAGGAAAAGAGGGACTATAAATGTATTAATTCAAGGATTATGTGGAGTAAAATAAAGGTTGGATGTGAAAAGTGGGTTATAGTAAGTGTATATGCACCTGGAGAAGAGAGAAGTGTAGAGGAGAGAGAAAGATTTTGGAACAATACAATACAATACAATACAATATTTAAAGATTTTGGAAATGTTGAGTAAATGCGTGGGGAGTTTTGAACCAAGTGAGAGTACTTGTGGTTGGGGATTTCAATGCTAAAGTGGGCAAAAATGTTGTGGAGGGAGTAGTAGGTAAATTTGGGGTGCCAGGGCTAAATGTAAATGGGGAGCCTTTAACCCTTTGAGGGTTTTGGTCGTACTAGTACGTCTTACGCGTAGGGGTTTTTGACGTACTAGTACTCATAAATTCTAGCGGCCTCAAATCTAGTGGGAGAAAGCTGGTAGGCCTTCATATGAAAGAATGGGTCTATGTGGTCAGTGTGCACAGTCTAAAAAAAATCCTGCAGCACACAGTGCATAATGAGAAAAAAAAAACTTTGACCATTTTTTTTTTAATAAATCAGCGACTTTGCAGTGTATTTTCGTATGGTATTTATTGTTGTATTCTAGTTTTCTTGGTCTCATTTTATAGAATGGAAGACATATTACAGAAATTGAGATGATTTTGACTGGTTTTACAATGAAAGGTGCCTTGAAATTGAGCTCAAAGTAGCAGAAATGTTCGATTTTTACCAAACTTCAAAAGTAAACAAATCGTGCCAAGCGTGCAATACACGTCAACTGGTGAGTCTAATATTCTTTCACAAGTGCACCAATAATATTTATACCATTTTTTACACTAATGCAGTAGTCTGCATAACAGTAAATCTTATATTTTTTGTGAAAATAAAAATTCAAAGTGGAAAGCAAAAGAATATAAGAGGGGCCTTGAGACATGACTAATGACTAGAGGAAATGTCATTTTAGTGCCAGGAATGTCTTTCTTGTTTATTCTGGACCCTATTCGGAAATTGGCATTTTTTGAAATTTGTGTGAAATTGGCAAAATTGCTAAATTCTTACCACTGTACTGGATAGTTGAATTTCATAAATGGGTGATTTCTTGCACCCACTCGATAGAAAAAATGGAGTTCTAGCGAAATATTCATGTTTTTTGTCGACTAGTACAGTGAAATTGGCCGAAAATGAGGCTCAAAGTGGGCAAAATCGCCGATGCGTAAACATCGCCAAGACCGCTAACTTTGCGAGAACATAATTCCGTAAGTTTTCTATGAAATTTCAAACTTTTGGTGTCTTTATGATCGGGAAAAGATTCTCTATCTTTTCATAAGAGAAAATAATTTTTTTTTTTTTAAATTTGGCCGACCCTGAGAACGAGTTTCGGAGAGGGCCTGTCGACCCTCAAAGGGTTAATTGAGCTATGTGTAGAAAGAGATTTGGTAATAAATAATACATATTTTATGAAAAAGAGGATAAATAAATATACAAGGTATGATGTAACACGTAATGAAAGTACTTTGTTAGATTATGTATTGGTGGATAAAAGGTTAATGGGTAGGCTCCAGGATGTACATGTTTATAGAGGGGCAACTGATATATCGGATCATTATTTAGTTGTAGCCACAGTTAGAGTAAGAGGTAGATGGGACAAGAAGGTGGCAACACCAAGTAGGAGGGAAGTGAAAGTGTATAAACTAAGAGAGCAGGAAGTTCGGGTGAGATATAAGCGACTATTGGCAGAAAGGTGGGCTAGTGCAAAGATGAGTAGTGGGGGGGGTTGAAGAGGGTTGGATGAGTTTTAAAAATGCAGTATTAAAATGTGGGGCAGAAGTTTGTGGTTATAGGAGGGTGGGGGCAGGAGAAAAGAGGAGTGATTGGTGGAATGATGAAGTAAAGGGTGTGATAAAAGAGAAAAAGTTAGCTTATGAGAGGTTTTTACAAAGCAGAAGTGTTATAAGAAGAGCAGAGTACATGGAGAGTAAAAGAAAGGTGAAGAGAGTGGTGAGAGAGTGCAAAAGGGGAGCAGATGATAGAGTGGGAAAGGCAATGTCAAGAAATTTTAATGAAAATAAGAGAAAATTTTGGAGTGAGTTAAACAAGCTAAGAAAGCCTAGGGAGCGAATGGATTTGTCAGTTAAAAACAGAGTAGGGGAGTTAGTAGATGGTTAGAGGGAGGTATTAGGTAGATGGCGAGAATATTTTGAGGAACTTTTAAATGTTGAGGAAGAAAGGGAGGCAGTAATTTCATGCACTGGCCAGGGAGGTGTACCATCTCTTAGGAGTGAAGAAGAGCAGAATGTAAGTGTGGGGGAGGTATATGAGGCATTACGTAGAATGAAAGGGGGTAAAGCAGCTGGAACTGATGGAATCATAACAGAAATGTTAAAAGCACGGGGGGGATATAGTGTTGGACTGGTTGGTACTTTTGTTTAATAAATGTATGAAAGAGGGGAAGGTAAATAGGGATTGGCAGAGAGCATGTATAGTCCCTTTATATAAAGGGAAGGGGGACAAAAGAGATTGTAAAAATTATAGAGGAATAAGTTTATTGAGTATACCAAGAAAAGCGTACGGTAGGGTTATTATTGAAAGAATTAGAGGCAAGACAGAATGTAGGATTGCGGATGAGCAAGGAGGTTTCAGAGTGGGTAGGGGATGTGTAGATCAAGTGTTTACATTGAAGCATATATGTGAACAGTATTTAGATAAAGGTAGGAAAGTTTTTATTGGATTTATGGATTTAGAAAAGGCATATGATAGAGTATATAGGGGAACAATGTGGCAGATGTTGCAAGTATATGGAATAGGTGGTAAGTTAATAAATGCTGTAAAGAGTTTTTATGAGGATAGTGAGGGTCAGATTAGGGTGTGCAGAAGAGAGGGAGACTACTTCCCAGTAAAAGTAGGTCTTAGACAGGGAAATGTAATGCCACCATGGTTGTTTAATATATTTATAGATGGGGTTGTAAAAGAAGTAAATGCTAGGGTGTTCGGGAGAGGGGTGGGATTAAATTATGGGGAATCAAATACAAAATGGGAATTGACACAGTTACTTTTTGATGATGATACTGTGCTTATGGGAGATTCTAAAGAAAAATTGCAAAGGTTAGTGGATGAGTTTGGGAGTGTGTGTAAAGGTAGAAAGTTGAAAGTGAACATAGAAAAGAGTAAGGTGATGAGGGTATCAAATGATTTAAAGAAAAATTGGATATCAAATTGGGGAGGAGTATGGAACAAGTGAATGTTTTCCGATACTTGGGAGTTGACGTGTCGGCAGATGGATTTATGAAGGATGAGGTTAATCATAGAATTGATGAGGGAAAAAAAGGTGAGCAGTGCGTTGAGGTATATGTGGAGACAAAAAAACATTATCTATGGAGGCAAAGAAGGGAATGTATGAAAGTACAGTAGTACCAACACTCTTATATGGGTGTGAAGCTTGGGTTGTGAATGCAGCAGCGAGGAGGCGGTTGGAGGCAGTGGATATGTCCTGTCTAAGGGCAATGTGTGGTGTAAATATTATGCAGAAAATTCGGAGTGTGGAAATTAGGCGAAGGTATGGAGTTAATAAAAGTATGAGTCAGAGAGCTGAAGAGGGGTTGTTGAGGTGGTTTGGTCATTTAGAGAGAATGGATCAAAGTAAAATGACATGGAGAGCGTATAAATCTGTAGGGGAAGGAAGGCGGGTTGGGGGTCATCCTCGAAAAGGTTGAAGGGAGGGGGTAAAGGAGGTTTTGTGGGCGAGGGGCTTGGACTTCCAGCAAGCTTGCGTGAGCGTGTTAGATAGGAGTCAATGGAGACGAATGGTATTTGGGACCTGACGATCTGTTGGAGTGTGAGCAGGGTAATATTTAGGGAAGGGATTCAGGGAAACCGGTTATTTTTATACAGTGGACCCCCGCATAACGATGGCATCACATAGCGATTAATCCGCATACCGCTTACTTTAATCGCAAAAATTTTGCCGCGCATACCGATTAAAAACCCGCTCACCGATTTTCGTCCGAGACGCGTCCAATGTGCGCCCTCAGCCAGCCTCACATGTGCCGCCCATGCCATTGTTTACCAGCCAGCCTCCGCGGTAACATCCAAGCATACACTCGGAATATTTCGTATTATTACAGTGTTTTCGGTGCTGTTTCTGGAAAATAAGTGACCATGGGCCCCAAGAAAGCTTCTAGTGCCAACCGTACACCAATAAGGGTGAGAATTCCCATTGAAATGAAGAAAGAGATCATTGATAAGTATGAAAGTGGAGTGCGCATCGCCGACCTAGTCAAGTTGTACAAGAAACCCCAATCAACCATCGCTACTATTGTGGGCACCAGAAAGACAATCAAGGAAGCTGTTCTTGCCAAAGGTTTAACTGTGTTTTCGAAACAAAGATCGCAAGTGATGGAAGATGTTGAGAGACTCTTATTGGTGTGGATAAATGAAAAACAGCTAGCAGGAGATAGCGTCTCTCAAGCGATCATATGTGAAAAGGCTAGGAAGTTGCATGAGGATTTAATTAAAAAAATGCCTGCAACTAGTGATGATGTGAGTGAATTTAAGGCCAGCAAAGGTTGGTTTGAGAGATTTAAGAAGCGTAGTGGCATCCATAGTGTGATAAGGCATGGTGAGGCTGCCAGTTCGGACCACAAAGCGGCTGAAAAATATGTGCAGGAATTCAAGGAGTACATAGACAGTGAAGGACTGAAACCTGAACAAGTGTTTAATTGTGATGAAACAGGCCTGTTCTGGAAGAAAATGCCAAGCAGGACCTACATTACTCAGGAGGAAAAGGCACTCCCAGGACATAAGCCTATGAAAGACAGGCTTACTTTGTTGATGTGTGCCAATGCTAGTGGTGATTGCAAAGTTAAGCCTTTATTAGTGTATCACTCTGAAACTCCCAGAGCGTTCAGGCAAAAGAATGTCCTCAAGGATAATTTGTGTGTGCTGTGGAGGGCAAACAGTAAGGCATGGGTCACTAGGGACTTTTTCTATAACTGGTTACACCATGCATTTGCCCCCAATGTGAAAGATTACCTAACTGAAAAGAAATTAGACCTTAAGTGCCTCCTGGTGTTAGACAATGCCCCTGGTCATCCTACAGACGTGGCAGAGCGACTTTATGGGGACATGAGCTTCATTAAGGTGAAGTTTTTGCCTCCTAATACCACTCCTCTCCTGCAGCCCATGGACCAGCAGGTTATTGCAAACTTCAAAAAACTGTACACAAAAGCTCTGTTTGAAAGGTGCTTTGTAGTGACCTCAGAAACTCAACTGACTCTAAGAGAGTTTTGGAGAGAGCACTTTAATATCCTCAATTGTGTAAACCTTATAGGTAAGGCTTGGGAGGGAGTGACTAAGAAGACCTTGAACTCTGCTTGGAAGAAACTGTGGCCAGAATGTGTAGACAAAAGGGATTTTGAAGGGTTTGAGGCTAACCCTGAGAGGATTATTCCAGTTGAGGAATCCATTGTGGCATTGGGAAAGTCCTTGGGGTTGGAGGTTAGTGGGGAGGATGTGGAAGAGTTGGTGGAGGAGGACAATGAAGAACTAACCACTGATGAGCTGATAGATCAACTTCAAGAGCAAGAGGCCAGACCTGGGGAAACTGGTTCAGAGGAGGGGAGAGAGAAATTGAAGAAGTTGCCTACTACAAAGATAAAGGAAATCTGTGCAAAGTGGCTTGAAGTGCAAACCTTCATGGATGAAAATCACCCTCACACAGCTATTGCAAGCCGTGCTGGTGATTATTACACTGACAATGTTGTGAAACACTTTAGGCAAGTCATAAAGGAACGAGAGGTACAGGCCACTATGGACAGATATCTTGTGCGAAAGAAGTCCAGTGACTCTGAAGCTGGCCCTAGTGGCATTAAAAGAAGAAGGGAAGTAACCCCAGAAAAGGACTTGCTACCTCAAGTCCTAATGGAAGGGGATTCCCCTTCTAAACACTAACACTCTCTCTCCCCTCCTCCCATCCCATCAATCATCACCAGATCTTCAATAAAAGTAAGTGTCATGTAATTGTGCATGCCTTTTTCAGTTTGTGTGTATTAAAATTAACATTTCATGTGGTAAAAAAATTTTTTTTTCATACTTTTGGGTGTCTTGCACGGATTAATTTTATTTCCATTATTTCTTATGGGGAAAATTCATTCACATAACGATTATTTCGCATAACAATTACCCCTCTTGCACGGATTAAAATCGTTAACCGGGGGTCCACTGTATAGCTGGACTTGAGTCCTGGAAATGGGAAGTACAATGCATGCACTCTAAAGGAGGGGTTTGGGATATTAGCAGTTTGGAGGGATATGTTGTGTATCTTTATAGGTATATGCTTCTAAGCTGTTGTGTTCTGAGCACCTCTGCAAAAACAGTGATTATGTGTGAGTGAGGTGAAAGTGTTGAATGATGATGAAAGTACACCTACCATCCAACTTACGACCTGCTCGACTTATGACCACTCGACTTACGACCGTGTTTTTTATGCCAAATTTCTGGGAAATAAACAACTATTTGTGTTGTACACAGTGTTTATCCTAAACCTTACAGTATAAAATACAGTACTAACAACATAAAAAGTAAAGTAAAACATGAAATACCAAAATAAAAAAATAAAATAAAGTCATTACAAAAATGTTTTGTTGATATTCAGTAGTAAAGTTCGACTTACGACCATTTCGACTTACGACCGGTTTCTCAGAACTGAACTCGGTTGTAAGTCGGATGGTAGGTGTATTTTCTTTTTGGGAATTTTCTTTCTTTTTTGCGTCACCCTGCTTCGGTGGGAGACGGCCGACTTGTAAAAAAAAAAAGTTATTAATAATAATAGTACATGTTATTATTAATAACGTGTATTATTATTATTATTAATAACATGTATGCTATTAAATACCACTGCCTCAGCCACTGCCTGAACTACTGCCTCAACCACTGCCTCAACCACTGCCTCAACCACTGCCTCAACTGCTGTCTCAACCACTGCCTCAACCACTGCCTCAACCACTGCCTCAATCACTGCCTCTACCACTGCCTCTACCACTCCAGTCGCACTCAATCTACAAGCACCAAACACAATGAATTATTGTGAAATGTTTGGAAGAGCAGGGAGACTAATGTTCACTCCAGCATAAACAAAGCTACACTTATGATGAGTCAACCACTCCCTCCACTATTGCTTCAACCCTCGCATTTTTGTACAATTTCCTTCTTCAATTCTATCATATTTATTATTATTATATTATTACTATTGTTATTATTAGCAGTAGCAGAAATGTTTGATTCTTTGCTGTGTTCAAGAGTAAACATATGAAGTCACCGTCCAATACCTATCCGAATAGCCATTCCAATATGCAGTCATGAATGGGTTGACATTATTTATACTGTAGTTTAATAGCAAATAATGAACAAACAAAACACTCACCACACAGTGGTGGGAGGGCTGGCTGCCAGTTGCGGGGGTCCGAGGGAGTGTAGTAGGGATTCGCAGTGGTTGAGGCAGTGGTATTTAATAACATACATGTTATTAAACCATAACATATATGTATTTAGTACAATTTATGATGTTTTTCATGTATTTTATGATTGTTCATGGTTCAACAAGTTAAGGAAGCAGTATTGTATTATATTTCCCTACAATATATTGGGGCACCAAACATTTGCGATTTTTCAACATTCGCGATTTTTCAACATTCGCGAGGCTCTTGATCCCCTAATCCTTGTGAATGTTGAGGGAGACCTGTAGTTTAGGCATGCCTCTGGCAAGACAGTCATGGAGTGAATGATGATGAAAGTTTCTTCTTTTTCTGGTCACCCTACCTTGTTAGGAAATGGCCGTGTTAAAAAAAAAAAAGTATCAATTTGTGGGCGCTTTCAGGGAGCCAAGTCACAGCGTGACTTTTTTCCTTTTTGACGAGTGTGACTATGGGGGATAGTGTGATCTCGATGAGAGTGGGTCAAACAGTCACAGCATCGGGGGGCATCATGTAGACCACATGGAGCTAAGCATCCTGCACTATTTTGTTATTAGGCCCAGGCTGAAGGCTATTTTTGAGTTTATCTTTATGGTTACCTCACCCTTGGCATGGGCCTGGTCCTTATGGCTGAGTGGGTGAGAGTGGGGAAACAGTATTTACTAAGAAGCTAGGACAAGTGTTAATTAATGGCACCAGCTAGGACCTAGAGCCGTTTATTTATTTTATTTTATGTCCTAGCCTTGCAGCATCCTAATGTATTTGTTTTGTGAAAAGTGTTGAAGGACAGTTAAGTGTGTTCTGTATAGTGTTTGTATATGTTATTATGGATATTAAATGTATATTTTTCTAATAGTGAATTTGCCTGTCCTTCCTGATAATCAAACCTACAGTAGTGAATGCTAGTCTAGTGTTTTTGTGAAATTACTAATGTAGCCCTGGGGTGGTTTATTTTCTATTATTTTACATATGCCCCTAGACAAGGCTTTTAACCCTCCCCCCCCTCCTAGGCTCCAAAAATTTTTGTAACACTGACATATGTGTGTGACAGATATACAAAGAAAATATGAGAGATAAAAAATAAGTGAAAGTGGAACAGAAAGAATGTTGTATAATTAGACAGTACATAGTAAAATACTTGAAGAATAATGTACAGTATGCCATCTGATGACCAGCCACTGCAACAAAATGTAAGGTCACTAATCAGATATAGCAAAGAAATTAATACATTGTATATGCTGTGTTCTCAACCATTTCAAGCTTTCACTAAAAGCTCAAAGTACAATGCCTACCTGCAGGGTCATTGTGGGTCAACACCTGAATATCATGTTGTTGAGCAAATGCTGACAACTCAGGAGACACAATGCAGCAGGAAGAAAGGTTCACCTGCACTGCTGATGGCTTTATCTGCAAGAAAAAATATGGCTAGCTAGTTAATGCTAATATTATAAAGACATCTTAAGATGTGACAATTTTTTTAACCACACCAGCTGTCTTTTAGGTAGTATGCTGGTAGACAGCAGCCACCCTGGGAAGTACTACCGTCCTACCAAATGAGTGTAAAAGGGAAGCCTATATTTTGTTTTACATGATGGTAGGAATGCTGGTGCCTTTTTTTCTGTCTCAAACATGTAAGATTTCAGGTACATCTTGCTACTTCTACTTACACTTAGGTCACACTACACATGCAAGTACACATTTATGTATACACACTCATCTGAGTTTTCTTTGATTCTATCTTAATAGTTCTTATTCTTATTGCTTTTATTTCATATCCATGGGGAAGTGGAATAAGAATCGTTCCTCCATAAGCCATGCGTGTCGTAAAAGTCAACAAAGCTGAAGGGGGTAGGAGAGTTTCAGTGGGGAGAAATAAATGGGATTAGGTCAGGGGTTTCAAACAGAGTTAGAGCAAAAGAAGGAGTAGCAATTATGTTGAAGGATAAGTTATGGTAGGAAAAGAAGAGCTATAAATGTATAAATTCAAGGATTATGTATGGTAAAATAAGGGCTGGATGTGAGAAGTGGGTTATAGTAAGTGTTTATGCACCTGGAGAAGAGAGAAGTATAAGGGTGGGGAGGGAGGGAGGGAGGGAGAGAGAGAGAGAGAGAGATAGAGAGAGAGAGAGAGAGAGAGAGAGAGAGAGAGAGAGAGAGAGAGAGAGAGAGAGAGAGAGAGAGAGAGAGAGAGAGAGAGAGAGAGAGAGAGAGAGAGAAAGAGAGAAAGAGAGAGAGAGAGAAAGAGAGAAAGAGAGAAAGAGAGAAAGAGAGAAAGAGAGAAAGAGAGAGATAGATAGATAGATAGATAGATAGATAGATAGATAGATAGACAGATATTGAGATTTTGGGAAATGCTCAGTGAGTGCATGGGGAGTTTTGGACCAAGTGAGAGAGTACTTGTGGTTGGGAATCTCAATGCTAAAATGGGTAAAAATGATGTGAAGGGAGTACTAGGTAAATTTAGGGTGCCAGGGGTAAATGAAAATGGGGAGCCTTTAATTGAGCTATGTGTTGAAAGATGTTTGGTAATAATACATATTTTATGAAAAAGAGGATAAATAAGTATACAAGGTATAATATAGCACATAATGAAAGTAGTGTGTTAGATTATGTATTGGTGGATAAAAGGTTGATGGGTAGACTGCAGTATGTACATGTTTATAGAGGGGCAACGGATATATCAGATCATTATTTAGTTGTAGCTGTAGTTATAGTAAGAGGTAGATGGGACAAAAGGAAAATGGAAACATCAAGTGAGAGACGAAAGTGTATAAACTATGAGAGGAGGAAGTTAGGGTGAGATATATGCAGCTGCGTATCGGCACAAAGGTGGGCTAATGCAAGTATGAGTAGTGGGGGGTTGGAGAGGGTTGGGATAGTTTTAAAAATGCAGTATTAGAATGTGGGGCAGAGGCTTGTGGCAAGAGGAGGGTGGGTGCAAAGGAAAGAGGAGTGACTGGTGGAATGATGAAGAAAGGTGAAGAGAGTGGTGAGAGAGTGCAAAAGGAGAGCAGATGAAAGAGTGGGAGAGGCACTGTCAAAAAATTTTGCTGAAAATAAGAAAAATTTTTGGAGCGAGATAAACAAGTTGAGAAAACCTAGGGAATGAATGCATTTGTCCATTAAAAACAGTAGGGGAGTTAGTAGATGGGGAGCTGGAGTTACTGGGTAGATGGCGTGAATATTTTGCGGAACTTTTAAATGTCGATGAAGAAAGGAAGGCGGTAATTTTATGCACTGGCCAGGGAGGTATAACATCTTTCAGGAGTGAAGAAGAGCAGGATGTGAGTGTGGGGGAGGTGCATGAGGCATTACGTAAAATGAAAGGGGGTAAAGCAGGTGGAACTGACAGGATCATGACAGAAATGTTAAAAGCAGGGGGGGCATATAGTGTTGGAATGGTTTGTATTTTTGTTTAATAAATGTACGAAACAGAAGTACCTAGGGATTGGCAGAGTGTGTATAGTTCCTTTATATAAAGGGAAGGGGGATAAAAGATTGTAAAAATTAAAGGGGAATAAGTTTGCTAAGTATACCAGGTAAAGTGTACTGTAGGGTTATTATTGAAAGAATCAGAGGTAAGACAGAGAGTAGGATTGCAGATGAGCAAGGAGGCTTTAGAGTGGGTAGGGGATGTGTAGATCAAGTATTTACATTGAAGCACATATGGGAACAGTATTTAGATAAAGGTAGGGAAGTTTTTATTGTATTTATGGATTTAGAAAAGGCATATGATATAGTGGATAGGGGAGCAATGTGGCAGATGCTGCAAGTATATGGAATAGGTAGTAAGTTATTAAATGCTGTAAAGTTTTTATGAGGATATCGAGGCTCAGGTTAGGGTGTGTAGGAGAGAGGGAGACTATTTCCTGGTAAAAGTAGGTCTTAGACAGCGATATATAATGTCACCATGGTTGTTTAATATATTTATAGATGGGGTTGTAAAAGAAGTAAATACTAGGGTGTTGGGGAGAGGGGTGGGATTAAATTATGGGGAACCAAGTACAAAATGGGAGTTGACACAGTTACTTTTTTGCTGATGATACCGTGCTTATGTGAGATTCTAAAGAAAAGTTGCAAAGGTTAGTGGACGAGTTTGGGAGGGTGCGTAAAGGTAGAAAGTTGAAAGTGAACATAGATAAAAGTAAGGTGATGAGGGTATCAAACAAATTAGATAAAGAAAAATTGGACATCACATTGAAGAGAGGGAGTATTTAAGAAGTGAATGTTTTCAGATATTTGGGAGTTGACTTGTCAGCACATGGGTTTATGAAAGATGAGGTTAGCCATAGAATTGATGAAGGACAAAAGGCGAGTGGTGTGTTGAGGTATCTGTAGAGACAAAAAAGTTATCTATGGAGGCAAAGAAGGGAATGCGTGAAACAACAGATAAGCATAAGCAAGGTGCACGAGTTGTGGATTTAGCCAGACAATACCAGTGAAGTACATCTACTATATGTACGATACTAAAGCAGCAGGAGTCGATAAAGGCTACAGCACAGGCCAAGGGTGTTACAATAATGTCTAAGCTGCGGACCTCTGTCCATGAAAAGATGGAGAAGCTGCTTCTGACGTAGTTGAGAGAGAAGCAGCTCGCAGGAGATACTGTGACTGAGGGTATCATCTGAGAGAAGGCATGAGGCAGTGAAAAGTAAGAACAAGTGAAAGAAGGCAGTGAAAAGTAAGAACAAGTGAAAGAAGTGAAAAGTTAAACAAAACAAATTGTATCAGTTATACATGTTCAGTGATTAAACAAAACAAATTGTATCAGTTATGTTCAGTGATTTAACAAAACAAATTGTATCAGTTAAGTGATGAAACAAATTGTACGAGTTAAGTTCACCGATGAAACAAAACGATGTTGTTGGAGGTTTACAGGGCCACTAACATCATACGCCGCACTGCGAATTTCCCACCCTCAACCTCCCCCACCATCTCTGCTCCAAGTGTGTAAGTACATATACACTTTATATAACAAGTATTATTTCTTTACATTCTGTAGTGTATTATGATTTATTATGTGTTTATATACGATATTTTCAGTGTTTTCCTTAAAAAAACTAGTGATCTGCTGCAGTTTGCCTCAAAAATACTCCATTTTCTCTTATAATAAGAGCATGGGAAGATACTATATACATAATCAAAATTGGACAAGAAATGGCGGACACTTCCACCGCTGCCTCTGCCACCATATTATGGCCTATTTTATTCGTTCTGGAGTATATATCATGTTTCTGTGTTAATTATATTGTTTATTATGTCATATTAGATGAATTGTGATAGATAAATAAGCCGTACAGTTGACAATATCGTCATATTTAAGTATTTTTTCTCATCTCTCCAGAGTGCAGGAACAGATTAATGGCTTTTCAATTAATTGAAATGAGGAAAATTAATTTGATATACGAGTAAAATGAGTTATGAGCTAGTTCCTGGAATGGATTGAACTCATAAGTCAAGGTTCCACTGTAGTATTATTAATTATTATTGTACTGCTTGAAAAGGCTCACTTCTGAAAAACTGCTCTCATTACATTCTTTAGTTTTATAGTGTTAAAATTAAAGCAATTCCAAATTTATGCCTAATAAGAACAGAAATGTTAAATGCATATGATGATACAGATTTGGAGTGGTTGGTGTATTAGTTTAATGTATATATGAAAGAAGGGAAGGTACATATGGACTAACAGAGCAGGCATAGACCTTTTGTATAAAGTAAAAGGGACAAGAATGAGTGCAACAATTACAGGGAAATAAGTCTGTAAAGTATACCAGGTAGAGTGTATGGCAGAGTTGTTACTGAAAGAATTAACCCTTAAACTGTCCAAACGTAGATTTACGTTTGCGTGTGTAGCGCTCCAAACGTAGATCTACTTTTTTTTTTTACATTAGAAACAATGTAAAATCGAACGTAGATCTACGTTCGCTCGCATAGCGCTCCAAATGTAGATCTACTTTTGTTTTACATGCTTTCTTATAGAGAAAATCAAGGGCGGAGCACTACGAGCGCAGACTTAGATCTATGTTTGGACAGTTTAAGGGTTAAGGGTTGACCCTTTCAGAGTCTGTGCCATATTACTATGTGATGACCTCAGCTTACTCAGACAAGCTGTGAGTGGTAAATTTGGGCCTAGATATGAGAGAATGTTTATGTGGTAAGTGTGCACCATATTAAAAAAATCTTGTAGCATACAGTGCGTGGGAAAAAAAGCTACGATCGGGTTTTTTGTTTAAAACAGCAACTTTCTGGTGTATTTTTGTACGTTTTTTTTTATGGTTGTATTCACGGTTTCTTGGTCTTGTTTGATAGAATCCAACATATATTACAGAAATAAAGATGAAAATAGCTTGAAATTGAACTCAAAGTAATGGAAATGTTTGATTTTTGGTGATGTTCAAGAGTAAACAAATCACAGCATGCACCCAATACATGTCAACTGGTGGATCTAATCATGTGTTCATGAATGCACTGATATTATATACAGGAGGGCCCCGCTTTATGGCGTTCCGCTAATACGGACATTTCAAATTAGTATGACCAAAACTTGCTATACGGCTCCCCCCACCTGTCTTTCTAATACAGTCACAGCGGCCCACCGAGTTTGTTTACATTCTCCCTGAGCACATCTCCTTATTATGTCTGGAAACTTTCCAAAATTTCAAGTGTTTTAAAGTTATTGTATATTTTATATGTATTGTACTTGATAATTAAACTTGTGTACACCTGTACCTAAATAAACTTACACACTGTGCTGGCATGTAGGTACACATTAAAATCACTAAGTCTCTCTATTCTTGATGCAATAATAATAATAATAATAATAATAATAATAATAGTAATAATAATAATCTCTTGGGCGCATTAATGTCGCATATTACGTTAATATAGACATTTCCCTTAATCTATCTATGATATTTTTTTCAAAATTATATAAGAAACACATTATGTAACACACAAACATGATACATGCACCCACAGTATAAAAATTTATACAAATATATATGAGATGTTTACCAAACGGTTTGTAGAAGTGTCGGAAGAATTACGTTTTCTCTAGCCCGTCACCTGTTACTAGGGATAACTGTAGAAAAATATTCCTTTCGTATGCCTTCACTTTATAGCTATAATTCTGTACTAACTTGTACACAGTGTAAGAGTATTTGTTTCGTGATTTAATTATTATAATAATAATAAAAATATTATAAGGTAAAAGTTTCACAAACTCTTACAAATGTACATGAATGAACTAAAACTGGACACGTATTAATACCGTCTATTTCGCCTGACCGAGTGATCGTCCACAACCTGTTCAGTTTGTTTGTTTACGCTGTCTGAGCTCGGTGTATCATTAAATGTTGTATATTACGTTAATATACACATTTTCATTAATCCATCTGTGATATTTTTTTCAAAATTATATAATAAACACGATACATAACATAAATACATAACAACATATGTATAGAGAACCTAGGATAACCCAAAAAAGTCAGAGTGACTTACTTCCATTGCCTTCACTCAGAGCATCATTTCTTCTCAAAATGATGTTACATGAGAATGGGAGTGTTCTTCTTTATTTATTCTACCGTATCAATGTAGAGACAACCTGTACACAATGTAACTTGTACACAAACCAGACATGTACACTGTTTACAAAACTTACCTTCGCCTGGTTTGTTTACATAACTCTGCGCCTGTCCTCTCTCATGCACTCATTCTTTCTCTCTGGTATGGTAGCCTGGCTGACTACCATACATACCACACTTGATTTTTTACAATAAATACTACTCATCTCACCCTATATTTTAAGGTAAGTAATGAGTGAACTGTATATACATTTTATCGCTCTGGGATGCTTAAATATCATAGAATAGTATGTGTGGGTGGGTTGGCCTGGTATGGTAGCCTGGCTGACTACCATACATACCACACTTGATATTTTACAATAAATACTACTCATCTCACCCTATATTTTAAGGTAAGTAATGAGTGAACTGTATATACATTTTATCGCTCTGGGATGCTTAAATATCATAGAATAGTATGTGTGGGTGGGGTGGCCTGGTATGGTAGCCTGGCTGACTACCATACATACCACACTTGATTTCTTACAATAAATACTACTTGTCTCACCCTAGATTAAGACTATAAATATTTTAAGGTAAGTAATGAGTGCACTATGTGTGTATTGTACTTTTTTATTGTTTTTTGATGCCTGGTTCTATTGCTAACATAATATATGTTAGTGTAAACTTGTTATCTAGTGTTTGTATGCATTTGTAAGTGGAAAAAAAGGGTGTTCCACTTTACGGCGGTTTCCGCTTTATGGCGGTAGCCTGGAACCTAACCCGCCGTATAAGTGGGGCCCTCCTGTATACAATTATTACAATACTGCATAACAGTGATTCTTCTATTTTTTGGTGTGAATACAAATTCATTGTATGAATAAAACATCAAAATGGAATTCATGTGTAAAGCCTGGAAATGTATTTAATGAACAGAGGAAGTGTTATTTTAGTGCCAGGAATGCCTGCATTGTTTATTCTGGACCCTGTTTTGAAATTGGAATACATATTTTGAAATTTGTGTGAAATTGGCCAAATTACCCATTTCTGATCACTTTACTGGGTAGTTGAAACAGTTGACTGGGCAGTTTCTTGTGCTCATCGATAAAACAGAAGGCATACTAGCAAAACAGCTAAGAATTTGGTTGACTGGAACAATGTAACTGGCCTAAAATAGGAGTCAAGGTGGGCAAAATCGCCAATGCACAAATATTGCTGACACAGCAAAATTCATGAGAGCATAATTTCGTCAATTTTCTATCAAATTTCATACTTTTTATTTTATTACCTTCAGAAAAAGATTCTCTACCATTTCATACGAAAAATACTAAAAAATTTTTTTTTTTTTTTTAAATTTTGGGCCCTGTGGACAAGTTTAACTCTTTGACTGTCGCAAGCCCCTTTCTGAAACTGTCATTGTATGTCGAAAATTTTTGGGGAAAAAATAAGAAATTATTTTTTCTTATGAAATGATAGAGAATCTTTTCCCAATGGTAATGACACCAAAAGTACGAAATTTGATCGAAAACTTACCAAATTACACTCCCACGAAGTTAGCAATCTCGGCGATATATACACATCAGCGATTTCGCCGACTTTGAGCCCTATTTTTGGCCAATTCCATTGTTCTAGTCGACCAAACTCATAGCTATTTCTTTAGAACTCCATTTTTTCTATCAAATGAGTAGAAACTGCCCATTTACCTATTTCAACTACCCAATAAAGTGGTCAGAAATTGGCAATTTGGCCAATTTCACACAAATTAAAAAAAGATGCCAATTTCAAAATAGGGTCCTGAATAAACAATGCAGACATTCTTGACATATCCTCTGTTCATTAGTCATGCCTCTAGGCCCCTCTTATATTTTTCTTACTTTCTATTTTGATGTTTTATTCACAAAAAAATAGAAGATTTGTTGTTATGCAGACTACAGCATTATTGTAAAAATGATATAAATAATATCAGTGCACTAGTGAAAGAATATTAGACTCCCCAGTTGATGTGTATTGTACGTGTAGTGTGATTTGCTTACTCTTGAACACTGGTAAAAATCAAATATTTCCGCTACTTTGAGTTCAATTTTAAGGTCGTTTTCCTCGTGAAACTAATCAAACCCATCTCCATTTCTGTAATATGTTTTCCATTTTATCAAATGAGACCAAGAAAACGAGAATACAACCATAAATACTACATGAAAATACACCTCAAAGTTGGCGTTTTAATCCAAAAACACGGTCTTGAGTTTTTTTCTTATTATGCACTGCATGCTGCAGGATTTTTTTTATACAGTGCACACTGACCATGCAGACCCATTCTCTCACATGTGGGCCTACCAGCTTTCTCCTGCTTGATTTAAAGCCACTAGAATTATTGAGTCTACAGTGGACCCCCGCCTTACAATATTAATCCGTTCCTGAGAGTTCATCGTAAGCCGAAATTATCGTAAGGCGAATTAATTTTCCTCATAAGAAATAAAGGAAATCAAATTAATCCGTACATACACCCCAAAGTATGAAAAAAAAAAATTTTACCACATGAAATATTAATTTTAATACACACAAACTGAAGAAGACATGCACAATTACTACTCTACTAAGAATAGAGTACATGACACTTACCTTTATTGAAGATCTGGTGATGATTGATGGGATGGGAGGAGGGGAGAGTGTGGAAGTTGTTATAGTTTAGAAGGGGAATCCCTTTCCATTAGGACTGGAGGTAGCAAGTCCTTTTCTGGGGTTACTTCCCTTCTTCTTTTAATGCCACTAGGACCAGCTTGAGTCACTGGACCTCTGTCGCACAAGAAATATTTCCATAGAGGTCTGTACCTCCCGTTCCTTTAAGATTTACCTAAAAGGGGCCACAACACTGTCATTGTAATAGTCACCAGCATGGGTTGCAATAGCTGTGTTAGGGTGATTTTCATCCATAAAGGTTTGCACTTCAACTCACTTTGCACACATTTCCTTAATCTTTGAAGTAGGCACAATGGATTCCACAACTGGCATAGGCTTTTCAGGGTTAGCCCCAAACCCTTCAAAATCTTTCTTAATTTCCATATTAATTCTCACCCTTTTTACCACAGGGTTGGCACTAGAAGCTTTCTTGGGGCCCATGGTGACTTATTTTGCAGTTACAAGCACAAAAAAACACTGGGATAAGGTGAAACGTACTGAATGTATGCGTGGATGTGACCGCACTGGCTGGCTTGTAAACACTGGCACCCACGGGGCAGCTGAGGCCACATGTGGGACGTGTCCCAGACGAATCACGTCAGGCGAGTTTTTTATCGTGAGGCGAGGCAAAATTTTTGCGTTCAAATGCTTCGTATGGTGGATTTAACATAACGTGATGCGTTTGTAAGGCGGGGGTTCACTGTATGTATGTCCGAAACACTGGCTCATAGGACATATATATATGGCTGAAACAGTCCAAGGGTTAAGATTTGGACCTTGACAGGGTTAAGACAGAGAGTAGGATTGCAGAGGAACAAGGAGGATTTAGGAAGAGTATAGCATACAAGTGAGTAGTAATTAGATACAGGTAAGGAACTTTTTCCTGTAATAATGGATTTGGAAAAAACATAAGATAGGGTAGATAAGGGAGCAATGTGGCTCAGGTTAGGGCATGTAGGAGAGGAGGGAATTATTTTCCAGTAAAAGTAGGTCTTAAGGAGTGATATGTAACAGGGCTGTTCAGCATTTTTTTTTTTTTAACACGTCGACCATTTCCCACTGAGGCAGGGTGACCCAAAAAAAAAAAAGCAAAAACTTTCATCATCATTCAACACTTTCACCATCACTGATACATAATCACTGTCTTTGCAGAGGTGCTCAGATATGACAGTTTAGATGTCCCTCCAAACTGCCAATACAGTGGACCCCCAGTTAACGATATTTTTTCACTCCAGAAGTATGTTCAGGTGCCAGTACTGACCGAATTTGTTCCCATAAGAAATATTGTGAAGTAGATTAGTCCATTTCAGACCCCCAAACATACACGTACAAACGCACTTACATAAATACACTTACATAATTGGTCGCATTCAGAGGTAATCGTTATGCGGGGGTCCACTGTATTTTAAACCCCTCCTTTAAAGTACAGGTATTGTACAGTGCTAGTCACGGCATTATGCCAGGTGAGCGCCCCCGGCATAATACCATGACGAAAATCAAAGGCCTACCATACAGGGGGGTCTTTTCTCGTCAGTGCATTATGCCGGGTAGCTGCCATTAGCATGATGTCACGACCTGCTGCCACACTCCATAGTGACTCCTCAGTGCTCACACGGCTGCCATGGTGAGAGGAAGTGTTGCACTGTTGCCTCTCATCCACCCCATCTTTTTTCTGGTGTTCCCTTTGGTTTTGGAGCTATACATGTTTGATTGTGGGTAAAAGGAACTCTTTAACACCTGACACTATAGCTCAAATCATATGGCTTCACAAAGCTGGGCACTAGTCAAAAATAGTGGAGAATGTTGGTGTGTGTGAGCATTCAATGAGGAACTGAGTGCAGCATTTCAAGGCTGGTGGCAGTGTCGAGTTACTGTCTACCAAACCTAGGCCTGGCCCCTCGAAGAAGACATCTGTTCGTACCTTAACTGTGTTAAAGAAGCAGTTAGAGAGTACACCTAAGATAATTGCTACAGAATTGAAAGAAAAGAACCCACATCTTCTCTCAGAGGTGTCTGTAAGAACTGTTAAAAGACGTGTGTCAGAACTGGGCTACAGTAGTCACCACCAGGTAAGAAACCAATCCTCTCAAAGCCACAGAAGAAATGTGGGCTGGATTATGCACAGAAATATCTTCACTGGAATCCTCATGAGTGATGAAGTACCACTTTAAGAGGGGTGCCACTGAGCAGTTTCTATTAAAGTCAGGTAAACCCTCCTCAGATAGTGAAAAGAGAATTTTCTTCAGATGTATGATCTATCTTTGATTATCATGGGTGAGAAGCACTAGGATAGTATATAATACCGACAAGATGAAATTAAGACACATGCGCAACACTCGGGCATCTCTATCGTAGACGCTTCGCCATCCAGCCAGCCACTAGATGGCGAAACGTCCACAACAAAGACACCCAGACGCTGCACATGTGTCTTAATTTCATCAGTAGTAGTAGTAGTAGTAGTAGTAGTAGTAGTAGTAGTAGTAGTAGTAGTAGTAGTAGTAGTTGTAGTAGTAGTAGTAGTAGTAGTGGTAGTAGTAGTGGTAGTAGTAGTAGAGGTAGTAGTAGTAGAAGAGGTAGTAGTAGTAGTAGTAGAAGAGGTAGTAGTAGTAGTAGAAGAGGTAGTAGTAGTAGAAGAGGTAGTAGTAGTAGAAGAGGTAGTAGTAGTAGAAGAGGTAGTAGTAGTAGTAGAAGAGGTAGTAGTAGTAGAAGAGGTAGTAGTAGAAGAGGTAGTAGTAGTAGTAGTAGTAGAAGAGGTAGTAGTAGTAGAAGAGGTAGTAGTAGTAGTAGTAGTAGTAGAAGAGGTAGTAGTAGTAGTAGAAGAGGTAGTAGTAGTAGTAGTAGAAGAGGTAGTAGTAGTAGTAGAAGAGGTAGTAGTAGTAGAAGAGGTAGTAGTAGTAGTAGTAGAAGAGGTAGTAGTAGTAGTAGTAGAAGAGGTAGTAGTAGTAGAAGAGGTAGTAGTAGTAGTAGAAGAGGTAGTAGTAGTAGAAGAGGTAGTAGAAGAGGTAGTAGTAGTAGTAGTAGAAGAGGTAGTAGTAGTAGAAGAGGTAGTAGTAGTAGTAGAAGAGGTAGTAGTAGTAGAAGAGGTAGTAGTAGTAGAAGAGGTAGTAGTAGTAGAAGAGGTAGTAGTAGTAGTAGTAGAAGAGGTAGTAGTAGTAGAAGAGGTAGTAGTAGTAGTAGAAGAGGTAGTAGTAGTAGTAGAAGAGGTAGTAGTAGTAGTAGTAGAAGAGGTAGTAGTAGTAGAAGAGGTAGTAGTAGTAGTAGAAGAGGTAGTAGTAGTAGTAGTAGAAGAGGTAGTAGTAGTAGAAGAGGTAGTAGTAGTAGAAGAGGTAGTAGTAGTAGAAGAGGTAGTAGTAGTAGAAGAGGTAGTAGTAGTAGTAGAAGAGGTAGTAGTAGTAGAAGAGGTAGTAGTAGTAGTAGAAGAGGTAGTAGTAGTAGAAGAGGTAGTAGTAGTAGAAGAGGTAGTAGTAGTAGTAGTAGAAGAGGTAGTAGTAGAAGAGGTAGTAGTAGAAGAGGTAGTAGTAGAAGAGGTAGTAGTAGAAGAGGTAGTAGTAGTAGAAGAGGTAGTAGTAGTAGTAGAAGAGGTAGTGGTAGTGGTAGAAGTGGGGAATAAGGAGGACGAGCCAGTCAAATACAAAGGAAGGGGAGCACTGCAAGAGAGCTAGATGCCCACAGAGGGAGAGCAAGCGCACAGAGGTGCGTGAAAGGGGAAGTGGTGAAATAAATGAAGAAGGAACAGAAACATGAGACAGAAGAGAGAAAGACAACCCAGAGGAGAAAAAGGAAAGAGGAAAGGGGAAGAGGGAGAAGAAGAAAAAGAAAAAGAAGAGTTGGAAGTAGGGAAGACAGTTTTAGCAGAAGACCAGTCAATAGGATGGCTATGATCTCTGACGTGACAGAAAAGAGCATTGTTAGTGTTGGCAAGCCTAACACTATTTTTGTGCTCCCTAAGTCTGTCAGAAAGAGATCGACCAGTTTCTCCGAAGTATTGAAGAGGACAGGAGGAGCAAGAAATAGAGTAGATACCAGGAACATCTGTAGAGGGAGGAGAGGTATGAACGAGATTAGTGTGAAGAGTGTTAGTCTGGCGGAAGGTACGCTTGATGTCTAAGGGACGGAGAGAATTGTTGAGACTAGAAAGACTGGAAATGTAGGGAAGGCAGAGGATAGAAGAGTTCCCAGGAGAAGAGAGTTTGGGAGAGAAGAAATTGCATTTAGCACGTGAGAGGGCAGAGTCTATGAAATGGGAAGGGTAGCCAAGACGGGAAAACGAATTATGAAGAGTGGAAATTTCTGCTGGAAGGAACTGAGGATCACAGATGCGGAGAGCATGGAGAAAGAGGGAGATAAGAACACTTTCCTTGACAGGGGAAGCATGATAGGAAAAGTAGTGAATGTACATGCCACTGTGGTGGTGATGTTTACTTTATTGACAAAATTTTACCTGATGTGATTGAACCCGATGACACTGACCCTAGTGAACTGGATGGTGTTGAAGAGCCTCAAACTGTCATACAGAAGTGATTGAACAGAATGACATTGAACTTCTGAAGTTCGACAAGGATATTAGAAAAGCAATTCTGCCCGACATGTTGAAAACAGAAATAATAAAGCCGAGTTTGAAGGATTTCCAGAATAGTGAGGGGCCTTTCCTTCTAACAAATAATCACTCAATGAACAAAACTTGTTCCAAGAGGAAACTAGGAAATAGTCATGGTGAGGAAGTGACTCACTCATGACTGGTCTATTCCCCTTCTAAAAAGTCTGCATTTTGTATCTGTTGTCTTCTCTATTTCTGGTCAGACCTTCAATCCTCATCAGAGCAGGAAAGTGGATTCAACTAGTGGAAAGCACCTGAAAGGGTTAGTGTTCATGAAAATGCTAAGAATCATTGGGAGTGCTTCACACAGTGTAAAGAAATTTAGCTTAAAACAGAGAATTTATTGTTGCGGAACTTCAGTCACAGATTGAGAAGGAAAAGAAGAAATGGCTTGATATCTTGACGAGAATCCTTTTTTTTTTTTTTTCAACAAGTCGGCCGTCTCCCACCGAGGCATAAATTTCTTTGCGACTCAGAACCTGGCTTTGTGAGGACACATGGAGTCACTTCAGCTGGACGATGACTCCAATGTAGGAAATTTCCTTGGCTTACTGTAACTACTGGCCATTTTTGACCTTGTCATGAAAGAACACCTCACTCGTGTGGTGTTCTTTCATGACAGGGATCCACATCTTATCTTTCACCAAGTGTCCAGAATGAATTCATCCACATGATGACATACAATGTTCACCAGTGCTTACTGAAAAGCATTTGTAAAGCCAAGTACGTACTATGGTCTCATGTTTAACTTCACTCCCGATCAGGCACACTGTGAACATATGTCAGAAGTAATGAGGTATGTGGAAGTTGACTTTGAGAGAAAAATAGTTTGTTAGAGTCCTTCCTTAGTTTTATCCAGGTAAGCCAAAAGGATGCTCAGAGCTTGGTTGAAGACATCTTGAAACAGCCAGAGGACGAAATGGAGCTACAAGACTGTCAGTCACAGTGCTATGACATTGCTGCTGTCATAACCAGACACAGAAGTGGTGTTCATCAAAGAATAAGTGAGAAAAACAACATGGCAGTGTTCATGAATTGTGACAATCACTCACTCAACTTGGTGGGTGTACAAGCAGTCAAACAGGATATAATTATGGTCACATATTTTGGAACCACCAAAGCACTCTATGTGTCCTTCTCTCGTTCAACAAAGGGCTGGGAAAAACTAAAAAATCCCATGCCTGTGATTGTTAAGTCGGAGTCTGAAACAAGGTGGAGTGCAAGGACAGAAGCGGTGAAGCCCGTCAACATGTACCTGGAGAATACTTCTGGGGATACAGCTGCCTTGCATCATAAGAAGTGACACAATGCAGCTGTATATCCACATGCTGAGTTACAATTTTCTGACTGTGCTAGGATTTTGGAACAAAGTACTCATTTGCATTAACTGTATTCCAAAAATGGTGCAGAATCCTAGCATGAAGTTCCATGATGCTACCCTGGATTTGAAAGCCCTCTGAGATAATTTTGATTATGAAAGATTATGTTGATCAGCGAGTCATTCGAAGAAGGACTTGGTTTGTCAAGAATGGAATACTGATATTCAAAGACTTCAGAGACAAAGAAACGAATGGCTGATGAGAACTTTAGAGATGCTGGGTTAACAGCCAAGGAGGAAATGGAAAGAGTCATGAAGGGAACACTCGACTGTCTTCACAGAGAAATGGATGAAAGGTTCACTCGTCTGCACTACACTGACGCCAGTTTGGGTTCCTTCTCGATGTCGAGGGACTATTACGACACCAACAGTAACAACCTAAAGAAGTGTGAAAATTTGGGTGAATCGTACAGCTCTGATGTTGATGGACAGCAGCTATATGAAGATATTTTGGGTTACAGAATGTTGCTAACAAGTCAGGCCAACATGAAAATATCAAGACCTGAAGAGGTTCTCGAATTTACTCTTCAGTATGAAGATAAGAGCGGCTTCCCAAATCTTTGTACAGTGGACCCCCGCATAACGATTACCTCCGAATGCAACCAATTATGTAAGTGTAATTATGTAAGTGCGTTTGTACGTGTATGTTTGGGGGTCTGAAATGGACTAATCTACTTCACAATATTCCTTATGGGAACAAATTCGGTCAGTACTGGCACCTGAACATACTTCTGGAGTGAAAAAATATCGTTAACCGGGGGTCCACTGTATTGCTATTCAAATAATGATAACCATCACAGTTTCCACTGCAAGCTGTTAAAACACTGCAAGTGTTAATACTAACACTTTTGTATTTGAGAGCCTCCATGGGCCAAGGTAGAGAAGAAACTGAAAAAAATGAATTTGAGTACATCATAGACCAATTTGCATCAGTGAAAGCAAGGAAGGTGCAGTTGTAATTTTCATGCAGTGCCTAATTTGTTAATTAAAAGAATAACAAGCATGACTTGTATTTTTGAGCTGATTTTATGGTAAAATTATCTGAAAGATGGGTGTCAAATGTTTGGACAGGGGCACAATTTCAGTGTTTGTCATAGGCGCTATTTCTCATAGATACGCCCCGGTGGCATCAGTCTTAAACGAGTATGAAGCATGGATTTAAACAATGCAGCGTGGAGAAGGTTGGAGGCAGTGGAGATGCACTGTTTGAAGGCGATATGTGGTGTGAATATTATGCAGAGAATTAGGAGTGAGGAGATTAAGTGTGGGATTACCAAAAGTATAACTCAAGAGAGCTGAGGAAGGCTCACTGAGCTGGTTTGGTCATGTAAGAGAGGATGGAGCAAAATATAATGACTAGGATGGTATACAAATCTGGGGTGGAGGGATGGAAGGCTAGGGGTCATCCCAGGGGCTTTAACCCGTAAACGGTCCAAGCGTACATACAGTGGAACCTCAAATTTCGAACGTATCACTTATTGAACTCTTCGAAAATCGAACGCTTTTTTCGAACTAACTTTGTCCCTATTATCGAAGTCGCCCCTATTTTCGAACCGCTGGGTACCGGGACTGTCCGGCAGCCCGCTCTGTCCGCGTCCCTGCGCAGGCACCATGAGCCAATTTGGTTTTGTTGATGCTTGAGTGAACACTAACCTGTGCTCTCATTCAAACATTTTATGATTATTTCATTATACATGTATTTAGTGCTTCTGGGACTGTGAAGTAAGCTACCATGGGCCCAAAGAAACTTGCTAGTGGTACCCCTATGGTAAAGAAAGTGAGAAACACTATAGATGTGAAGAAGGAAATAATACAGAAGTAAGAGTGGTGTGAGACACGTTGAGCTTGCCAGAATGTATGGGAAAAACAAGTCGACCATCGGTTCTATCCTGGCAAAGAAAGAACAAATCAAGGAAGCTGATGTTGCGAAAGGTGTTAATTTTTTTTTTTAACAAGTCGGCCGTCTCCCACCAAGGCAGAGTGACCCAAAAAGAAAGAAAATCCCCAAAAAGAAAATACTTTCATCATCATTCAACACTTTCACCTCACTCACACATAATCACTGTTTTTGCAGAGGTGCTCAGAACACAACAGTTTAGAAGCATATACGTATAAAGATACACAACATATCCCTCCAAACTGCTAATATCCCGAATCCCTCCTTTAGAATGCAGGCATTGTACTTCCCATTTCCAGGTATACTCAGTAAACTTATTCCTCTATTATTTTTACAATCTCTTTTGTCCCCCTTACCTTTATATATAGAGACTATACATGCTCTCTCCCAATCCCTAGGTACCTTCCCCTCTTTCATACATTTATTAAACAAAAAACCAACCACTCCAACACTATATCCCCCCTGCTTTTAGCATTTCTGTCATGATCCCGTCAGTTCCAACTGCTTTACCCCCTTTCATTCTACGTAATGCCTCACACACCTCCCCCACACTCACATCCTGTTCTTCTTCACTCCTAAAAGATGGTATACCTCCCTGGCCAGTGCATGAAATTACCGCTTCCCTTTCTTCGTCGACATTTAAAAGTTCCTCAAAATATTCTCGCCATCTACCCAAAACCTCCATCTCCCCATCTACTAACTCCCCTACTCTGTTTTTAACTGACAAATCCATTCATTCTCTAGGTTTTCTTAACTTGTTTAACTCACTCCAAATTTTTTTCTTATTTTCATTAAAATTTCTTGACAGTGCCTCTCCCACTCTATCATCTGCTCTCGTTTTGCACTCTCTCACCACTCTCTTCACCTTTCTTTTACTCTCCATATACTCTACTCTTCTTATAACACTTCTGCTTTGTAAAAACCTCTCATAAGCTAACTTTTTCTCTTTTATCACACCCTTTACTTCATCATTCCAGCAATCACTCCTCTTTCCTCCTGCACCCACCCTCCTATAACCACAAACTTCTGCCCCACATTCTAATATTGCATTTTTAAAAATATTCTAACCCTCTTCAACTCCCCCACTACTCATACTTGCACCAACCCACCTTTCTGCCAATAGTTGCTTATATCTCACCCGAACTTCCTCCTCCCTTAGTTTATACACTTTCACCTCCCTCTTGCTTGTTGTTGCCCTTTTCCTCTTTTCCCATCTACCTCTTACTCTAACTGTAGCTATAATGATCCGATATATCAGTTGCCCCTCTATAAACGTGTACATCCTGGAGCCTTCCCATCAACCTTTTATCCACCAATACATAATCTAACAAACTACTTTCATTATGGGTTATATCTTACCTTGTATATTTATTTATCCTCTTCTTCATAAAATATGTATTACTTATTACCAAACCTCTTTCTACACATAGCTCAATTAAAGGCTCCCCATTTTCGTTTACCCCTGGCACCCCAAATTTACCTACTACTCCCTCCACAACATTTTTTGCCCACTTTAGCATTGAAATCCCCAACCACCATTACTCTCACACTTGGTTCAAAACTCCCCATGCATTCACTCAACATTTCCCAAAATCTCTCTCTCTCCTCTACACTTCTCTCTTCTCCAGGTGTATATACGCTTACTATAACCCACTTTTTACATCCAATCTTTATTTTGCTCCATATAATCCTTGAATTAATACATTTATACTCCCTCTTTTCCTGCCATAACTTATCCTTCAACATTATTGCTACTCCTTCTTTAGCTCTAACTCTAATTTGAAACCCCTGGCCTAATCCCATTTATTCCTCTCCACTGAAATTCTCCCACCCCCTTCAGCTTTGTTTCACTTAAAGCCAGCTTCTTCTCATTCATAATATCCACAATCATCTCTTTCTTATCATTTGCACAACATCCATGCACATTCAGACTTCAAACTTCGACAATTTTCTTCTTATTCGTTTTAGTAATTATTACAGGAAAAGGGGTTACTAGCCTATTGTTCCCGGCATTTTAGTTGACTTTTACAACACGCATGGCTTACGGAGGAAAGATTCTTATTCCACTTCCCAATGGATATAAAAAGGAAAAGTAATAAGACCAAGAACTATTAAGATAAAATCAAAGAAAACTCAGATGAGTGTGTATAAATAAACATGTACATGTATGTGTAGTGTGATGTAAGTGTAAGTAGAAGTAGCAAGACATACCTGTAATCTTGTATATTTATGAGACAGACAAAAGACACCAGCAATCCTACCATCATGTAAAACAATTACAGGCTTTTGTTTCACACTCACTTGGCAGGACGGTAGTATCCCCCTGGGTGGTTGCTGTCTACCAATCTACTAATATGCTAACCAAAAAAAGACCAAAGACAATCGATCAGGTTGAGAAGTTGTTGCTGGTGTGGATCAAGGATAAAGAGATGGCAGGTGATAGTGTTTCAGAGACCATTATTTGCAAAAAGGCAATCAAGTTGCATGCCAATCTGGTACAGAAAACTCCTAGAACCAGTGCTGATAGTGAATTTAAGGCCAGCAGAGGCTGGTTTGACAGATTTAAGAAGCGTAGTGGCATACACAATGTTGTAAGGCATGGTGAGGCAGTCAGTTCAGATAAATGGGCAGCTGAGAAGTCTGTACAGGAGTTTAAGGTTTATGTAGACACTGAAAAATTAAAACCCCAACAAGTGTTCAATTGTGACGAAACAGGCCTGTTTTGGAAGAAAATGCCAACGGGGACCTACATTACTCAGGAGGAAAAGGCACTCCCAGGACACAAGCCTATGAAAGGCTAACTCTTTTATTCTGTGCTAACACTAGTGGTGATTTTAAAGTGAAGCCTTTACTTGTGTATCATTCAGAAAATCCCAGTGGTTTTAAGAAAAACAATGTCATAAAGAACAAGTTATGTGTCTTGTGGAAAGTAAATAATAAGGCATGGGTCACAAGGCAAATTTTCAAAGAGCGGGTCCATGAAGTGTTTGGCTCCAGTGTGAGAAAAATACCTCCTAGACAATAATTTGCCACTCAAGTGCCACCTGTTAATGAACAATGCTCCTGCTCATCCTCCAAACTTATTAGACCTCTTGTCTAGGGACTTCAGTTTTATAACAGTGAAGTTCTTTCCTCCTAACACCACTCCTTTCTTCCAGCCCATAGACCAGCAGGTCCACAAAAGCAGTGTTTGAAAAGTGCTTTGAAGTGACCACAGACACTAAGTTGACCCTAAGAGAGTTCTGGAGGAATCACTTCAATATCTACATCTCCATAAGCCTTATAGGTAAGGCTTGGGAGGAAGTGACTTCCAGGACTTTGAACTCTGCTTGGAGACAACTGTGGCCATATTGCGTCCAAAAGGGGGATTTTGAAGGGTTTGAGGCTGACCCTGACCCTGTCCCTGACCCTCTGCCTGTTGTGGACTCTATTGTGGCATTGGGGAACACCCTGGGGATGGAGGTGAGTGGCGAGGATGTGGAAGAGTTGGTGGAGGACCACAGGGAAGAGCTAACCACTGAAGAGCTGGAAGAGCTTCATCTGGAACAGTAGCAGACCACAGCTGAGGACCTTGCTTCAGAGGAGGAGGATGAGGTGCCTTCTTCAAAGATTAAGGAGATTTGTGCCAAGTGGAATGATGTCCAAATGTTTGTGCAGAAGTACCACCCTGAGCAAGCTGAAACAAGCCATCTTTGCAACAAGTTCAGTGACAAAACCATGTCCCATTTTAGGGAAATCTTAAAGAGGTGCCAGAAACAGAGGACTGTGGACAGTTATTTTGTGAGACAGGGGTCCAGTGACTCTCAAGCTGGTCCTAGTGGCATTAACCCTTTCAGGGTTTCCGACGTACTAGTACAGATTACGCACCAGGGTTATTGACATACTAGAACACCTAAATTCTAGTGCCTTCAAATCTAGTGAAAGCTGGTAGGCCTACATATGAAAGAATGAGTCTATGTGGTCAGTGTGCACAGTATAAAAGAAATCCTGTAGCACACAGTGCATGAGAAAAAAAAACTCTGTCCGTGTTTTTGGTTTAAAACAGCGACTTTGCAGTGTCTTTTCGTATAGTATTTATAGTTGTATTCTAGTTTTCCAGGTCTCATTTTATAGAATGGAAGACACATTACAGAAATTGAGATGATTTTGATTGGTTTCAAAATGAAAAGTACCTTGAAATTGAGCTCAAAGTAGCAGAAATGTTCGATTTTTAGCAAATTTCAAAAGTAAACAAATCATGCCAAGCGTCCAATACACGTCAACTGGTGAGTCTAATATTCTTTCACAAGTGCACTGATATTATTTATACCATTTCTACACTAATGCAGTAGTCTGCATAACAGTAAATCTATTTTTGTGAGAATAAAAATTCAAAGTGGAAAGCAAAAGAGAAGTAAGAGGGGCCTGGGGACATGACTAATGAACAGAGAAAATGTTATTTTAGTGCCAGGAATGTCTGTCTTGCTTATTCTGGACCCTATTTGGAAACTGGCATCTTCTGAAATTTGTGTGAAACTGGCAAAATTGCCAATTTCTGACCACTTTATTTGATACTTGAAATTGGTAAATGGGGGGGGGGGGGTTTCTTGTACTCATTCGATAGAAAAAATGGAGTTCTAGTGAAATAGATATGATTTTTATCAACTAGTACACTGAAATTGGCCGAAAACAGGGCTCAAAGTGGGCAAAATCGCCGATGCGTCAACATCATCGAGACCACTAACTTCGCGAGAGCAAAATTCCGTAAGTTTTCCATCAAATTTCATACCTTTGGTGTCATTATGATTGGGAAAAGATTCTCTATCATTTCATAAGATTTTTTTTTTTTTTTTTTTTTTTCAAAAAATTTTTGACCCTGGGAACGAGTTTAGGAGAGGGCCTCTCAACCCTGAAAGGGTTAAAGACAGAGAAGGGAATTAACCCCAGAGAAGGCTTTCATACCTGAAGTCCTCATGGAGAGGGATTCTCCTTCCAAACACTAACCCCAACTCCCTCTCTCCTCCTTCCTATCTTCCAGATGCCATCACCAATCTTCAATAAAGGTAAGTGAAAATGTTATTTTATGTTTATTTACATTTATTAATACATAATTGAACACTATATTTGTTGTGTGTATGTAAAACTGTAACTAATCTCTATAAAATGTATTTTTTTGTGAATATTTTTGGGTTTCTGGAAGGGATTAATTGTATTTCCATTATTTCTTATGGGAAATATTGCTTCGCCTTTCAGACTCTTCTAATTTAGAACTAGCTCCTGGAATGGAATAAGTTCGATATTTGAGGTTCCACTGTATACTACTAGTGCCCCAAACGTATATTTACGTTTTATTTTTCCTGCCTCCAAATTTATCACGATTGGCCTGAGATGCTTGGTCAGCATAGAATGAGTCTTAACACTCTGTGTGCGCAAAATTAAAAATATCTGGGACCACTTAGTACCTTGTGGGAGCACAGCTAGAGAAAACAGAGTAGTAAACATCAAGGATTCACTAATGTCACGTCATGTTAACACTCCCCGTTTAAGAGGAAAGTGATGCTGACCCCAGTTTAGTGGCTTTGAGGTGGATGTGGCCACAAGTGGTCGAGGAAATATCAAAAACCTAGATAATAACCCATGTGCAACATTTGTGCAACACCCTTTCAGAATGTCTCATAACCTATGCCCTAAGTAAAGAGAAAATTCTGGAACATGTAATAAGTGTTCGGCAGGCTGGCTGGCTGGCTCTATCTCCGTATGTCTGTATCTAAGTCTATCTCTGTCTGTCTGTCTGTCTCTCACCTACTCACCTAGTTGTGGCTGCAGAGGTCGAGTCATAGCTCCTGGCCCCGCCTCTTCACTGGCCTCTATTGGGTCACTCTCCCTGCACCATAAGCTTTATCATACCTCTGCTTAAAGCTATGAATGGATCCTGCCTCCACTACATCGCTTCCCAAACTATTCCACTTCCTGACTACTCTGTGACTGAATAAATACTTCCTAACATCCCTGTGATTCATCTGCGTCTTCAATTTCCAACTGTGTCCCCTTGTTGCTGTGTCCCATCCCTAGAGCATTCTGTCTCTGTCCACCTTCTCAATTCCTCTCAGTATTTTATATGTTGTTATCATGTCCCCTGTATCTCTCCTGACCTCCAGTGTCATCAGGTCGATTTTCCCTAACCTCTCCTTGTAGGACATACCCCTTAGCTCTGGGACTAGTCTTGTTGCAAATCTTTGCACTTGCTCTAGTTTCTTTATGTGCTTGGCTAGATGTGGGTTCCAAACTGGTGCCGCATACTCCAATATGGGCCTAACATACACAGTGTACAGGGTCCTGAACAATTCCTTATTAAGATGGCAGAATGCTGTTCTTAGGTTTGCTAGGCGCCCATATGCTGCAGCAGTTATCTGGTTGATGTGCGCCTCAGGAGATGTGCCTGTTATACTCACCCCAAGATCTTTTTCCTTGAGTGAGGTTTGTAGTCTCTGTCACCCTAGACTGTACTCCGTCTGCGATCTACTTTGCACTTCCCCAATCTATTTGTCTGTCTCTATCTCTTTCTATCTCACAAGGTACACATAAATACAATTATACATTGTGTAAATTACCTAGGATAACCCAAAAAATCCAAAGTGCTATACTGTGCTTGTAGATACAATGCGTAAGAATACCTGTTGGTTCACAGTGGCTCTTTCTGAGACAGAGAGAGAGAGACAGAAAGAGACAAGCAGACTGAGAGACAGATAAGCAGAGACAGAGATGCTGATGCTCATCAAATGTCATCCCTCATCTCAACTTATCACTGCACCATGCCAGCACTCATCAAATGTCACCCCCTTATCTCATCTTATCACTGCACCCTCCCAGGCACTAATCAAATGTCACCACTTATCTTATCACTGCACCCTGCCCTTGTCACTGACACTTGTCTTACATCATGCTTCAGGGGAACTTATTCTTCTTCTTCTTCTTTTCTTTCAACACACCGGCCGTATCCCACCGAGGTGGGGTGGCCCAAAAGGAAAAACAAAAGTTTCTCCTTTTACATTTAGTAATATATACAGCAGAAGGGGTTACTAGCCCCTTGCTCCCGGCATTTTAGTCGCCTCTTACAACACGCATGGCTTACGGAGGAAGAATTCTGTTCCACTTCCCCATGGAGATAAGAAGAAATAAACAAGAACAAGAACTAGAAACAAAATAGAAGAAAACCCAGAGGGGTGTGTATATATATGCTTGTACATGTATGTGTAGTGTTACCTAAGTGTAAGTAGAAGTAGCAAGACATACCTGAAATCTTGCATGTTCATGAGACAGAAAAATGGACACCAGCAATCCTACCATCATGTAAAACAATTACAGGCTTTCGTTTTACACTCACTTGGCAGGACGGTAGTACCTCCCTGGGTGGTTGCTGTCTACCAACCTACTACCTAGGTTCTTCTTCTTATTATTATTATTATTATTATATACTCCCGTGTATTCAAAACATTGCTGGGACCTATATATATGTTTTATATATTCCTAAACAACAGTAAATGACCAAGGTAGGTGTAAATGTCCACCTGTCCGTGTGTTTGTGATAATTTGAGTACAATTTCAGTACCTAATATTAGTGTTAGAACAAAGATTGGTTATGAAATGACAAGAACTACTCTAAATTGTAATTATCAGAAGATAAAAATTATACAAAATAATATAAAAATGAGAAGAAAAAAAAAAAAAGGTATATCAGCAACACTTCTGCAAGTGCAGGACTCCACTTTGCCGTCAGGTGAGCATTAAGTTTTGCAGCCTCATATCTTGGTAAGTACTGACCCTAATTTTTTTCATTTTAATCCTATAACACTTAGAAAAATGTTCTCTTTATTTCTATATATAAAAAAAATATTTTTTTATTTTTTCAAAATATTCGGGGCACTGGGCGAGGGAACATACATATACAGGAAGGCCCCACTTATACGGCGGGTTAGGTTCCAGGCTACCGCCGTAAAGCGGAAACCGCCGTAAAGTGGAACACCCTTTTTTTCCACTTACAAATGCATACAAACACTAGATAACAAGTTTACACTAACATATATTATGTTAGCAATAGAACCAGGCATCAAAAAACAATAAAAAAGTACAATACACACATAGTGCACTCATTACTTACCTTAAAATATTTATAGTCTTAATCTAGGGTGAGACAAGTAGTATTTATTGTAAGAAATCAAGTGTGGTATGTATTGTAATAGCCAGGCTACCTCACCAGGCCACCCCACCCACACATACTATTCTATGATATTTAAGCATCCCAGAGCGATAAAATGTATATACAGTTCACTCATTACTTACCTTAAAATATTTGTAGTCTTAATGTAGGGTCAGGAGTAAGTAAATGAGATAAAACGAATAAATGAGAGAGAGAAAGAATGAGTACATGAGAGGTAACAGGCGCAGAGTTATGTAAACAAACCAGGCTCCCACATCTTATATTTATGTTTATTTATTCTATTGTGGGGTGTATTTATCATCTTTTTATGTTATGTATCGTGTTTATTATATAATTTTGAAAAAAATATCATGGCTGGATTAATGAATATGTGTATATTACCGTAATATACGACATTTAATGAGACTCGGTGACTATTGTTATTATGGCGTCACTTGTGGAAGTCGTCTGCTCACATCTCACATTTATGTTTATTTATTCTACTGTGGGGTGTATTTATCTTATTTATATGTTATGCATTGTGTTTATTATATAATTTTGAAAAAAATATCATGGATGGATTAATGAAAATGTGTATATTACCGTAATATACGACATTTAATGAGACTCGGTGAGTATTGTTATTATGGCGTCACTTGTGGAAGTCGTCTGCTCACATCTCACATTTATGTTTATTTATTCTACTGTGGGGTGTATTTATCTTATTTATATGTTATGCATCGTGTTTATTATATAATTTTGAAAAAAATATCATGGATGGATTAATGAAAATGTGTATATTAACGTAATATACGACATTTAAATGACTCGATGTATGTAAGTTTATTTAGGTACAGGTATACATAAGTATAATTATCAGAGTATATATAAAATATGAAATAACTTTTAAAAACATTTGAAATTTTGGAGTTTCCAGACAAAATGGAGAGACTTAGTGCTTACTGAGCTCATGGAGAATGTAAACAAACAGGGTGGGGCACGGTGACCGTATTAGAAAGTCAGGTGGGGGGAGCCGTATAGTGAGTTTTGGTCATAATTTGAAATGTCCGTATTAGCGGAACGCCGTAAAGTGAAACGCCGTAAAGCGGGGCCTTCCTGTATACGTTAGGTTAACATCCAACAAGCTTATGTGAGCATGTTAGATCAGAGTGAGCAGAGGCAAGTGGTCTTTGTGATCTGACATGCTATTGGAGTGTGAGTAGCGTAACGTGAAGGGTTTCGGAAAAATGGTTAGCTAGACTTCAATCATGGAATTGGGAGGTACAGAGCATGCACTCTAAAGGAGGACTGAGGATGTTGCGATTCAGAGGGCCATCTGAAATGTGACATCAACACACTTCTGGCAAATAAATATTGAATGAATGACAGTGAATGAGTTTCCTCTCTTCAGGGCTCGCCCTACCTCTGGAAGGTAGCAAGTGCGTTTTAAAAAATCAACATTCCCCAGATTATAATATGGGAAAGCAAACCTCTAACCTTGTGTTTGCTTAAAAATAGTGAATTTGAGGCATTTTCAAGGATGGTTTTTATGGTTTTATTGGCTGTTTCTTAGTACTGTTTGATAGAATGGAAGACATACCACTGTAATAGAGATAATTTTGATTCGTATCAGCATCAGAAATATCTCGAAATATTTGATTTTTGACTATTTTCCCGAGGATGATTAAGCTCCCCATATAACTCCTGTTTTATGGGTTTTTACTAGGTACAATTCAGTTACTGGGAAGCCATAAACCATGAGCAATCATTCCTAGTTATATCTTATTTTCTGAGAAATAGGGTAAATCTTTGATTCTTTGTTTAATAATGAATTAAAAAATGAGGGCAAGTGTGATATAAAGAGGCCTCAGTAACGTGATTAATGAACAGAGGACATGTTACTTTAGTGTCTGGAAAGTCTACGTGTTTTTTATTTTAATTTTGTGTAAAATTAGCCAAAAATACTAACTTCTGTGCACTTTGTAGGTTAGTTCTGATAGTTGAACAGGTGATTTCTTGTGCTCAATCAATAAAATGAAAGGCATTCTAGCAAAAAAGTTAAGAATTTGGCCAAATTGGGTAATGGAACTGGCTTCATATAGGTTTCAAGTGAGTAAAATCCCAGATATGTAAATTATTCCCAGACTGCCAACTTTGTGTCTGCATAATTCCCTAAGTTTTCCATTAAATTTCGTATTTTTGGTGTCATTACCTTTGGAAAAGACGTTCTACCAATTCAGAGATTAAAAAAAAAAAAGAAGCCATCACTGATCAATTTTAATTCTGAGGCTTCCAACAGTGAAAGGGTTCAGGGGACAGCATTTCACAGTTTGTTCAAATGACAGATACGGTCAATCAGGTTCAAGACACAAATTTTGTGTCCACATGCAATTACTGCTCTTTAGAAAACATTCAAAACATTTTTTAACACACTGGCTGTCTCTCACAGAAGTAAGGTGACCTGTAAAAGAAGAAACACTTTCACCACCACTCGCTCCATCACTGTTTTATCAGAATCAAGCCAATACTACAGTTCAAAACTGCAAATGTCCCCACCCCTCTTTAAGATGGGTGGAGATATTTAGGGATATTGTGGGGATAGTAAAAATACTGTACCATGAAATATACTATGTGACCTAGCAATTCTCAATTGTGACACAAATGATCTGTGTCACAAACAGTAAAATTTGTCCTAAAAAATTAACTGCAGTTAATTAAAGTGATTGGCACACAGGTGTACTAGTTACAAATTAATATAGTTTAATGGAGATACTAATGGTAACAGATGAGTAGATGTCTGTTATATTCTAACAAATCTCTCAAAGTCCACCATCCTTTCCCCAGCATCTCCCAATAAGATTTGAATATGCATGCAACTTCAGAGAACAATACAGGGCAAGGCTCAGAATTAGCATACATCTCAAGAACTCAAAACAATATCTCAAAGAGAGTAGGTTCATTCTTAGCTACTTCATGCAGTAAGTTTCAACAAATCACACTCCACTATTGCTATGCATAAGATGACAATTATAAGTTTCAAGTAAATTCAAAGATGTAATTTCAATTAATGATATGGCATTTGTATGGAAACCACAAAAAAAAAAAATCATAGTAGGAAGCTTACCTTGGCCCATTCATACAGTTCAGTAAAAAGTTTAGTGGAGACATCTGCTAAGCCAATGGAAGCCACAGTTCCTCTGCTCACAGCATCCTCTAGACCTTGCCACATTGGTTCCAGGCTCTCTAATGTTGCATCATCACTAACATCCGGTGGTGTTACAATAACTAAATCAATGCAAGGTAAATCCAGACCTGTTGAAACTGAGGTATTTAAAGAATAAAAACATTAATGGGTGGTTGGGGGGGAATATGATACATACAATCATTACAAAAACTTTTTTTGTTATGCAAGATACATTTTTGCCAAGCTTAACATTGCCAATGTAATAAATACTGTCAGAAAGAAATCTTAATTACATAACCATTCTTTACATGCACATTAAAGAATCTGCCACAATCATATCAAACAAGAGAACAGCTCATGAAAATACAGCCCTGGGATAATAAATAATACAACATTTCTTTCTTTCTTTCAACACACCGGCCGTATCCCACCAAGGCAGGGTGGCCCAAAAACGAAATTTTCTCTTAAATTTAGTAATTTATACGGGAGAAGGGGTTACTAGCCCCTTGCTCCCGGCATTTTAGTCGCCTCTTACAACATGCATGGCTTACGGAGGAAGAATTCTGTTCAACTTCCCCATGGAGATAAGAGGAAATGAACAAGAACAAGAACTAGAAAGAAAATAGAATAATACCTAGACGGGTGTGTATATATATGCTTGTACATGTATGTGTAGTGTGACCTAAGTGCAAGTAGAAGTAACAAGACATACCTGAAATCTTGTATGTTTATGAGACAGACAAAGGACACCAGCAATCCTACCATCAAGTAAAACAATTACAGGTTTTCGTTGTACACTCACTTGGCAGGACGGTAGTACCTCCCTGGGCGGTTGCTGTTTACCAACCTACTACCTAGAATAATACAACATATCTGTGGATATCTATTATAGGTAGTAGGCTGGTAGACAGCAACCACCCAGGGGGGTACTACCGTCCTACCAAGTGAGTGTGAAACGAAAGCCTGTAATTGTTTTACATGATGGTAGGATTGCTGGTGTCTTTTGTCTGTCTCATAAATATGCAAGATTACAGGTACGTCTTGCTACTTCTACTTACACTTACGTCACACTACACATACATGTACATGTTTATTTATACACACTCTTCTGAGTTTTCTTTGATTTTATCCTAATAGTTCTTGGTCTCATTACTTTTCCTTTTATATCCATGGGGAAGTGGAATAAGAATCTTTCCTCCATAAGCCATGCGTGTTGTAAAAGTCAACTAAAATGCCGGGAACAATGGGCTAGTAACCCCTTTTCCAGTAATAATTACTAAAAAGAATAAGAAGAAAACAGTCAAAGTGGGAAGTCTGAATGTGCGTGGATGTTGTGCAAATGATAAGAAAAAGATGACTGTGGATATTATGAATGAGAGGAAGCTGGATGTCTTGGCTTTAAGTGAAACAAAGCTGACGGGGGTGGGAGAGTTTCAGTGGAGAGGAATAAATGGGATTAGGTCAGGGGTTACAAATAGAGTTAGAGCTAAAGAAGTAGCAGCAATAATGTTGAAGGATAAGTTATGGCAGGAAAAGAAGGACTATAAATGTATTAATTCAAGGATTATGTAGAGTAAAATAACCGATGGATGTGAAAAGTGGGTTATAGTAAGCGTATATGCACCTGGAGAAAAGAGAAGTGTAGAGAGAGAGAGATTTTGGGAAATGTTGAGTGAATATGTGGGGAGTTTTGAACCAAGTGTGAGAGTACTTGTGGTTGGGGATTTCAATGCTAAAGTGGGCAAAAATGTTGTGGAGGGAGTAGTAGGTAAATTTGGGGTGCCAGGGGTAAATGAAAATAGGGAGCCTTTAATTAAGCAATGTGTAGAAAGAGGTTTGGTAATAAGTAATACATATTTTATGAAGAAGTGGATAAATAAATATACAAGGTATGATATAGCATGTAATGCAAGTAGTTTGTTTGATTATGTATTGGTGGATAAAAGGTTGATGGGAAGGCTCCAGGATGTGCACGTTTATAGAGGGGCAACTGATATATCGGATCATTATTTAGTTGTAGCTACAGTTAGAGAAAGAGGTAGATGGGAAAAGAGGAAAATGGCAACAACAAGCAAGAGGGAGGTGAAAGTGTATAAACTAAGGGAGGAGGAAGATCGGGTGAGATATAAGCAACTATTGGCAGAAAGGTGGGCTGGTGCAAGTATGAGTAGTGGGGGGGTTGAAGAAGGTTAGAATAGTTTTAAAAATGCAGTATTAGAATGTGGGGCAGAAGTTTGTGGTTATAGGAGGGTAGGTGCAGGAGGAAAGAGGAGTGATTGGTGGAATGATGAAGTAAAGGGTGTGACAAAAGAGAAAAAGTTAGCTGATGAGAGGTTTTTACAAAGCAGAAGTGTTATAAGAAGAGTAGAGTATATGGAGAGTAAACGAAAGGTAAAGAGAGTGGTGAGAGAGTACAAAAGGAGAGCAGATGATAGAGTGAGAGAGGCACTGTCAAGAAATTTTAATGAAAATAAGAAAAAAATTTGGAGTGAGTTAAACAAGTTAAGAAAGCCTAGAGAACGAATGGATTTGTCAGTTAAAAACAGAGTAGGGGAGTTAGTAGAAGGGGAGATGGAGGTTTTGGGTAGATGGCGAGAATATTTTGAGGAACTTTTAAATGTCGACGAAGAAAGGGAAGTGGTAATTTCATGCACTGGCCAGGGAGGTATACAATCTTTTAGAAGTGAAGAAGAACAGGATGTGAGTGTGGGGGAGGTGCGTGAGGCATTACGTAGAATGAAAGGGGGTAAAGCAGCTGGAACTGATGGGATCATGACAGAAATGTTAAAAGCAGGGGGGATATAGTGTTGAAGTGGTTGGTATTTTTGTTTAATAAATGTATGAAAGAGGAAGGTACCTAGGGATTGGCAGAGAGCATGTATAGTCTCTTCATATAAAGGGAAGGGGGACAAAAGAGACTATAAAAATTATAGAGAAATAAGTTTACTGAGTATACCAGGAAAAGTGTAAGGTAGGGTTATATTTGAAAGAATTAGAGGTAAGACAGAATGTAGGATTGCCGATGAGCAAGGAGGTTTTAGAGTGGGTAGGGGATGTGTAGATCAAGCATTTACATTGAAGCATATATGTGAACAGTATTTAGATAAAGATAGGGAAGTTTTTATTGCATTTATGGATTTATAAAAGGCATATGATAGAGTGGATAGGGGAGCAATGTGGCAGATGTTGCAAGTACAGTGGACCCCCGGTTAACGATATTTTTTCACTCCAGAAGTATGTTCAGGTGCCTGTACTGACCGAATTTGTTCCCATAAGAAATATTGTGAAGTAGATTAGTCCATTTCAGACCCCCAAACATACATGTACAAACGCACTTACATAAATACACTTACATAATTGGTTGCATTCGGAGGTAATCGTTATGCGGGGGTCCACTGTATATGGAATAGGTGGTAAGTTACTAAAGGCTGTAAAGAGTTTTTATGAGGATAGTGAGGCTCAGGTTAGGGTGTGTAGAAGAGAGGGAGACTACTTCCCAGTAAAAGTAGGTCTTAGACAGGGATATGTAATGTCACCATGGTTGTTTAATATATTTATAGATGGGGTTGTAAAAGAAGTAAATGCTAGGGTGTTTGGGAGAGAGGTGGGATTAAATTATGGGGAATCAAACACACCAAATGGGAATTGACACAGTTGCTTTTTGCTGATGATACTGTGCTTATGGGAGATTCTAAAGAAAAACTGCAAAGGTTAGTGGATGAGTTTGGGTGTGTATGTAAAGGTAGAAAGCTGAAAGTGAACATAGAAAAGAGTAAGGTGATGAGGGTATCAAATGATTCAGATAAAGAAAAATTGGATATCAAACTGGGGAGGAGGAGTATGGAAGAAGTGAATGTTAACACTCTTATATGGGTGTGAAGCTTGGGTTGTGAATGCAGCAGCGAGGAGGCGGTTGGAGGCAGTGGAGATGTCCTGTCTAGGGGCAATGTGTGTGGTGTAAATATTATGCAGAAAATTCAGAGTGTGGAAATTAGGAGAAGGTGTGGAGTTAATAACAGTATTAGTCAGAGGGCTGAAGAGGGGTTGGTGAGGTGGTTTGGTCACTTACAGAGAAAGGATCAAAGTAGAATGACATGGAGAGCATTTAAATCTGTAGGGGAAGGAAGGCGGGGTATGGGTCGTCCTCAAAAAGGTTGGAAGGAAGAGGTAACGGAGGTTTTGTGGGCGAGGGGCTTGGACTTCCAGCAGGCGTGCTTGAGCGTATTCAGTAAGTGTGAATGGAGATGAATGATATTTGGGACCTGACGATTTGTTGGAGTGTGAGCAGGGTAATATTTAGTGAAGGGATTCACGGAAACCGGTTATTTTTATATAGCCAGACTTGAGTCCTGGAAATGGGAAGTACAATGCCTGCACTCTAAAGGAGGGGTTTCGGGATATGAGCAGTATGGAGGGATATGTTGTGTATCTTTATATGTATATGCTTCTAAACTGTTGTAGCACCTCTGTAAAAACAGTGATTATGTGTGAGTGAGGTGAAAGTGTTGAATGATGATGAAAGTATTTTCTTTTGGGGGATTTTCTTTCTCTTTGGGTCACTCTTCCTCGGTGGGAGACGGCCAACTTGTTGAATATGTATGTATATATATATATATATATATATATATATTTTTTTTTTTTTTTTTTTTTTTTTTTTTTTTTTTTTTTTTTTTTTTTATTATCACACCGGCCGATTCCCACCAAGGCAGGGTGGCCCGAAAAAGAAAAACTTTCACCATCATTCACTCCATCACTGTCTTGCCAGAAGGGTGCTTTACACTACAGTTTTTAAACTGCAACATTAACACCCCTCCTTCAGAGTGCAGGCACTGTACTTCCCATCTCCAGGACTCAAGTCCGGCCTGCCGGTTTCCCTGAATCCCTTCATAAATGTTACTTTGCTCACACTCCAACAGCACGTCAAGTATTAAAAACCATTTGTCTCCATTCACTCCTATCAAACACGCTCACGCATGCCTGCTGGAAGTCCAAGCCCCTCGCACACAAAACCTCCTTTACCCCCTCCCTCCAACCCTTCCTAGGCCGACCCCTACCCCGCCTTCCTTCCACTACAGACTGATACACTCTTGAAGTCATTCTGTTTCGCTCCATTCTCTCTACATGTCCGAACCACCTCAACAACCCTTCCTCAGCCTTCTGGACAACAGTTTTGGTAATCCCGCACCTCCTCCTAACTTCCAAACTACGAATTCTCTGCATTATATTCACACCACACATTGCCCTCAGACATGACATCTCCACTGCCTCCAGCCTTCTCCTCGCTGCAACATTCATCACCCACGCTTCACACCCATATAAGAGCGTTGGTAAAACTATACTCTCATACATTCCCCTCTTTGCCTCCAAGGACAAAGTTCTTTGTCTCCACAGACTCCTAAGTGCACCACTCACTCTTTTTCCCTCATCAATTCTATGATTCACCTCATCTTTCATAGACCCATCCGCTGACACGTCCACTCCCAAATATCTGAATACGTTCACCTCCTCCATACTCTCTCCCTCCAATCTGATATTCAATCTTTCATCACCTAATCTTTTTGTTATCCTCATAACCTTACTCTTTCCTGTATTCACCTTTAATTTTCTTCTTTTGCACACCCTACCAAATTCATCCACCAATCTCTGCAACTTCTCTTCAGAATCTCCCAAGAGCACAGTGTCATCGGCAAAGAGCAGCTGTGACAACTCCCACTTTGTGTGTGATTCTTTATCTTTTAACTCCACGCCTCTTGCCAAGACCCTCGCATTTACTTCTCTTACAACCCCATCTATAAATATATTAAACAACCACGGTGACATCACACATCCTTGTCTAAGGCCTACTTTTACTGGGAAAAAATTTCCCTCTTTCCTACATACTCTAACTTGAGCCTCACTATCCTCGTAAAAACTCTTCACTGCTTTCAGTAACCTACCTCCTACACCATACACTTGCAACATCTGCCACATTGCCCCCCTATCCACCCTGTCATACGCCTTTTCCAAATCCATAAATGCCACAAAGACCTCTTTAGCCTTATCTAAATACTGTTCACTTATATGTTTCACTGTAAACACCTGGTCCACACACCCCCTACCTTTCCTAAAGCCTCCTTGTTCATCTGCTATCCTATTCTCCGTCTTACTCTTAATTCTTTCAATTATAACTCTACCATACACTTTACCAGGTACACTCAACAGACTTATCCCCCTATAATTTTTGCACTCTCTTTTATCCCCTTTGCCTTTATACAAAGGAACTATGCATGCTCTCTGCCAATCCCTAGGTACCTTACCCTCTTCCATACATTTATTAAATAATTGCACCAACCACTCCAAAACTATATCCCCACCTGCTTTTAACATTTCTATCTTTATCCCATCAATCCCGGCTGCCTTACCCCCTTTCATATTACCTACTGCCTCACGAACTTCCCCCACACTCACAACTGGCTCTTCCTCACTCCTACAAGATGTTATTCCTCCTTGCCCTATACACGAAATCACAGCTTCCCTATCTTCATCAACATTTAACAATTCCTCAAAATATTCCTTCCATCTTCCCAATACCTCTACCTCTCCATTTAATAACTCTCCTCTCCTATTTTTAACTGACAAATCCATTTGTTCTCTATATGTATGTATGTATATATATATATAAATATATATATATTTATATATATATATATATATAATATATATATATATTGTGAGGGAAAAGTAGGTGTAAGTGGGGTTAAGGTTGTTCGGGCAACCAGGAACCATTAGTTACGTCGCGTGCACCCCCCCCTCCTCTCTGGCGGGCTGGGGCGAAACTAGTTCCTGGTGTCCGATTTGTTAGTTTCTACTCCTGGTAATATTGACCTTACCTGGTGTGGGTTGAAGTTTGGAGAGTCACTTCACCTCCACTCTTCTCCTAATCAGGTAGGCTGATATTCCAGGAGTATCACTGTTTGTTTCTTTATTTTGTTTGCTGGTTACCAGTAATGATTTTGGCATTTATCATTCTTTTCAATTCTTAAATGTTATATTATCATAACTATGGGTAACCAGTTTATTTTCTCTTATTTACCAGCTCTGTTCCTGGCGTGGTCTTCCAGGATAGACGCCAGATAAAGGAGCAAGACGTGTTAATAATACTTATTAACATTATTCTACTACCGGCCCTTACCTATTCTACTTGTTCTCCATCCAAGTGGTAGGAGATTCCAGAACATCGGATTACCATCTGCCCAGGATAACCTACATAAATAACATCAGAGGAACTATCCAGGGCCATACCTACTCCTGCCCAACTCAAAGAACTGAAGGCCATTTTTTTATTATATTAAAATTTTAAGTAAACTTCTCAAAAATCATTATTCTCATTTTTCCTAAGTTATTTCTTTATTTATTTATTTTTCCATTAATTTCTTTTGTTCAGTTGGAAGGCGTTCCACTGACAATGGCGACCTTGCCAGGATCCGACTCTTGAAGCAACATCGTCCTGATGGTTCAACTGGTTGTGAGTACAGGAAGGCCCCGCTTTACGGCGTTTCACTTTACGGCGTTCCGCTAATACGGACATTTCAAATTATGACCAAAACTCACTATACGGCTCCCCCCACCTGACTTTCTAATACGGTCACCGTGCCCCACCCTGTTTGTTTACATTCTCCATGAGCTCAGTAAGCACTAAGTCTCTCCATTTTGTCTGGAAACTCCAAAATTTCAAATGTTTTTAAAAGTTATTTCATATTTTATATATACTCTGATAATTATACTTATGTATACCTGTACCTAAATAAACTTACATACATCGAGTCATTTAAATGTCGTATATTACGTTAATATACACATTTTCATTAATCCATCCATGATATTTTTTTCAAAATTATATAATAAACACGATGCATAACATATAAATAAGATAAATACACCCCATAGTAGAATAAATAAACATAAATGTGAGATGTGAGCAGACGACTTCCACAAGTGACGCCATAATAACAATACTCACCGAGTCTCATTAAATGTCGTATATTACGGTAATATACACATTTTCATTAATCCATCCATGATATTTTTTTCAAAATTATATAATAAACACGATACATAACATAAAAAGATGATAAATACACCCCACAATAGAATAAATAAACATAAATATAAGATGTGGGAGCCACATAACTTGTACAAGTGACGCCAAGAATAACATTTTCTCTAATCTAACATAAGAGTAAATGTGTTACTGGGGGTAACTGTAGAAAATTATTCCTTTCGTATGTATGTAAGTAAGTTTATTCAGGTATACACAAATACAGTTACATAGATTATCATACATAACAACATACGTGTAGAGAACCTAGGATAACCCAAAAAAGTCAGTGTGACTTATTTCCATTGCCTTCACTCAGAGCTTCATTTCTTCTCAAAATGATGTTACATGAGAATGGGAGTGTTCTTCTTTATTAATTCTACTGTATCAATGTAGAGACAACCTGTACACAATGTAACTTGTACACAAACCAGACGTGTACACTTCGTTTGTTTACAAAACTTACCTTCGCCTGGTTTGTTTACATAACTGCGCCTGCCCCCTCTCATGTATTCATTCTTTCTCTCTCTCATTTATTCGTTTTATCTCATTTACTTACTCCTGACCCTACATTAAGACTACAAATATTTTAAGGTAAGTAATGAGTGAACTGTATATACATTTTATCGCTCTGGGATGCTTAAATATCATAGAATAGTATGTGTGGGTGGGGTGGCCTGGTGAGGCTATTACAATACATACCACACTTGATTTCTTACAATAAATACTACTTGTCTCACCCTAGATTAAGACTATAAATATTTTAAGGTAAGTAATGAGTGCACTATGTGTGTATTGTACTTTTTTATTGTTTTTTGATGCCTGGTTCTATTGCTAACTTAATATATGTTAGTGTAAACTTGTTATCTAGTGTTTGTATGCATTTTTAAGTGGAAAAAAAGGGTGTTCCACTTTACGGCGGTTTCCGCTTTACGGCGGTAGCCTGGAACCTAACCCGCCGTATAAGTGGGGCCTTCCTGTATAACATTTAAGATAGAAAAGGGTGAGTTAGTTGAGGTGTCAAGTCATTACTGGTAGTCTGGTTGACTTACCGTTGTTTGGTTCTAAGGTTCGGTTTAGAAGTTTACCTATTTGTTGGACCTGGGGAACTTTGATAATAACCACTCCTGTGTGAACCGTGGGTATTTTGCTTAGTGAAGGCTATTGAGCCCACAAGTGTATTCTTCCAGGGAGAAATATTTATTTCATTTTCTACTTTGGGAAGTTTAAAGTGTGCGGACAGTGTCCCTCTTTTGTAACAGACGTTACTGTTAATTTTAATTGTCAGTTGAAGTTGGGTGCTTAATATTTCTTTTTACATGATGGATTCTTTAGATTTCTGGTTGAAAGCTGGAAAGGAAATGGGATTTACTGGACAAAGCCTTGATAGTTACATTACTGCTAAAATGGCTATTGAAGAGAAAAAGGAACAGGAAAGACTAGCTCGAGAGGAGAAAAGACTAGCTCGGGAAGAGAAAAAGGAACAGGAAAGACTAGCTCGAGAAGAGAAAAAGGAACAGGAAAGACTAGCTCGGGAGGATAAAATCGAACAGGAAAGGATAGCTAGAGAAGATAGAGTTCAGGCAAGAGAGGTAGCCTTCAAAATGAAGGAAATTGAGTTAGAACAATCAAGGTTGGAATTAGAAGCCAAGAAGGTAGAACTATCTAAGCAGAAAATAGATGAAGGGGTACTGGAATACCCTTCCCAAGAACCTAATATTAGGATGCCTCAAATACCACCTTTCTCAGAACAAGATGACATAGCGGCATATATTACTAGATTCGAGAGTACTGCTACTCTCTGTGACTGGCCAGTAGATTCTTGGGCTACTAGGCTTGGCTTACTACTGTCAGGTTCAGCATTAAACGTCTATTCCACTCTACCCTCTGATGTTATTTCTAGTTATAGCCTGCTGAAGAAAGCTATACTACAGGCTTTCAAAAAAACTACTCATCATTACAGGTCGGAGTTTAGACACATTAAAATAACTCCTCATCAAAATTACATGCAATTCTTAACAACACTTTTCAGATTATTTGATTCGTGGATTGATAGTGCTGAGGTTGACCACGATTTCGAATCTTTACGAGACCTGATGGTAAGAGATCAATTCCTTTCTTCTGTAAACTCTGACTTACGAATATTCATTAAAGAACGAAACGTTCATACGGCTGCGGAAATGGCACAAGCTGCTGATATATATGCGTGCGCTCATAATAACTACCCTAAAGAGCGTAGCAGATATAAGCCTGTTGTGCCTAAGCAATCTGAGGGATCCAAACCCTCCGTACCTAAGAATTCCACGGCCTTCACAGTAAAGTGTTTCAACTGTAATGAGTGGGGTCATAGAAGGCCCGACTGTCCTAGAAAAAAAGGTGAAAATGTCGGTAAATGTTTCACTGAATCAAACATAAACGCACCTTTTAGTGAAGGTACAGTCAATGGCATGAATGTATCAACCATTCTTAGAGACACTGGATGTTCCTGTATTGTTATCTCGAGTAAGCTTTTCCCTAATCTAGATTCTTCACGTTATAAGTCAACTAAATTAACTGACTATTTAGGAAGAAGCGATTCTTTTCCAACAGTCAGGTGTTTCGTTAGGTGCAAATGGTTCTCAGGATGGGTAGATGCCGTAGTTGCCCCGATAACCTCGTGTTCTGTTTTGGTTGGGAACATACAAGGGGCTGCTTTCCCATCTGAGAAGGACTGTTTGGAGTTTGGAGTTTCCAAGGAAGGGTTAGAACCTAATATCTCTGTTTCTTCACAGATAGTTCCAGATAAGATTCAGTTGGATAACCTAAATCAGAGAGCTGATGGTTACAAAACTCCGGTAACACCTTTAGTAAGTCAGTCACTTGACCTGGACAACGCAGACACCAGTGGAAAACTACGTGTGGCACAATCTATACAACAACTAGACTCGATTAACGTCCTTACCAGAGCTCAGTCTAAGGTAAAACCTATCCACCCATTAGTTCTTTCCAAAGGAAAGCCAATTGAGCTGTCTCATATAGATTTAGAGGGTCTTCAAAAGACTTGTCCTTCCTTAGAGGAATCTCGGAAGTTAGCTTTAAATGGCAAGGTGACCCAGAGAAAGAAATTTTCTTACAAGTTTGAGTTCAAACACGATCTTTTGTACAAGACTATAGTGTCTGCGGACAAGCCCAATGACGTTGGTCGAAGCCTGTTAGTCATTCCGCAGGATTGCCGTGAAACTATTTTAAAGATTTCTCATGACTTGCCAGTCTCTGGCCATTTTTCACATAGGAAGACCTATAATAAAATCAAGGACCTATATTTCTGGCCTAGCATGTCCTCTGACATCTATAAGTACTGCAGATCATGTCACGTATGTCAACTTTCCACGCAGAAGGGTAGAACTAGGAGAGTTCCTATGGTAAAGATGCCAATTTTCTCAGTCCCTTTTGCAAGGGTTGCAGTAGATATAGTTGGTCCTATCACACCTCGCTCATCAGGAGGTCATAAATATATTTTAACTATGATTGACTATGCGTCCAGCTTCCCAGAGGCGGTACCCTTAAAATCCATTACGTCCATAGAAGTCGCAGAAGCCTTATTTTCTATTTTTTCCCGTGTAGGTATACCTCGTGAAATTCTGTCGGATAAAGGGGCACAATTCACTTCAGAATTAATGGAACACGTTTATCAACTTGTGGGTGTTAAACCTCTTTTCACTACACCTTACCATCCGATGTGTAACGGAAGAGTGGAGCGACAACATGCCATCCTAAAGTCAATACTAAAAAAACTATGTATTCTTAAACCAACGGACTGGCATAGATTTTTACCATGTGCTCTTTTCGCAATGCGCGAGATTCCAAGTGATTCCCTTGGTTATTCCCCTTTTGAATTGCTTTATGGGAGACAAGCTCGTGGACCACTATCTATTTTGAATGAACTTTGGTCTAAAGATATCAAACCTGAGGTTCAAAACGGCTATCAGTTTCTTTTAGATCTAAGGGAAAGGTTGGAAGAAACCGCCGATTTGGTCGGTAAAAACCTAGAGATGTCTATGGAAACGTACAAGACCTATTTTGACCATAAAAGCTCCAAGCGTACGTTTAATGTTGGTGATGAAGTTTTAGTTCTCCTACCTGACAAATCCAACAAATTGCTAATTACCTGGCGCAGACCGTATAAAGTAGTGAAGGTCTGCAATAAGGTAGATTATATCTTGGATGTCAAGGGTAGAGAAAGAATGTATCACATCAATATTTTGAAACGGTACCATCGAAGAGAAGTTAATCTTTGCGTAAATTCCTTTGACGAAGATACTTCTTCTTTCGGCTTGGGTACAAGTGGTGATTCGTACAAATGTAGAGTTTGTATTATAGATGACGAGTCTTTTACAGAATCGAAGGAGCTACTGGACATCTTAACGCATGATCCCTCACCAAAGAAGTCAAATGTCAACATTAACTTGTCGAATAAACAAAAGTCTCAAGTAAGTGCCTTAGTAAACACATTTTCTGACGTATTCACAGAGGTACCAGGACTTACCACCACTATTGTACACAAGATTGAATTGTCGGATCATGAACCAGTAAGGCGGAAAATCTACCCTGTTCCCGTTCACTTACGGAAAACTTTTGATAATGAGGTTGACAAACTATTTAACTTAAATATCACAGAACCTTCGAAATCAGCTTTCTGTTCACCAGTTGTTATGGTTAAGAAACCCGATAATTCTTACCGACTGGCACAAGATTTTCGTTATTTGAATACTATAACTAAATGGGATGCAGAACCCATGCCAGTAATTGATCATGACTTGTATAAATTCCATGACTGCAAATTCTTCTCGGAATTAGACATCTCACAAGCATACCATCAAGTGCCATTACACCCAGACTCGAAACCATACACTGCTTTCCCTACTCATAGAGGTCTAATGCAATACCGCACAATGCCTTTCGGCTTGGTTACCGCGTGTGCCACGTATATTAGGCTTATGAGAATAGTTCTTTCTGATCTAAAGAATGTATCAGTGTATTTTGATAATATTTATATCATGACAAATGTCTGGGAAGACCATCTAAATACACTATCGCTTGTTTTGAAAAGACTAAGAACTCATGGACTTACAGTTAAACCACAAAAGTGCTTTCTTGGCTATCATAAGGTACAATACCTTGGGTTCATTATCTCTGATAACAACTTTTCACCACTTCCTAATAAGACCAAAGCTGTTTTAGAAAGTACGTTCCCTGCTACCAAAAAGTTATTAAGAAGTTTCCTTGGATCTGTAAACTTCTATAGAAATTTCGTACCAAATCTAAGTAGCTTAACTTCAGTTCTTACAGACTATTTGAAAAAGGGTGTCAAGGAACCTCTTAGTTGTTCTGAGGAAGCCAACCAAAGCTTCGAAGAAATTAAGAGTATATTTTCAAACCCCCCTGTCCTAAAATTACCAGATATTAATAAAATATTTTGTCTCCGAACAGATGCCTCCCATTCTGGACTCGGGGCTGTACTACTTCAATATTATGAGGAGACACCTTTCCCAGTATCTTTCGCCAGTAAGAAGCTTCTGCCCAGAGAAGAAAGATATTCCACTGTGGAGAAAGAATGTTATGCTTTAGTATGGGGTATAAGTAGATTTAAATACTACCTATACGGTAAACCCTTTGTGCTTGAAACAGATCACAAGCCACTGATGTACTTGGAAAACTTTAAAGGGTCAAATAGCAGACTCTTGAGATGGGCTCTGGCTATTCAGCCCTATAAGTTTAAAGTCATTTATATTTCTGGCTCTGAAAACCACTTTTCAGATTGGCTGAGCCGAGGTTGTAGTTAGTTCTTTTCCCTCTGTTCGTTGACTTATTGACTCCGTCCATAAGTTTTGGAAGGGGGTATTGTGAGGGAAAAGTAGGTGTAAGTGGGGTTAAGGTTGTTCGGGCAACCAGGAACCATTAGTTACGTCGCGTGCACCCCCCCTCCTCTCTGGCGGGCTGGGGCGAAACTAGTTCCTGGTGTCCGATTTGTTAGTTTCTACTCCTGGTAATATTGACCTTACCTGGTGTGGGTTGAAGTTTGGAGAGTCACTTCACCTCCACTCTTCTCCTAATCAGGTAGGCTGATATTCCAGGAGTATCACTGTTTGTTTCTTTATTTTGTTTGCTGGTTACCAGTAATGATTTTGGCATTTATCATTCTTTTCAATTCTTAAATGTTATATTATCATAACTATGGGTAACCAGTTTATTTTCTCTTATTTACCAGCTCTGTTCCTGGCGTGGTCTTCCAGGATAGACGCCAGATAAAGGAGCAAGACGTGTTAATAATACTTATTAACATTATTCTACTACCGGCCCTTACCTATTCTACTTGTTCTCCATCCAAGTGGTAGGAGATTCCAGAACATCGGATTACCATCTGCCCAGGATAACCTACATAAATAACATCAGAGGAACTATCCAGGGCCATACCTACTCCTGCCCAACTCAAAGAACTGAAGGCCATTTTTTTTTATTATATTAAAATTTTAAGTAAACTTCTCAAAAATCATTATTCTCATTTTTCCTAAGTTATTTCTTTATTTATTTATTTTTCCATTAATTTCTTTTGTTCAGTTGGAAGGCGTTCCACTGACATATATATATATATGTATATATATATGTATATATATATATGTATATATATATATATATATATATATATATATATATATATAAAATATAGGGAGGTACCACCTCTAGAACTGTTATGGGGACCCTCATCCTCAGAGAAAAGAATAAACTTGCTTCAGGGAAAACTCAAGATTCTCCCTGAAGCTGTTTGAGAATTTTCTCCTACCACCCCCTATATTATGTATATATATTTTATTTAAAGACAAAATACATTGACAAAACATTCACAAAAATATGATACAAAGTAAAACAACATAGGTAACTCAGAGCTACATCTCGAATACTTCGTCCAGCTCCCCTGCGGTGTGCCCAGAATGCTGCAGGCATTTCCTCTCTGGATCGCAACACTGAGTCTCTGAAAGAGGAAGCTGGTCGCCCTGTGGTCCTTGGTTTCTATGATGAGCTTTTCACCCAGCTGTTTGAGGAACTTTAGAGCACACTTGCCCCATGCTCCAAGGGTCTCCGACCCTATTGGAATGAAGTTACAGCAAGGGGGAAGGTCTTCATATTTTCGGATCTTCTGGGTCTCCCTGTGGCTGGCAGCTCCACCCCCTTCCACTACAGAGTATGGCAAGTAGGTGTCTGCCAATGTGGCAGCACAGGTGTAGTCCCAGGCAATCTGCTTTCCATCCTTCCAGGGTAGCATAGTGGCTCCATCAGGACGCTTTTGACTTCCATCAGACCTCTGTACTTGGGGTTCCCGTTGAGCTGGGCAACGGGCTGTGGCGAGGCTTCTCTTTATTATGTCATTAATCTCCTCATGTCTGGCATACTTCCCTTCTGCTGTGTGGCACACGAGACCATGGAGTCCGAATTGATCAGCTGTCGCCCTGCCGCAAATACACCTATGTTCGGTGAGGATGGGGGTGGCTAGGTGAAGAGCAACACCAATCCGAATGGCCTGTGGGTCGAGACGGGTGCCCAGGGAGGAATTGGGAACAGCTAACAGGAAATCTCCTGAGTGTGGTGCCTTCACTGCCAGGAGACGAGCTTTGTTCTTTCCTGAAGCATTGGAGAGCATTGTGTTGGCGATTTTTTCCATGATCGGTTTGTCCCAGTGGGACTGTTTGTGCTCTTTGGGAGGAGCTGGTCTACTGGAGGAGTCTGTAAGGGTGTCCCACCGAATTGCTGCTTCAGTAAACCTGGGGTCTTGAGCTCCTACCAAGTCTCTCAAGCGTTCGGGCACTATCTTCTTGACTAATGCACTGGAAGCCAAACACGAAGACAGAAAAGCAGGTAAAGCAACATGCGTTGCTTTACGCACCCCTATACCTCCCAGTCGCTCTGGGAGGGTTGCCTGATCCCATTGCTCATCCTCTAGTGACAGGTTCAGTGCCTTCTTAAAAGTTGATCTCAGGTGTGCGTCATATTCATCGAGTGTTGGGTTGTCAAAAGAGGGTGCACACCTCAAGAAGTAAGTGAGTCTTGGCATAGTAAGACACCTTGTGAGGAGATACAGAGCATCATGGGCATCAAGATCGCTTATTCTCTCCTCCATTCTCATAAGGTCATTCAATTTGTCCCTGAGGACAGTATCGATGGCCTGGTGACCCAGCGGTGCCCCCAAGAGGGTACTGTTGGACGGAGTTGTAGTTGAGATTTCCGGGAGGATTCTTCGCACAGCATTGATTATTTCCTGGTTCGCTGTGATGATTTCACACTTAGAGGGATTGAGGATGAGTCCCAAGCCTTCTCCCTGTGTTTTCACCAGTTGTAGGTCCCCCACGAGGGACTCTTCAGTACCTGCCAGAGTGCCGTCATCCAGGTACCAGATATTGAGCTCACTGCGTAGGCTGGAAGTTAGTTCTCTTACTGCCAAGCAGAAGAGAAGTGGAGCAAGTGGGTCACCCTGCTGAACACCCTCTGATGATTGAATTTCATGTTCTCCAAACAAAAGAATTGAGGGTTTGCTGTAGCCGGCTGAAATGAAGGGAAAGAGACAGGGGAACCGAACCCGAACAGCTGGCAAAACAGCATCTCTCCTCACCATATTAAAGGCATTTCTAAAATCAAGTTTGACTATGGCCTTGTCTTCTGGTAGGTCCCTGATGTAGGCCCTTGCCGCATGAGCTGCAGCTTCACTGCCTTGAGAGACCCCAAAGCCCAGTTGGTGTGGCTGGAGAAAAGTGGCAGCTTCTAGGCGAATGTTTCTCACTGCTGATTGGCAACGAGACGGCGAAGAGTGTTTCCAACTGCAATGGGTCTGATTCCCCCATCCCTCTTCTTCAAAGCACATAGTGAGGCTCCAAAAAAGAAAGGTTTAATTTCTTCTGGGATTCGCCCAGCCAGGCAATAAATATATATATATATATATATATATATATATATATATATATATATATATATATATATATATATATATATATATATATATATATATATATAATACAGTATAAAATACAGTACTAACAGCATAAAAAGTAAAGTAAAACGTGAAATACCAAAATAAGACAATAAAGTAGTCATTACAAAAATGTTTTGTTGATATTCAGTAGTAAAGTTCGACTTGCGACCATTTTGACTTACGACCAGTTTCTTGGAACCGAACTCGGTCGTAAGTCGGATGTGTGTATGTATGTATATATATATTATATATATATATATATATATATATATATATATATATATATATATATATATATATATATATATATATATACATATATATATATACACCTACCATCCGACTTACGGCCGAGTTCGGTTCCAAGAAACCGGTCGTAAGTCAAAATGGTTGTAAGTCAAACTTTACTACTGAATAACAAAACATTTTTGTAATGACTATTTTATTGTCTTATTTTGGTATTTCACGTTTTACTTTACTTTTTATGCTGTTAGTACTGTATTTTATACTGTAAGGTTTAGGAAAAACACTTTGTACAACACAAATAGTTGTTTATTTCCCAGAAATTTGGCATAAAAAACACGGTCGTAAGTCGAGTGGTCATAAGTCGAGCAGGTCATAAGTCGGATGGTAGGTGTATATGTATATATATATATACACCTACCATCCGACTTACGACCTGCTCAACTTACGACCATTTCGACTTACGACCGGTTTCTCGGAACCGAACTCGGTCGTAAGTCGGATGGTAGGTATATACAGTGGACCCCCGCATAACGATTACCTCCGAATGCGACCAATTATGTAAGTGTATTTCTGTAAGTGCGTTTGTACGTGTATGTTTGGGGGTCTGAAATGGACTAATCTACTTTACAATATTTCTTATGGGAACAAATTCGGTCAGTACTGGCACCTGAACATACTTCTGGAGTGAAAAAATATCGTTAACCGGGGGACTACTGTATATACAGTGGACCCCCGGTTAACGATTTTAATCCGTGCAAGAGGGCTCATCGTTATGCGAAATAATCGTTATGCGAATTAATTTTCCCCATAAGAAATAATGGAAATAAAATTAATCCGTGCAAGACGCCCAAAAGTATGAAAAAAAATTTTTTTTACCACATGAAATGTTAATTTTAATACACACAAACTGAAAAAGGCATGCACAATTACATGACACTTACTTTTATTGAAGATCTGGTGATGATTGATGGGATGGGAGGAGGGGAGAGCATTATCTTCTTACTGTTTAGAAGGGGAATCCCCTTCCATTAGGACTTGAGGTAGCAAGTCCTTTTCTGGGGTTACTTCCCTTCTTCTTTTAATGCCACTAGGACCAGCTTCAGAGTCACTGGACCTCTGTCGCACAACAAATCTGTCCATAGAGCTCTGTACCTCCCGTTTCTTCAAGACTTTCCTAAAATGGGCCATAACATTGTCATTGAAATAGTCACAAGCACGGCTTGCAACAGCTGTGTCAGGGTGATTTTCATCTATAAAGGTTTGCAGTTCAAACCACTCTGCACACATTTCCTTAATCTTTGAAGTAGGCACAATGGATTCCACAACTGGCATAGGCTTCTCAGGGTTAGCCCCAAACCCTTCAAAATCTTTCTTAATTTCCATACTAATTCTCACCCTTTTTACCACAGGGTTGGCACTAGAAGCTTTCTTGGGGCCCATGGTCACTTATTTTCCAGAAACACCACCGAAAACACTGTAATAATACGAAATATTCCGAGTGTATGCTTGGATGTTACCGCGGAGGCTGGCTGGTAAACAATGGGACGGCCGGCACATGTGAGGGCACATTGGACGCGTCTCGGACGAAAATCGGTATGCGGGTTTTTAATCGGTATGCGGGGCAAAAATTTTGCGATAAAAGTAATCGTTATGCGGAAAAATCGCTATGCGATGCCATCGTTATGCGGGGGTCCACTGTATATATATATACATACATATATATATATACATACATATATATATATATACATATATATATATATATATATATATTTTTTTTTTTTTTTATTATCACACCGGCCGATTCCCACCAAGGCAGGGTGGCCCGAAAAAGAAAAACTTTCACCATCATTCACTCCATCACTGTCTTGCCAGAAGGGTGCTTTACACTACAGTTTTTAAACTGCAACATTAACACCCCTCCTTCAGAGTGCAGGCACTGTACTTCCCATCTCCAGGACTCAAGTCCGGCCTGCCGGTTTCCCTGAATCCCTTCATAAATGTTACTTTGCTCACACTCCAACAGCACGTCAAGTATTAAAAACCATTTGTCTCCATTCACTCCTATCAAACACGCTCACGCATGCCTGCTGGAAGTCCAAGCCCCTCGCACACAAAACCTCCTTTACCCCCTCCCTCCAACCCTTCCTAGGCCGACCCCTACCCCGCCTTCCTTCCACTACAGACTGATACACTCTTGAAGTCATTCTGTTTCGCTCCATTCTCTCTACATGTCCGAACCACCTCAACAACCCTTCCTCAGCCCTCTGGACAACAGTTTTGGTAATCCCGCACCTCCTCCTAACTTCCAAACTACGAATTCTCTGCATTATATTCACACCACACATTGCCCTCAGACATGACATCTCCACTGCCTCCAGCCTTCTCCTCGCTGCAACATTCATCACCCACGCTTCACACCCATATAAGAGCGTTGGTAAAACTATACTCTCATACATTCCCCTCTTTGCCTCCAAGGACAAAGTTCTTTGTCTCCACAGACTCCTAAGTGCAAAACTCACTCTTTTTCCCTCATCAATTCTATGATTCACCTCATCTTTCATAGACCCATCCGCTGACACGTCCACTCCCAAATATCTGAATACGTTCACCTCCTCCATACTCTCTCCCTCCAATCTGATATTCAATCTTTCATCACCTAATCTTTTTGTTATCCTCATAACCTTACTCTTTCCTGTATTCACCTTTAATTTTCTTCTTTTGCACACCCTACCAAATTCATCCACCAATCTCTGCAACTTCTCTTCAGAATCTCCCAAGAGCACAGTGTCATCAGCAAAGAGCAGCTGTGACAACTCCCACTTTGTGTGTGATTCTTTATCTTTTAACTCCACGCCTCTTGCCAAGACCCTCGCATTTACTTCTCTTACAACCCCATCTATAAATATATTAAACAACCACGGTGACATCACACATCCTTGTCTAAGGCCTACTTTTACTGGGAAAAAATTTCCCTCTTTCCTACATACTCTAACTTGGGCCTCACTATCCTCGTAAAAACTCTTCACTGCTTTCAGTAACCTACCTCCTACACCATACACTTGCAACATCTGCCACATTGCCCCCCTATCCACCCTGTCATACGCCTTTTCCAAATCCATAAATGCCACAAAGACCTCTTTAGCCTTATCTAAATACTGTTCACTTATATGTTTCACTGTAAACACCTGGTCCACACACCCCCTACCTTTCCTAAAGCCTCCTTGTTCATCTGCTATCCTACTCTCCGTCTTACTCTTAATTCTTTCAATTATAACTCTACCATACACTTTACCAGGTACACTCAACAGACTTATCCCCCTATAATTTTTGCACTCTCTTTTATCCCCTTTGCCTTTATACAAAGGAACTATGCATGCTCTCTGCCAATCCCTAGGTACCTTACCCTCTTCCATACATTTATTAAATAATTGCACCAACCACTCCAAAACTATATCCCCACCTGCTTTTAACATTTCTATCTTTATCCCATCAATCCCGGCTGCCTTACCCCCTTTCATTTTACCTACTGCCTCACGAACTTCCCCCACACTCACAACTGGCTCTTCCTCACTCCTACAAGATGTTATTCCTCCTTGCCCTATACACGAAATCACAGCTTCCCTATCTTCATCAACATTTAACAATTCCTCAAAATATTCCTTCCATCTTCCCAATACCTCTAACTCTCCATTTAATAACTCTCCTCTCCTAGTTTTAACTGACAAATCCATTTGTTCTCTAGGCTTTCTTAACTTGTTAATCTCACTCCAAAACTTTTTCTTATTTTCAACAAAATTTGTTGATAACATCTCACCCACTCTCTCATTTGCTCTCTTTTTACATTGCTTCACCACTCTCTTAACTTCTCTCTTTTTCTCCATATACTCTTCCCTCCTTGCATCACTTCTACTTTGTAAAAACTTCTCATATGCTAACTTTTTCTCCCTTACTACTCTCTTTACATCATCATTCCACCAATCGCTCCTCTTCCCTCCTGCACCCACTTTCCTGTAACCACAAACTTCTGCTGAACACTCTAACACTACATTTTTAAACCTACCCCATACCTCTTCGACCCCATTGCCTATGCTCTCATTAGCCCATATATATATATATATATATATATACTATATATTTATATACAGTGGACCCCCGGTTAACGATATTTTTCACTCCAGAAGTATGTTCAGGTGCCAGTACTGACTGAATTTGTTCCCATAAGGAATATTGTGAAGTAGATTAGTCCATTTCAAACCCCCAAACATACACGTACAAACGCACTTACATAAATACACTTACATAATTGGTCGCATTCGGAGATGATCGTTATGCGGGGGTCCACTGTATATATATATATATATATATATATATATATATATATATATCTATATATATATATATATATATATATATATTTTCAACAAGTCGGCCGTCTCCCACCGAGGCAGGGTGACCCAAAAAAGAAAGAAAATCCCCAAAAAAGAAAATACTTTCATCACCATTCAGCACTTTCACCACACACAAATTATCACTGCTTTTGCAGAGGTGCTCAGAATACAACAGTTTAGAAGCATATACGTATAAAGATACACAACATATCCCTCCAAACTGCCAATATCCCAAACCCCTCCTTTAAAGTGCAGGCATTGTACTTCCCATTTCCAGGACTCAAGTCCGACTATATGAAAATAACCGGTTTCCCTGAATCCCTTCACTAAATATTACCCTGCTCACACTCCAACAGATCGTCAGGTCCCAAGTATCATTCGTCTCCATTCACTCCTATCTAACACGCCCACGCACGCCTGCTGGAAGTCCAAGCCCCTCGCCCACAAAACCTCCTTTACCCCCTCTTTCCAACCCTTTCGAGGACGACCCCTACCCCTCTTTCCGTCCCCTATAGATTTATATGCTTTCCATGTCATTCTACTTTGATCCATTCTCTCTAAATGACCAAACCACCTCAACAACCCCTCTTCTGCCCTCTGACTAATGCTTTTATTAACTCCACACCTTCTCCTAATTTCCACACTCCGAATTTTCTGCATAATATTTACACCACACATTGCCCTTAAACAGGACATCTCCACTGCCTCCAACCGTCTCCTTGCTGCTGCATTTACCACCCAAGCTTCACATCCATATAAGAGTGTTGGTACTACTATACTTTCATACATTCCCTTCTTTGCCTCCATAGATAACGTTTTTTGACTCCACATATACCTCAACGCACCACTCACCTTTTTTCCCTCATCAATTCTATGATTAACCTCATCCTTCATAAATCCATCCGCCGACACGTCAACTCCCAAGTATCTGAAAACATTCACTTCTTCCATACTCCTCCTCCCCAATTTGATATCCAATTTTTCTTTATCTAAATCATTTGATACCCTCATCACCTTACTCTTTTCTATGTTCACTTTCAACTTTCTACCTTTACACACATTCTCAAACTCATCCACTAACCTTTGCAATTTTTCTTTAGAATCTCCCATAAGCACAGTATCATCTGCAAAAAGTAACTGTGTCAATTCCCATTTTGAATTTGATTCCCCATAATTTAATCCCACCCCTCTCCCGAACACCCTAGCATTTACTTCTTTTACAACCCCATCTATAAATATATTAAACAACCATGGTGACATTACACATCCCTGTCTAAGACCTACTTTTACCGGGAAGTATTCTCCCTCTCTTCTACACACCCTAACCTGGGCCTCACTATCCTCATAAAAGCTCTTTACAGCATTTAGTAACTTACCACCTATTCCATAAACTTGCAACATCTGCCACATTGCTCCTCTATCCACTCTATCATATGCCTTTTCTAAATCCATAAATGCAATAAAAACTTCCCTACTTTTATCTAAATACTGTTCACATATATGCTTCAATGTAAACACTTGATCTACACATCCCCTACCCACTCTGAAGCCTCCTTGCTCATCCGCAATTCTACATTCTGTCTTACCTCTAATTCTTTCAATTATAACTCTACCGTATACTTTTCCTGGTATACCCAGTAAACTTATTCCTCTATAATTTTTACAATCTCTTTTGTCCCCTTTCCCTTTATATAAAGGGACTATACATGCTCTCTGCCAATCCCTAGGTACCTTCCCCTCTTTCATACATTTATTAAACAAAAGTACCAACCACTCCAACACTATATCCCCCCTGCTTTTAACATTTCTGTCATGATCCCATCAGTTCCAGCTGCTTTACCCCCTTTCATTCTACGTAATGCCTCACGTACCTCCACCACACTTACATTACGCTCTTCTTCACTCCTAAAAGATGGTATACCTCCCTGGCCAGTGCATGAAATTACCGCCTCCCTTTCTTCCTCAACATTTAAAAGTTCCTCAAAATATTCTCGCCATCTACCTAATACCTCCCTCTCCCCATCTACTAACTCCCCTACTCTGTTTTTAATGGACAAATCCATACTTTCCCTAGGCTTTCTTAACTTGTTTAACTCACTCCAAAATTTTTTCTTATTTTCATTAAAATTTCTTGACAGTGCCTCTCCCACTCTTTCATCTGCTCTCCTTCTGCACTCTCTCACCACTCTCTTCACCTTTCTTTTACTCTCCATATACTCTGCTCTTCTTATAACACTTCTGCTTTGTAAAAACCTCTCGTAAGCTACCTTTTTCTCTTTTATCATACCCTTTACTTCATCATTCCACCAATCACTCCTCTTTCCTCCTGCCCCCACCCTCCTATAACCACAAACTTCTGCCCCACATTCTAATACTGCATTTTTAAAACTATTCCAACCCTCTTCAACCCCCCCATTACTCATCTTTGCACTAGCCCACCTTTCTGCCAATAGTCGTTTATATCTCGCCTGAACTTCCTCCTCCCTTAGTTTATACACTTTCACCTCCCTCTTACTTGTTGTTGCCACCTTCCTCTTTTCCCATCTACCTCTTACTCTAACTGTAGCTACAACTAAATAATGATCTGACATATCAGTTGCCCCTCTATAAACATGTACATCCTGGAGCCTACCCATCAACCTTTTATCCACCAATACATAATCTAACAAACTACTTTCATTACGTGCTACATCATACCTTGTATATTTATTTATCCTCTTTTTCATAAAATATGTATTACTTATTACCAAATTTCTTTCTACACATAGCTCAATTAAAGGCTCCCCATTTACATTTACCCCTGGCACCCCAAATTTACCTACTACTCCCTCCGTAACATTTTTACCCACTTTAGCATTGAAATCCCCAACCACCATTTCTCTCACACTTGATTCAAAACTCCCCACGCATTCACTCAACATTTCCCAGAATCTCTCTCTCTCCTCTACACTTCTTTCTTCTCCAGGTGCATACACGCTTACTATAACCCACTTTTCACATCCAATCTTTATTTTACTCCACATAATCCTTGAATTTATGCATTTGTAGTCCCTCTTTTCCTGCCATAGCTTATCCTTCAACATTATTGCTACTCCTTCTTTAGCTCTAACTCTATTTGAAACCCCTGACCTAATCCCATTTATTCCTCTCCATTGAAACTCTCCCACCCCCTTCAGCTTTGTTTCACTTAAAGCCAGGACATCCAGTTTCTTCTCATTCATAACATCCACAATCATCTCTTTCTTATCATTTGCACAACATCCACGCACATTCAGACTTCCCACTTTGACAATTTTCTTCTTCTTATTCTTTTTAGTAATCTTTACAGGAAAAGGGGTTACTAGCCCATTGTTCCCGGCATTTTAGTTGACTTTTACAACACGCATGGCTTACGGAGGAAAGATTCTTATATGTATATATATATTTATTTATTTATTTATTTAGAAATTTTAGCATACATACAGAGGTACAAAAAAAATACAGGTAAGAGCAGCATGCCAAAGCCACTTATATGCATAGCATTACGGGCTGGCTTAAAATTAACTTAAGATTAACTAAGCAATGATGAAATCAGTGATAAGACATTATTGTAAACAGATAACTATAAAGCACAAATGAGTATTACAAAGACAGGTCATATGGTTGCATGCATTGCTGTTCATTCAGTTGAATGGAGTATTCTGTTAGGTAGTGTATTTAAAAAAATAACAAAGTTAGATTGGGTCCTAGGTTTAACATTTATGTGATATAATTGTGAGTAACATTTTGGATATACAATTTATAAGGTTCAGTTATTCAGTATTTATTTGGTTTTGAGAGAGTAAGTGAACTTTGAGAAGAGACTTGAATTTATAAACAGGTAGTGTTTCTTTTATATTTACAGGTAATGAATTCCAGATTTTAGGGCCTTTTATGTGCATTGAGTTTTTGCATAGCGTGAGATGGACACGAGGAACATTAAAGAGTGATCTGTGCCTTGTGTTATGGTCATGTGTTCTGTTGAGGTTGGCAAGATGTTTGAGGGGAGGGTTAATATCAGAGTTAAGTGTTCTATGTATGTAATAGGTGCAATAATAAGTATGGATGTTTTGTATGGTGAGTAGGTTGAGTGTTTTGAATATTGGTGGAGTGTGTTGCCTGTAGTGAGAATTTGTTATCATTCTAACTGCAGCCTTTTGTTGGGTAATTAGTGGTCTGAGATGGTTAATTGGTGTTGAGCCCCATGCACAAATTCCATAGGTGAGATAGGGGTAAATAAGAGAGTGATAAAGGGCCAGGAGGGCTGACTGTGGAACATAGTACCGTATCTTCGATAGTATGAATACAGTCTTGGAAATTTTCTTAGAAATTTGTTGTATATGTGTATGAAATTTGAGTCTATTATCGAGGTGGATTCCTAAGAATTTTCCCTCTGTTAGCTTTGTGATAGGTGATCCGTTTATCGGTATGTTAAGAGGTACATCTGTAGCTCTGTTACCAAACTGAATGAAGTAGGTTTTGTCAATGTTTAGTGTAAGTTTGTTAGTCCTCATCCAGGTAGATATTTTCTGTAATTCGGTGTTTACAGTATTGGCTAGCGTGACTGGGCTCGGGTGAGAGAAGACGTATGTAGTGTCATCTGCAAAAAGTGTGGGTTTGAGTAATTGCGAAGCATTTGGTAGGTCATTTATGTATAGGAGAAAGAGAAGAGGGCCAAGGACACTTCCCTGTGGGACACCAACTGTAATTGGTTGTGCGGAAGAGCTTGCCCCATTTGCGTACACATATTGGCTTCTGTTGCTGAGGTAAGACTTGAGGTAGTTGAGGGAGTGCCCTCTAATACCATAGTGTGACAATTTTACGTGGAGCAAGTCATGGTCAACTGTATCAAAAACTTTACGTAAGTCAATGAAGATCCCCAGTGGGACTTCTTTTTTCTCTATTGCAGTGTATATATGTTCTAGCATGTGTATAATAGCATCATTAGTATTTTTATTAGGCCTGAATCCAAATTGGCAGGGGTTGAGAATGTTTTGGGAGATGAGGTAGGAGTAGATTCGTTTATGAATTAATTTTTCCAAGATTTTTGAGAGAGGGTGTAAGTTGGATATTGGCCTATAGTTATTCAACTCTGTTTGGTCTCCTCCTTTATGGATCGGGGTGACCCTTGCTATTTTGGGAACTGTAGGGAAGGTGGAGGATTCAATGGATTTGTTAAAGAGTGTTGCAATGATTGGTGATAGTACTTGTGACGCTTTTTTGTATATAAAGGGTGGTAAGGTATTTAAATCTCCTGCCTTGTTTTTCAGTGCGTTGATAATAAGGGAGACTTCGTATGGGTTAGTCGGAGCTAGGAACTCGCAGTGGTTGAGAAAGTGGTGGAGGCATTGGTGGAGGCAGTGGTGGAGTCTGTGGTATTTAATAACATACATGTTATTAAAGCATAACATGTATATATTTAGTACAATTTACGACGTTTTCATGTATTTTATGATTGTTCATGGCTCAACAAGTTAAGGAAGCAGTATTGTATTATATTTCCCTACAATATATTGGGGCACCAAACATTCACGGTTTTTCAACATTCGCGAGGCTTTTGGTCCCCTAACCCTCGTGAATGTTGAGGGAGACCTGTATAAATGTTGAAGTCCTTCTCAAGTGTATATAAACATTATCTCCAGTATCCTCACATATTAGCACTGATGATGCAAAGGATATGAAAACACTGCATGTATTGACTGGTATGCAGGAAGCAACTAATTTAGTCACATTATGTACTTAGTTTTCCTGTGACTCCTGTGGTGATAAACAATTTGTATATAAACAGTATATATGTATGTACTGTAGTGACCCTATGCACTTCAATCACAAGCATTTATCATGGCGATGCCTTCATTTTCTCTTTTCATTACTGTACTTTCTACTCTTTATTATCAGAACTCACTAACATACTCAAGAACTGTATAAATACCCCTAGCATAAGTGAATAATTGTTAAAAGCACAAGAATGTGTAGTTACAATGAAATTATCAGATACTTGCCTTCTTGTACAAGCTTTTAGCTATTTAAAGCTATATTTATAACGGAGTCATGAATGATGAACTGCCACAATTCTTCAACCATTATGAAGTGAAAACATCCTTGAAGATCGCATCTTAATTTACAGTCTACTATAATTATCTAAAGACTCTAGGGAAAACAAGTGCCACATAATGAAACCTTCTTATTTAAAAGTAATATAAAACTTCATATGGCAAAATGATTCTTGGGATCCATCCAGCAAAAGGGGGTAAAAACAAAACAAAATTACTGGAGGAAAGAAAGGGAAATGGTGAGAAAGGAAAGATTACCGCAACAAACTTCCATGAAAATTCATAAAATAATTAAGTTGAAAAGAGAATACTATAAGACTACAATTATTAATACACTAAATTAAAACTGGTATAATTCTGATATTTCAGTATATTTACCAGTTTTAATGGCATCTTCAACCTGTGAAGAGTCATTGTTGCTGAGGAAAAGCTTCACAGTAGTCTTGGTGAAGATGCTTTCTTTGGGAGGTAAACTATTTGTATTTCCTTGGATAGAAAGGACCTCACAATTCTGAGCATCTGCTTTGCTCCCTCCCCAGCTATTAAGTGTGGTTTTTATACTACATCGTAGCTGAAAAAGATAAAACTATAAACTTTAGTTTTATTATTAACATTTTTTTTTAGATTTTAATATGCATTGGAATTTAAAAAATTAGTATGGTTATGTTATGGCTAATATACTTAAGTGATGAATAAATCAACACAATACAGTATAAATTTTGTAGTCAGACACTTATTATATTTGCTTTCAAAGCTTTATATGGTATACAGTATAGCTAAACACCATAAGTTAGTAAATGAGACACTTGTGCAACATTTGGGAATCTTTATTCTGGAAATGTTTCACCAGCCAGTGGCTTCTTCAGTTCACTGGCTGGCAAAACGTTTTCAGAATAAAGATTCCCTAATGTTGCACAAGTGTCTCATTTATCAACTTATCAGTTTTCTAAACCATTTATTCACATCCTGTCAGACACGGCAACATCTTGGGATCTTGATGCAGGGATTTCTTCAAACTTATCTAACCTATAGGCATGACCTACTTCCACTAGTGGTTTTGTCCACTACTGATTCCACCTACCATTGCTCCACCTTATCTGTCACCAGCACATAAGCCCCATCTCTGCAAATATGCCACACTTTTATCAAGATTGATGGACTGAACACATGAACTCCAGGCTGAGGGATTGACTACTTCAAACTCCTCTTCATCATTCACCTTTCTCTGCACTGGACTGAAGAAGTCAATGGCTGGCAAAACATTTCCAGAATAAAGATTCTCAAAAGTTGCACAAGTCTCTCATTTATTAACTTGTTGGTTTTCTAAACCATTTATTTACACCATAAGTCAGAACTGATCAAGGCCAGACATTCTGAAGTTAAGGTTCATCCTACATAACTGACCCTGAAAATTAATTGGAAAATTTCAAAACAAAACATTTTGGTACAAATAAAAAAATAGTAGGTAAAAGGACACAAGTGCAACTAATGTGACATTTTATTGTGGCAACGTTTCGCTCTCCAGGAGCTTATCAAGCTATACTGTATACCATATAAAGCTTTATCAAGCTTAATAAAGCTCCTGAAGAGCAAAATGTTGCCACAATAAAATGTCACATTAGTTGCACTTGTGTCCTTTTACCTAACATATTGTCGGTAATTCTACCAACATTAATACAATAAAATGGTAAAGGTGGGAGGGAGGCTGCTTATACAGCAGGTTAGGTTCCAGGCTACCACTGTAAAGTAAAAATTGCTTTAAAGTGAAACAAGCTTTTTTTACTTTCAAATGAATGCATATAAAAGCCTCATATGCATAGCACATAAAACATGTTATTTAAGATTACGAAATGAAATACTGCTTTGGTGTTAAGCAATGAGTCCTTCAAAATTACATGTATAGCAAAGTCTACCACTGCTGCATAAAGTCATATACAGGACCAGAGAGAAAACTGAGTGCCCCAGGCAGGCTTCTACAGACTGGTACCAATATTCTCTAATATATCTGTCTAACACTTCTATGGTGGGAGCACATAAAACTGATTTTTCTATTATGCCTAATAAAGATAAACTGTATACCTCTCACTTTATTTTCATGTAATGAATGAAACATTGCAAACATATTAAAAATAAGTGAGATTATTCATTCAAGCAGAAATGCAGCATACACAAAGTAAAAATCTTACAGCACCTTATTAACAATTTTATGTTGGACAGGCAAGTGGGGGTGGAATTATAAAAATAAAATTATGATTTATTTCAGTGACCTATAGGGGGCTCCATATAGGTCAGCATCTTGAACCATGGATACAAACACAGTCTTTATTTCAAAATCACTGTACATACAAAACATACAATAATCTGAAGGCCCATAGGTTGCATAGAATTTCAGGCAAAATTTACACTATATTCTCATCCTTGGAAAGGTTGGAGGGAGGGGGGTAAAGGTTTTGTGGATGAGGGGCTCAGACTTCCAGCAAGCATGTGTGAGTGTGTTAGATAGGAGTGAATGGAGATGAATGGTTTTTGGGACCTGACAAGCTGTTGGAGTGTGAGCAGGGTAATATTTTGTGAAGGGATTCAGGGAAACTGGTTAGCCGGACTTGAGTCCTGGGAATAGGAAGTACAGTGGACCCTCGACTTATGAAGGCCTAATCTAACGATAAAATCGACTTACAAAGTGTTTCAGCATAAAAAAATTTTCCTGACCTACGAAGAAAAACTCGACTTACATCATTCATCCTGAAAGTGGTCTGTCTGGTCAGAGCGCCTCAGCTCAGCTAGTGCCATCGTTTACAAGCCAGGGCGGGCAATTGCATGCATACATTCGATAAATTTTGTATTATTCCACTGTTTTTAGTGCTTGTAACTGCTAAATAAGCCACCATGGACCCAAAGAAAGCTTCTAGTGTTAACCATGGTAAAACAGGTGAGAAATACTATCGAAATAGTATAGTACCACGGTCAGCTGCTGCTGCACCACCATCAGCTGTACTACTCGAACATGTGGAGAGACTGTTGTTGGTGTGGCTTAACGAGAAACATTTACCGAGAAATAATTAACCCCAGAGGGTTAGCCACCCAGGATAACCCAAGAAAGTCGGCGCATCATCGAGGACTGTCTAAGTTATTTCCACTGGGGTCCTTAATCTTTTCCCCCAGGATGCGACCCACACTAGTCGACTAACACCCAGGTGAACAGGAAAAAATGTCTGGAACTAGTGCTCACATTGGTGAATTTAAGGATAGCAAAGGTTGGTTTGAGAGATTTAAGAATCATAGTGGCATACACTGTGATAAGGCATGGTGAAGCTGAAAAATTCCAACCCCAACAAGTGTTTGTGACAAAACAGGCCTGTTCTGGGAGAAAATGCCAAACAGGACCTACATTACTCAAGAGGAAAAGGTACTTCCAGGACACAAGCCTATGAAAGACAGGCTAACTCTCATGTTTTCTTGTAATGCTAGTGGGAATTGCAAAGTGAAGCCTTTACTCGTGCATCACTGAAAATCCCAGACTGTTCAAGAAAAACATGTCTCATTACTCATCATTACATCTTCAATAAAGGTAAGTGCCATTTATTCTTCATTTAGTACAGTATAGTACAGTGGACCCCCAACTTACGATGCTTATCAGTGTAAAAATTTGACCCCGACCTATGTTGAAAAACTCGACTTACATCATTCATCTCGAACGTGGCCGTCTGGCTTGAGCGCCTCAGCTGAGCTAGTGTGACATTGTTTACAAGCCAGGGCGGACAGTTGCATGCATACATTCGATAAATTTTGTATTATTTCAGTGTTTTTAGTGCTTGTAACTGCTAAATAAGCCACCATGGGCCCAAAGAAAGCTTCTAGTGCCAACCCTGTGGTAAAAAGGGTGAGAAATACTATTCAAATACTATTGTACCACGGTCAGCTGCTGCTGCACCATGGTCACCTGTAGTACTCGAAGGTGTGGAGAGACTGTTGTTGGTGTGGCTTATCGAGAATACCAAGAAACACTTAACCCCAGAGGGTTAGCCACCTAGGATAACCCAAGAAAGTCAGTGTGCCATCGAGGATTATCTAACTTATTTCCATTGGGGTCCTTAATCTTGTCCCCCAGGATGCGACCAACACCAGTCGACTATCACCCAGGTGAACAGGAAAAAATGCCTGGAACTAGTGCTCATATTGGTGAATTTAAGGCCAGCAAAGGTTGGTTTGAAAGATTTAAGAATCGTAGTGGCATACACAGTGTGATAAGGCCTGTTCTGGAAGAAAATGCCAAACAGGACCTACATTACTCAGAAGGAAAAGGCACTCCCAGGACACAAATAGTGTCTCATCACTCATCACCACATCTTCAATAAAGGTGTCATTTATTCATCATTTAGTACACTAGTACATGCACAATACATATATATATTGTGCATGTATCCTTCTTTCTCTGTGTAGGAAAATATATATTTCACATGGTAAAATTTTTTTTTCGTACTTTTGGGTGTCTTGAACGGATTTATTTGATTTCCATTATTTCTTATGGGGAAAATTAACTTGACTTACGATAATTTCGTCTCAAGATGTGCTCTCTGGAATAGATTAATATCCTAAGTCGGGAGTGCACTGTATAGTGCATATATCCTTTTTCTATATAGAAAAATGTATATTTCATGTGGTAAAAATTTTGTTTTTTCATAATTTTGGGTGTCTGGAATGGATTAATTGGATTTCCATTACAGTGGACCCCCCGCATAACTATCACCTCCGAATGCGACCAATTATGTAAGTGTATTTATGTAAGTGCGTTTGTACGTGTATGTTTGGGGGTCTGAAATGGACTAATCTACTTCACAATATTCCTTATGGGAACAAATTCGGTCAGTACTGGCACCTGAACATACTTCTGGAGTGAAAAAATATCGTTAACCGGGGGTCCACTGTATTTCTTATGGGGAAAATTAATTCAACTAACGATAATTTCGTCTAACGATGAGCTCTCTGGAACGGATTAATATCGTAAGTCAAGGGTCCACTGTAGAATGCCTGCACTTTAAAGGAGGGGTCTGGGATACTGGCAGTTTGGAGGCTGACTTAAACTGTCATATCTGAGTGCCTCTGCAAAGACAGTGATTATGTACGAGTGAGGTGAAAGTGTTGAATGATGATGAAAGTATTTTCTTTCTAGGGATTTTCTTTCTTTTCGGGTCACCCTGCCTCGGTAGGAGACAGCCAACGTGTTTAAAAAAAAAAAAAATTCTAATTTTACTTTTTTATTGCTTAAGGGTCTAGTACACAGTATTAACCCTTTGACTGTTTCAGGCCCCTCTCTGAAACTGTCATTCTATGTCGATAAATTTTTGAAAAAAAAAAAAAAAAAAAAAAAATTCTTATGAAATGATAGAGAATCTTTTCCCGATGGTAATGACACCAAAAGTTCGAAATTTGGTCGCAAACTCATGGAATTATGCTCCCGCGAAGTTAGCGGTCTCGGCGACATATGCGTATCGGCGATTTCGCCGACTTTGAGCCCTATTTTCAGCCAATTCCATTGTTCCAGTTGACCAAACTCATAGCTATTTCTTTAGAACTCCATTTTATCTATCAGCTGAGTACAAGAAACCTCCCATTTACTAATTCGGACTACCCAATATGGTGGTCAGAAATTGGCAATTTGGCCAATTTCACACAAACTAAAAAAAGATGCCAATTTCAAAATAGGGTCCAGAATAAACAAGGTAGACATTCGTGGTACTAAAATAACATATGCTCTGTTCATTAGTCACATCTCTAGGCCCCTCTTATATTATTATTGCTTTCTATTTTGATTTTTTATTCATACAAAAAAATACAAAATTTACTGTTATGCAGACTACTGCATTACTGTAAAAATGGTATAAGTAATATCAGTGCACTAGTGAAAGAATATTAGACTCCCCAGTTGACGTGTATTGGACGTGTGGTGTGATTTATTTACTCCTGAACATTGGTAAAAATCGAACATTTCCGCTACTTTGAGCCCAGTTTCAAGGTCGTTTTCATTGTCAAAGTAATGAAAATCATCTCTATTTCTGTAATATGTTTTCCATTTTATCACCTAAGACCATGAAAACGCGAATACAACGATAAATACTATACGAAAATACACCTCAAAATCGGCGCTTTATTCCAAAAAAACGATCAGTTTTTTTTTCTCATTACGCAATGTGTGCTGCAGGATTTTTTTATGTGGTGCACACTGACCACACAGACCCATTCTCTCACATGTGGGCCTACCAGCTTTCTCCCGCTTGATTTGAAGCCGCTAGAATTATTGAGTATATATACGTCAGAAACATTGGCTCGTAAGACGTATTTATACGTCGAAAACAGTCAAAGGGTTAATAGGAACTTAAGAACAGATGCAGGTTGGCCATCAGTAATCTGGTCCCATCAGTAATCTGGCACTAATTTCGGGTAGCATAATTACAAATTTCCGGGGTCGCCACACCAACCTGCCGCTACTGTTTGGTGGCACTACTTGCTGCACAAGTCATTCCAATCCATTTATTGTTATAACCAGCTCACTTTTAGCCCTAGCTATGGTTCCAACGAATATAAGAAATGCTTCTCGTTGAGTAAAGCACATACACCATACATTGTCCATAAAAGATAAGGTGGCTTTGGAGCCACTGTCGGTCGCCATGAGCTCAGCTCACTCAGATAAGCTGTGCCTGGTAAATTTGAGCCTACATATGAGAAAACAGGTCTGTGTAGCAAGTGTGCACTATATAAAAAAAAAAAATCCCACAGCAAGCAGTGCATAATGAGAAAAAAAGGTGATTATTTTTGGTGTAAAACAGCGACTTTATGGTGTATTTTTGTATGGTTTGTATGGTTGTCTTCTTGTTTTTTTGGTCTCATTTGATAGAACGAGAAATAGATATAATTTTGATTGGTTTCATGCAGGAAAGTACCTTAAAATTGAGCTCAAAGTAGTGGAAACGTTCGATTTTTGCCGATGTTCAAGAGTAAACAAATGATGTCACCGCCCAATACATGTCCAACTACATAATACACAATACACAATCATGAATGGATTGACATTATTTATATAACTATTACAATAATGCAGTAGTCTGTGTAACAGTAACTCTTCTATTTTTTGTGTGAATAAAAATTCAAAATGGGAAGCCTGGAGACGTGACTAATGAACAGAGAAAATGTTATTTTAGTGCCAGGAATGCCTGCATTGTTTATTCTGGACCCTATTTTGAAATTGGCATCTCTTAAAATTTATGTGAAATTGGCCAAATTACCAATTTCTAACCACTTTATTGGGTAGTTGAAATAGATAAATGGGTGGGTTCTTGTACTCAGTCGACAGAATAGAAGGAATACTAGTGAAATAGCTGTGAGTTTTGTAGAATGGAACAATGTAATGGCCCGAAAATAGGGCATAAAATGGGTGAAATCACCGATGTGTAAATATCACCAATGGGTTAAGTGTATTCTAACCTAACCACTTTGTAATCCAGCAAAATCACTAATCCGGCACCCTACAGGTCCCGATGATGCCAGATTAGTGATGGTCAACCTGTACAAGTTACAATACAAAAATATAACTGTCTAGTTCTAACAAGGCAAGTCATACAAGCTAATTAAATTACAATACAGCACAAAACAAAGTGATGAAATATAAGAAAAGACAAAGATGTAAAATTATTAGTGCACGTAAGCAAAATTAATGTAAATCATAGAGAGTACTATAAAACTGCTATATATCAAGCTGCTTTCCAGTGCCAGATAACACATTCCCCCACTCTTCAAAAGCTTAACTTACTTAATATACAAAATATGCAGTCATACTACTGTGCCTCTTATATATGTATATAGGGCATTCAATTCCAATATAAACCCTTCTCTGAAGCCTTTCCTTGATAGCCGTGTACTGGGGGTTTGACACAAGGAATTGTGGTAGCAATGACACTACTTGATGGACTGTTATTCTTGTATTGGCAGAGTACGATGAAACCCAACCTTTTTGCATGTCTGCCCCTTATCCTGCTCTGAATCTCACGGGTCGGTCTACAGTCAGCCGGGCATTGTTCAAATGGAGTCAGAGTAATGGACAGAGAGGTCCACATAGGGGTGAGAACATGGCATATAGTACACAAGTACTGTACCACTGACAGCTGCAGCAGGACACAGGCATAACACAAGAAGACACAAAACCCTCCTTGACATCTCCAATGTCTGACTCAACCTGTGTAAAAACTCAATGCTCATAAAAGGTCCTAAGATCTGGAACTCGCTACCTGAAGCCTGCAGCACTAAATGAATTTTAAAGGGTAAGGAACAGAGTGCAGAGGCTTGTAAAAGGAGCAAAGACAAGGCACTATTGCTCAAAAATCGAAGAATACAAGAACACTCCCAGAAAGCTCTGGCAACTGCTAAAAGCATCGGGGGTATAGCCATAAACCTGTAGAGCGAGCCAACATAATGCTAAATATCGACAATGAGGTATGCCACGAAACAACTAAAGTGGCAAATTGTTTCAATTCATTCCTCACAACTGTTGCATCAACTTTAGTAAGTAAACTACCAATTGCATCGAACACCATTAACACAGAATCCAATAAGTTTAAAACTTACTACAGTAATAAAGGTGCCAACCCAAACAGTTGCTAATTGGTAGGTGTAGCTTGTGACTTCATGTGAAAAGAGCCAAGTAAGTTAGCCCAATTAAACCACCAGGCCAGAAAACATTCCAGTCAAATTCCTGAAAGATGGTGCCTCTGAACTGCCAGTCCCCAATGTGCACATAATAAATTTGTGCATCACCACCCACCAATACCATCTCAGAGGGTTTCAAGGAGGCCAGAGTTAATGCTGTCTTCAAGAAAAATAGTAAGTCTGATATCAGCAACTGTAGGCTGATGTCAGACCTACTTAGTGTGATGTCCAAAATTCTAGAAAGCAGTGTACTGTCAAGTAGTTAAGCATTTTAATGACAAAACCATTCTCTATAGTTACCAATGAGGTTTCAGGAGATCTTACTTAACCAACACTTCCCTAATTATTAATCTGATGGACTACCTGAGAACTCGAATGTCATCAGTGGATCTCTCGTAGGTATGGTAACCTTAGACTTGCAAAAGACACTGATAGTCAACCATAACATATTACAGTTAACTACAAGCTGCTGGTATAGGCTCTGTAGACTGGTGTAAGTCCTACCTCAGCAACAGGAAACAAATTGTCAAGATCAACAATACAGAATCAGAACCCCTGCCAATAGCATGTGGGGTTCCCAAAGGTAGTATTCTGGGCCTGTTACTATTTTTGTGAATGATATGCTCATCAGTGTCAAGTTTAAGCTTCTGTTGTATGCAGATAACAGTGCTCTATTAGTCTCAGGTAAAGATCCACAAGATATAACTAATGTATCACTAGCACTAGAGCCCTACAGCAAATGGTCAGTAGACAACAGACTATCACTACACCTCGGGAAAGCAAAAGCCATACTCTCTGGCATGAAAAGTAAACTGAAAAGGGTAAATACTTCTAATGTCCAGTGTAATGAGGAACCCATTACTTCAGTATCTTCAGTGAAATATCTGAATTCCCTTTGACCCAAGCAAGTCAGGAGAATTGATAGGGAACACTGTAGTAAAAAAAAGCAAATGCTTGGCTCAAGTTCCTTTATAGACAGGCAATGTCTACCTACTGAGGCTCGCAGGACCCCATGTCTAGCTCTTGTATACATAATGTCACTGATTATTCTTGTTCATGGTACTTTGCTTTAACAACAACAAAAAAAATACAAATCACCAAAAACAAAATAGTGAGATTCATCCTGGACCTGGGTACAAGAGTGCATGTAGACCAGGATGAATTACAACAACTGAATATGCTGAATGTTTAAGACAGAGTAAAGCAACTTCAGTTAAATCTAATAACACTGCTCACAAGCAGTGTCCTGAATGTCTTGCTGCCAAGTTTGTCAAGGTTGGAAACTAAAACCAGTATGGTGCTAGGGGAAGTGAACTCAATATTGCAGTCCCTTTATGTAGTAGGTCAGGCTTCAAACACTCTTTATTGTATAGCAATAAAGGACTGGAGTGGACTGCCTGCACATGTCAAAGCCTGTCCTAGCATGAGCCAGTTCAAGAAGAGCTAAAGGTACCTAATGAATTAAGTACAAAAAGGGAGGAGAGTGATTTCTTGTATAGCTAACATTATACAGCAGGATTATACAGCACCTGTGGAGGGTATAGAAGGCATTCAGGTTTAATTCAGGAAATTAGAGCATAGGGCCTTCTGCTTGAAGGACAGGAGTAGGAGACAGAGGGTTTGCTTTCCTGGGGCTGGGATGGAGGACATTGTTAGCTGGCTTGACAACATCATGAACGGTAATGGGATCAATCCTATTATTTGCCTCAGTGCTGGAGGCAATTATGTAGGCAAGCGTAGAAGTGAGGATTTAGTTAGAAAGTTCAGGACAGCTATAGACATAATTAGGAAGAAGGGGGGCACCCTGTTATATGTGGCATTTTCCCAAGAAGAGGTGTTGGTAATGAATGGTTGTCCAGAGCAATTGGTATTAATTGTTGGCTGGATAAACACTGTAATGATAATGCAGTACCATTCATTGACAACTGGGACAACTTCTATGGCCGAAATGACATGTATGCCAGGGATGGGGTTCACTTATCCAGGGCAGGTGTGGGTTTTCTTGCTAGCTCAGTTGAGGGGGTTGTTACGACTAAACTAGGATTAGTTAGAGGTATGGATTTAGAAATGATAAATAATGAGTATGGATATACTGACTTATGCTCTGATATTAAGAATCTTAAGAGTAACTGTCATGGAGTAACTCTGGGTAATGATAATTTCAGAAATTGTGTAAAAGCAAAGATGAATAGGAAAAATGTGCAGAAGAAAAAACATATGATGGTATTTTATGCTAACAGTCGAAGTGCAAGAAATAAGATTAATGAGCTACGTTTGGTAGCATGTGCTGGGAACTTTGATATCATTGCATTAACTGAAACATGGTATGATTTAAAGAGTCAGGAAATGATTACTGAGTGTAATATTCAAGGGTTTAAGTTGTTTCATGTGGATAGATGTAATGGGAAGGGGGGAGGAGTTGCATTATATGTTCAAGAAAATATTAATTGTTGCATAAAAACAGGTATAAAAATAGATAGAACAGTAACAGAATATGTTTGGGTAGAGTTTGTAGATGGTCAAGAAAAATTAATTCTAGGTGTAATATACCAACCTCCTGGCTTGGATCACGATAGAGGGAGACTTCTTTGGGACAAAATTGTTAGGGCTTCTAGACACAATAACATACTGATAGTAGGGGACTTGAGTCAAATTGACTGGAATTCTCTGACAGGTAATCTAGAGTCCAGTGACTTTATGGAAACAGTTCAGGACTGTTTTCTGAAGCAGTGCATAACAGAGCCTACCAGGGGTAATAATTTGCTAGACCTAGTCTTGTCAAATAAGAAAACACTCGTAAATAATCTGGAGCTCACTGAAGAGCTTGGCGCAAGTGATCACAAATCCATCACTTTTAGCATTAACTGGGAATGCAAGAATAATGATAATACAGAAAAAATCCCTGATTTCCGTTCTGCCGATTATAATGGACTTAGGGAACACCTGTCTAATCTTGATTGGGGTTATCTAGCTAATGATTTTATTGACGATGATCATACTTATGATTATGAAGGGATCTGCTTTTATGATTTTTTTCTTAATAATGTACACCGTGCCCAGAGTATATACAGTGGTCCCTCGCTTTTCGTAGTTCTCAGCAATCGTAAATTTCGCCAATCATAGGGGTATTTTCATATAAACATGGACTCGCTTTTCATAGGTTGACTCGCGAATAGTAGTTTGTCCGGGACGTGTACGCACGGTGTGAGCCGGGGCGGCCTCCCTACCCAGCCAGTCTGGCATTGTTTACCA